>NC_134430.1:14313317-14621411 GCF_030867145.1 Opisthocomus hoazin | reverse complement strand
TGAGGTGGCAAGACAAGCAAGCAGCCCCAGTCTCTGTGCCTCTGTGCGAGCAGTGCCATGAGCAGATGAGGCTGAGCAACAGCTTTCCAGTCTAGCCCCTTCTGGCTGCCAGCTATCTGCAGACGTTCGCACTTTCGGAGCAGGGCTGTGAAAGGAGCCTGGCTGGGACATCAACTTTCACAGGCTACGTTTGGAGTTTCAAGTGTTAAGATAAGCAAGCAGCCCCAGTCTCTGGGCCTCTGTGCGAGCAGTGCCATGAGCAGATGAGGCTGAGAAACAGCATTCCAGGCTAGCCCCTTGTGGCTGCCAGCTATCTGCAGACGTTCGCATTTTAAGAGCAGGGCTGCGTAAGAATCCTGGCAGGGATCGCCCACATTCCCAGCATGCGTTTCAAATTTCAATTGGCAAGATAAGCAAGCAGCCCCAGTCTCTGGGCCTCTGTGCGAGCAGTGCCATGAGCAGATGAGGCTGAGCAACAGCTTTCCAGGCTAACCCCTTCTGGCTGCCAGCTATCTGCAGACGTTCGCATTTTCGGAGCAGGGCTGCGAAAGAATCCTGGCAGGGACATCAACTTTCACAGGCTACGTTTGGAGTTTCAATTGGCAAGACAAGCAAGCAGCCCCAGTCTCTGTGCCTCTGTGCGAGCAGTGCCATGAGCAGATGATGCTGAGCAACAGCTTTCCAGGCTAGCCCCTTCTGGCTGCCAGCTATCTGCAGACGTTCGCATTTTAAGAGCAGGGCTGCGAAAGGAGCCTGGCAGGGACTCCAAAATTCTAAGGCTACTTTTGAAGTTTGAGGTGGCAAGACAAGCAAGCAGCCCCAGTCTCTGTGCCTCTATGCGAGCAGTGCCATGAGCAGATGAGGCTGAGCAGCAGCTTTCCAGGCTAGCCTCTTGTGGCTGCCAGCTATCTGCAGAAGTTCGCATTTTAAGAGCAGGGCTGCGAAAGGATCCTGGCAGGGATCGCCCACATTCCCAGCATGTGTTTCAAATTTCAAGTGGCAAGATAAGCAAGCAGCCCCAGTCTCTGGGCCTCTGTGCAAGCAGTGCCATGAGCAGATGAGGCTGAGAAACAGCTTTCCAGGCTAGCCCCTTCTGGCTGCCAGCTATATGCAGACGTTCGCACTTTCGGAACAGGGCTGTGAAAGGAGCCTGGCTGGGACATCAACTTTCACAGGCTACGTTTGGAGTTTCAAGTGTTAAGATAATCAAGCAGCCCCAGTCTCTCTGCCTCTGTGCGAGCAGTGCCATGAGCAGATGAGGCTGAGAAACAGCATTCCAGGCTAGCCCCTTGTGGCTGCCAGCTATCTGCAGACGTTCGCATTTTAAGAGCAGGGCTGCGTAAGAATCCTGGCAGGGATCGCCCACATTCCCAGCATGCGTTTCAAATTTCAATTGGCAAGATAAGCAAGCAGCTCCAGTCTCTGGGCCTCTGTGCGAGCAGTGCCATGAGCAGATGAGGCTGAGCAGCAGCTTTCCAGGCTAGCCTCTTGTGGCTGCCAGCTATCTGCAGATTTTCGGACTTTCGGAGCAGGGTTGCGAAAGGAGCCTGGCAGTGACCGCTAACATTCCCAGCATGCATTTCAAATTTCAAGTGGCAAGATAAGCAAGCAGCCCCAGTCTCTGGGCCTCTGTGCGAGCAGTGCCATGAGCAGCTGAGGCTGAGAAACAGCTTTCCAGGCTAACCCTTTCTGGCTGCCAGCTATCTGCAGACGTTCGCATTTTCGGAGCAGGGCTGCGAAAGAATCCTGGCAGGGACATCATCTTTCACAGGCTACGTTTGGAGTTTCAATTGGCAAGACAAGCAAGCAGCCCCAGTCTCTGTGCCTCTGTGCGAGCAGTGCCATGAGCAGATGATGCTGAGCAACAGCTTTCCAGGCTAGCCCCTTCTGGATGCCAGCTATCTGCAGACGTTCGCATTTCAAGAGCATGGCTGTGAAAGGAGCCTGGCAGGGACACGACAATTCTAAGGCTACTTTTGAAGTTTGAGGTGGCAAGACAAGAAAGCAGCCCCAGTCTCTGTGCCTCTGTGCGAGCAGTGCCATGAGCAGATGAGGCTGAGCAACAGCTTTCCAGGCTAGCCCCTTCTGGCTGCCAGCTATATGCAGACGTTCGCACTTTCGGAGCAGGGCTGCGAAAGGAGCCTGGCATTGAATCCAAAATTCTAAAGCTACTTTTGAAGTTTGAGGTGGCAAGACAAGCAAGCAGCCCCAGTCTCTGTGCCTCTGTGCGAGCAGTGCCATGAGCAGATGAGGCTGAGCAACAGCTTTCCAGGCTAGCCCCTTCTGGCTGCCAGCTATCTGCAGACTTTCGCACTTTCGGAGCAGGGCTGCAAAAGGATCCTGGCAGGGACACCACAATTCTAAGGCTACATTTGAAGTTTGAGGTGGCAAGACAAGAAAGCAGCCCCATTGTCTGTGCCTCTGTGCGAGCAGTGCCATGAGCAGATGAGGCTGAGCAACAGCTTTCCAGGCTAGCCCCTTCTGGCTGCTAGCTATCTGCAGACGTTCGCATTTCAAGAGCATGGCTGTGAAAGGAGCCTGGCAGGGACACTACAATTCTAAGGCTACTTTTGAAGTTTGAGGTGGCAAGACAAGCAAGCAGCCCCAGTCTCTGTGCCTCTGTGCGAGCAGTGCCATGAGCAGATGAGGCTGAGCAACAGCTTTCCAGGCTAGCCCCTTCTGGCTGCCAGCTATCTGCAGACGTTCGCACTTTCGGAACAGGGCTGTGAAAGGAGCCTGGCTGGGACATCAACTTTCACAGGCTACGTTTGGAGTTTCAAGTGTTAAGATAATCAAGCAGCCCCAGTCTCTCTGCCTCTGTGCGAGCAGTGCCATGAGCAGATGAGGCTGAGAAACAGCATTCCAGGCTAGCCCCTTGTGGCTGCCAGCTATCTGCAGACGTTCGCATTTTAAGAGCAGGGCTGCGTAAGAATCCTGGCAGGGATCGCCCACATTCCCAGCATGCATTTCAAATTTCAAGTGGCAAGATAAGCAAGCAGCCCCAGTCTCTGGGCCTCTGTGCGAGCAGTACCATGAGCAGATGAGGCTGAGCAGCAGCTTTCCAGGCTAGCCTCTTGTGGCTGCCAGCTATCTGCAGATTTTCGGACTTTCGGAGCAGGGTTGCGAAAGGAGCCTGGCAGTGACCGCTAACATTCACAGCATGCATTTCAAATTTCAAGTGGCAACATAAGCAAGCAGCCCCAGTCTCTGGGCCTCTGTGCGAGCAGTGCCATGAGCAGCTGAGGCTGAGAAACAGCTTTCCAGGCTAACCCCTTCTGGCTGCCAGCTATCTGCAGACGTTCGCATTTTCGGAGCAGGGCTGCGAAAGAATCCTGGCAGGGACATCATCTTTCACAGGCTACGTTTGGAGTTTCAATTGGCAAGACAAGCAAGCAGCCCCAGTCTCTGTGCCTCTGTGCGAGCAGTGCCATGAGCAGATGATGCTGAGCAACAGCTTTCCAGGCTAGCCCCTTCTGGATGCCAGCTATCTGCAGACGTTCGCATTTCAAGAGCATGGCTGTGAAAGGAGCCTGGCAGGGACACGACAATTCTAAGGCTACTTTTGAAGTTTGAGGTGGCAAGACAAGCAAGCAGCCCCAGTCTCTGTGCCTCTGTGCGAGCAGTGCCATGAGCAGATGAGGCTGAGCAACAGCTTTCCAGGCTAGCCCCTTCTGGCTGCCAGCTATATGCAGACGTTCGCACTTTCGGAGCAGGGCTGCGAAAGGAGCCTGGCAGGGAATCCAAAATTCTAAAGCTACTTTTGAAGTTTGAGGTGGCAAGACAAGCAAGCAGCCCCAGTCTCTGTGCCTCTGTGCGAGCAGTGCCATGAGCAGATGAGGCTGAGCAACAGCTTTCCTGGCTAGCCCCTTCTGGCTGCCAACTATATGGAGACGTTCGCACTTTTGGAGCAGGGCTGCAAAAGGAGTCTGGCTGGGACATCAATTTCACAGACTACGTTTGAAGTTTGAGGTGGCAAGACAAGAGAGCGGCCCCAGTCTATGTGCCTCTGTGCGAGCAGTGCCATGAGCAGATGAGGCTGAGAAACAGCTTTCCAGGCTAGCCAGTTCTGGCTGCCAGCTATCTGCAGAAGTTCGCATTTTAAGAGCAGGTCTCCGAAAGGAGCCTGGCAGGGACCGCCCACATTCCCAGCATGCGTTTCAAATTTCTAGTGGCAAGTTAAGCAAGCAGCCCCAGTCTCTCTGTCTCTGTGCGAGCAGTGCCATGAGCAGATGAGGCTGAGAAACAGCATTCCAGGCTAGCCCCTTGTGGCTGCCAGCTATCTGCAGACGTTCGCATTTTAAGAGCAGGGCTGCGTAAGAATCCTGGCAGGGATCGCCCACATTCCCAGCATGCGTTTCAAATTTCAATTGGCAAGATAAGCAAGCAGCCCCAGTCTCTGGGCCTCTGTGCGAGCAGTGCCATGAGCAGATGAGGCTGAGCAACAGCTTTCCAGGCTAACCCCTTCTGGCTGCCAGCTATCTGCAGACGTTCGCATTTTAAGAGCAGGGCTGCGAAAGAATCCTGGCAGGGACATCAACTTTCACAGGCTACGTTTGGAGTTTCAATTGGCAAGACAAGAAAGCAGCCCCAGTCTCTGTGCCTCTGTGCGAGCAGTGCCATGAGCAGATGATGCTGAGCAACAGCTTTCCAGGCTAGCCCCTTCTGGCTGCCAGCTATCTGCAGACGTTCGCATTTTAAGAGCAGGGCTGCGAAAGGAGCCTGGCAGGGACTCCAAAATTCTAAGGCTGCTTTTGAAGTTTGAGGTGGCAAGACAAGCAAGCAGCCCCAGTCTCTGTGCCTCTATGCGAGCAGTGCCATGAGCAGATGAGGCTGAGCAGCAGCTTTCCAGGCTAGCCTCTTGTGGCTGCCAGCTATCTGCAGAAGTTCGCATTTTAAGAGCAGGGCTGCGAAAGGATCCTGGCAGGGATCGCCCACATTCCCAGCATGCGTTTCAAATTTCAAGTGGCAAGATAAGCAAGCAGCCCCAGTCTCTGGGCCTCTGTGCAAGCAGTGCCATGAGCAGATGAGGCTGAGAAACAGCTTTCCAGGCTAGCCCCTTCTGGCTGCCAGCTATATGCAGACGTTCGCACTTTCGGAGCAGGGCTTTAAAAGGAGCCTGGCTGGGACCGCCCACATTCCCAGCATGCGCTTCAAATTTCTAGTGGCAAGATAAGCAAGCAGCCCCAGTCTCTCTGTCTCTCTGCGAGAAGTGCCATGAGCAGATGAGGCTGAGAAACAGCATTCCAGGCTAGCGCCTTCTGGCTGCCAGCTATCTGCAGACGTTCGCACTTTCGGAGCAGGGCTGCGAAAGGATCCTGGCAGGGACACGACAATTCCAAGGCTACGTTTGAAGTTTGAGGTGGCAAGACAAGAAAGCAGCGCCATTGTCTGTGCCTCTGTGCGAGCAGTGCCATGAGCAGATGAGGCTGAGCAAGAGCTTTCCTGGCTAGCCCCTTCTGGCTGCCAGCTATATGCAGACGTTCGCACTTTCGGAGCAGGGCTGCGAAAGGAGCCTGGCAGGGAATCCAAAATTCTAAAGCTACTTTTGAAGTTTGAGGTGACAAGACAAGCAAGCAGCCCCAGTCTCTGTGCCTCTGTGCGAGCAGTGCCATGAGCAGATGAGGCTGAGCAACAGCTTTCCTGGCTAGCCCCTTCTGGCTGCCAACTATATGGAGACGTTCGCACTTTTGGAACAGGGCTGCAAAAGGAGTCTGGCTGGGACATCAATTTCACAGACTACGTTTGAAGTTTGAGGTGGCAAGACAAGAGAGCGGCCCCAGTCTATGTGCCTCTGTGCGAGCAGTGCCATGAGCAGATGAGGCTGAGAAACAGCTTTCCAGGCTAGCCTGTTCTGGCTGCCAGCTATCTGCAGACTTTCGCACTTTCGGAGAAGGGCTGCGAAAGGATCCTGGCAGGGACACCACAATTCTAAGGCTACGTTTGAAGTTTGAGGTGGCAAGACAAGAAAGCAGCCCCATTGTCTGTGCCTCTGTGCGAGCAGTGCCATGAGCAGATGAGGCTGAGCAACAGCTTTCCAGTCTAGCCCCTTCTGGCTGCCAGCTATCTGCAGACGTTCGCACTTTCGGAGCAGGGCTGTGAAAGGAGCCTGGCTGGGACATCAACTTTCACAGGCTACGTTTGGAGTTTCAAGTGTTAAGATAAGCAAGCAGCCCCAGTCTCTGTGCCTCTGTGCGAGCAGTGCCATGAGCAGATGAGGCTGAGAAACAGCATTCCAGGCTAGCCCCTTGTGGCTGCCAGCTATCTGCAGACGTTCGCATTTTAAGAGCAGGGCTGCGTAAGAATCCTGGCAGGGATCGCCCACATTCCCAGCATGCGTTTCAAATTTCAATTGGCAAGATAAGCAAGCAGCCCCAGTCTCTCTGTCTCTGTGCGAGCAGTGCCATGAGCAGATGAGGCTGAGCAACAGCTTTCCAGGCTAACCCCTTCTGGCTGCCAGCTATCTGCAGACGTTCGCATTTTCGGAGCAGGGCTGCGAAAGAATCCTGGCAGGGACATCAACTTTCACAGGCTACGTTTGGAGTTTCAATTGGCAAGACAAGCAAGCAGCCCCAGTCTCTGTGCCTCTGTGCGAGCAGTGCCATGAGCAGATGATGCTGAGCAACAGCTTTCCAGGCTAGCCCCTTCTGGCTGCCAGCTATCTGCAGACGTTCGCATTTTAAGAGCAGGGCTGCGAAAGGAGCCTGGCAGGGACTCCAAAATTCTAAGGCTGCTTTTGAAGTTTGAGGTGGCAAGACAAGCAAGCAGCCCCAGTCTCTGTGCCTCTATGCGAGCAGTGCCATGAGCAGATGAGGCTGAGAAACAGCTTTCCAGGCTAGCCCCTTCTGGCTGCCAGCTATATGCAGACGTTCGCACTTTTGGAGCAGGGCTGTAAAAGGAGCCTGGCTGGGACCGCCCACATTCCCAGCATGCGCTTCAAATTTCTAGTGGCAAGATAAGCAAACAGCCCCAGTCTCTCTGTCTCTCTGCGAGAAGTGCCATGAGCAGATGAGGCTGAGAAACAGCATTCCAGGCTAGCGCCTTCTGGCTGCCAGCTATCTGCAGACGTTCGCACTTTCGGAGCAGGGCTGCGAAAGGATCCTGGCAGGGACACGACAATTCCAAGGCTACGTTTGAAGTTTGAGGTGGCAAGACAAGAAAGCAGCCCCATTGTCTGTGCCTCTGTGCGAGCAGTGCCATGAGCAGATGAGGCTGAGCAAGAGCTTTCCTGGCTAGCCCCTTCTGGCTGCCAGCTATATGCAGACGTTCGCACTTTCGGAGCAGGGCTGCAAAAGGAGCCTGGCTGGGACCGCCCACATTCCCAGCATGCGTTTCAAATTTCAAGTGGCAAGATGAGCAAGCAGCCTCAGTCTCTGGGCCTCTGGGTGAGCAGTGCGATGAGCAGATGAGGCTGAGAAACAGCTTTCCAGGCTAGCCCCTTCTGGCTGCCAGCTATCTGCAGACGTTCGCACTTTCGAAGCAGGGCTGCGAAAGGAGATTGGCAGGGACATCAACTTTCCCAGGCTACGTTTGAAGTTTGAGGTGGCAAGACAAGCAAGCAGCCCCAGTCTCTCTGCCTCTGTGCGAGCAGTGCCATGAGCAGATGATGCTGAGCAACAGCTTTCCAGGCTAGCCCCTTCTGGCTGCCAGCTATCTGCAGACGTTCGCACTTTCGGAGCAGGGCTGCGAAAGGATCCTGGCAGGGACACCACCATTCTCAGGCTACGTTTCAAGTTTGAGGTGGCAAGACAAGAAAGCAGCGCCATTGTCTGTACCTCTGTGCGAGCAGTGCCATGAGCAGATGAGGCTGAGCAACAGCTTTACAGGTTAGCCCCTTCTGGTTGCCAGCTATCTGCAGACGTTCGCATTTCAAGAGCATGGCTGTGAAAGGAGCCTGGCAGGGACACGACAATTCCAAGGCTACTTTTGAAGTTTGAGGTGGCAAGACAAGCAAGCAGCCCCAGTCTCTGTGCCTCTGTGCGAGCAGTGCCATGAGCAGATGAGGCTGAGCAACAGCTTTCCAGGCTAGCCCCTTCTGGCTGCCAGCTATATGCAGACGTTCGCACTTTCGGAGCAGGGCTGCGAAAGGAGCCTGGCAGGGAATCCAAAATTCTAAAGCTACTTTTGAAGTTTGAGGTGGCAAGACAAGCAAGCAGCCCCTGTCTCTGTGCCTCTGTGCGAGCAGTGCCATGAGCAGATGAGGCTGAGCAACAGCTTTCCAGGCTAGCCCCTTCTGGCTGCCAACTATATGCAGACGTTCGCACTTTTGGAGCAGGGCTGCAAAAGGAGTCTGGCTGGGACATCAATTTCACAGACTACGTTTGAAGTTTGAGGTGGCAAGACAAGAGAGCGGCCCCAGTGTATGTGCCTCTGTGCGAGCAGTGCCATGAGCAGATGAGGCTGAGAAACAGCTTTCCAGGCTAGCCAGTTCTGGCTGCCAGCTATCTGCAGACTTTCGCACTTTCGGAGCAGGGCTGCAAAAGGATCCTGGCAGGGACACCACAATTCTAAGGCTACGTTTGAAGTTTGAGGTGGCAAGACAAGAAAGCAGTCCCATTGTCTGTGCCTCTGTGCGAGCAGTGCCATGAGCAGATGAGGCTGAGCAACAGCTTTCCAGGCTAGCCCCTTCTGGCTGCTAGCTATCTGCAGACGTTCGCATTTAAAGAGCAGGGCTGTGAAAGGAGCCTGGCAGGGACACTACAATTCTAAGGCTACTTTTGAAGTTTGAGGTGGCAAGACAAGCAAGCAGCCCCAGTCTCTGTGCCTCTGTGCGAGCAGTGCCATGAGCAGATGAGGCTGAGCAACAGCTTTCCAGGCTAGCCCCTTCTGGCTGCCAGCTATCTGCAGACGTTCGCACTTTCGGAACAGGGCTGTGAAAGGAGCCTGGCTGGGACATCAACTTTCACAGGCTACGTTTGGAGTTTCAAGTGTTAAGATAAGCAAGCAGCCCCAGTCTCTCTGCCTCTGTGCGAGCAGTGCCATGAGCAGATGAGGCTGAGCAGCAGCTTTCCAGGCTAGCCTCTTGTGGCTGCCAGCTATCTGCAGACGTTCGCATTTTAAGAGCAGGGCTGCGTAAGAATCCTGGCAGGGATCGCCCACATTCCCAGCATGCGTTTCAAATTTCAAGTGGCAAGATAAGCAAGCAGCCCCAGTCTCTGGGCCTCTGTGCGAGCAGTGCCATGAGCAGATGAGGCTGAGCAACAGCTTTCCAGGCTAGCCTCTTGTGGCTGCCAGCTATCTGCAGATTTTCGGACTTTCGGAACAGGGTTGCGAAAGGAGCCTGGCAGTGACCGCTAACATTCCCAGCATGCATTTCAAATTTCAAGTGGCAAGATAAGCAAGCAGCCCCAGTCTCTGGGCCTCTGTGCGAGCAGTGCCATGAGCAGCTGAGGCTGAGAAACAGCTTTCCAGGCTAACCCCTTCTGGCTGCCAGCTATCTGCAGACGTTCGCATTTTCGGAGCAGGGCTGCGAAAGAATCCTGGCAGGGACATCATCTTTCACAGGCTACGTTTGGAGTTTCAATTGGCAAGACAAGCAAGCAGCCCCAGTCTCTGTGCCTCTGTGCGAGCAGTGCCATGAGCAGATGATGCTGAGCAACAGCTTTCCAGGCTAGCCCCTTCTGGCTGCCAGCTATCTGCAGACGTTCGCATTTCAACAGCATGGCTGTGAAAGGAGCCTGGCAGGGACACGACAATTCTAAGGCTACTTTTGAAGTTTGAGGTGGCAAGACAAGCAAGCAGCCCCTGTCTCTGTGCCTCTGTGCGAGCAGTGCCATGAGCAGATGAGGCTGAGCAACAGCTTTCCAGGCTAGCCCCTTCTGGCTGCCAGCTATATGCAGACGTTCGCACTTTCGGAGCAGGGCTGCGAAAGGAGCCTGGCAGGGAATCCAAAATTCTAAAGCTACTTTTGAAGTTTGAGGTGGCAAGACAAGCAAGCAGCCCCAGTCTCTGTGCCTCTGTGCGAGCAGTGCCATGAGCAGATGAGGCTGAGAAACAGCTTTCCAGGCTAGCCAGTTCTGGCTGCCAGCTATCTGCAGACTTTCGCACTTTCGGAGCAGGGCTGCGAAAGGATCCTGGCAGGGACACCACAATTCTAAGGCTACGTTTGAAGTTTGAGGTGGCAAGACAAGAAAGCAGCCCCATTGTCTGTGCCTCTGTGCGAGCAGTGCCATGAGCAGATGAGGCTGAGCAACAGCTTTCCAGGCTAGCCCCTTCTGGCTGCTAGCTATCTGCAGACGTTCGCATTTAAAGAGCAGGGCTGTGAAAGGAGCCTGGCAGGGACACTACAATTCTAAGGCTACTTTTGAAGTTTGAGGTGGCAAGACAAGCAAGCAGCCCCAGTCTCTGTGCCTCTGTGCGAGCAGTGCCATGAGCAGATGAGGCTGAGCAACAGCTTTCCAGTCTAGCCCCTTCTGGCTGCCAGCTATCTGCAGACGTTCGCATTTTAAGAGCAGGGCTGCGTAAGAATCCTGGCAGGGATCGCCCACATTCCCAGCATGCGTTTCAAATTTCAATTGGCAAGATAAGCAAGCAGCCCCAGTCTCTGGGCCTCTGTGCGAGCAGTGCCATGAGCAGATGAGGCTGAGCAACAGCTTTCCAGGCTAACCCCTTCTGGCTGCCAGCTATCTGCAGACGTTCGCATTTTCGGAGCCGGGCTGCGAAAGAATCCTGGCAGGGACATCAACTTTCACAGGCTACGTTTGGAGTTTCAATTGGCAAGACAAGCAAGCAGCCCCAGTCTCTGTGCCTCTGTGCGAGCAGTGCCATGAGCAGATGATGCTGAGCAACAGCTTTCCAGGCTAGCCCCTTCTGGCTGCCAGCTATCTGCAGACGTTCGCATTTTAAGAGCAGGGCTGCGAAAGGAGCCTGGCAGGGACTCCAAAATTCTAAGGCTGCTTTTGAGGTTTGAGGTGGCAAGACAAGCAAGCAGCCCCAGTCTCTGTGCCTCTATGCGAGCAGTTCCATGAGCAGATGAGGCTGAGCAACAGCTTTCCAGGCTAGCCCCTTCTGGCTGCCAGCTATCTGCAGAAGTTCGCATTTTAAGAGCAGGGCTGCGAAAGGAGCCTGGCAGGGACCGCCCACATTCCCAGCATGCGTTTCAAATTTCAATTGGCAAGATAAGCAAGCAGCCCCAGTCTCTGGGTCTCTGTGCAAGCAGTGCCATGAGCAGATGAGGCTGAGAAACAGCTTTCCAGGCTAGCCCCTTCTGGCTGCCAGCTATCTGCAGACGTTCGCACTTTCGGAGCAGGGCTGTAAAAGGAGCCTGGCTGGGACCGCCCACATTCCCAGCATGCGTTTCAAATTTCTAGTGGCAAGATAAGCAAGCAGCCCCAGTCTCTCTGTCTCTGTGCGAGCAGTGCCATGAGCAGATGAGGCTGAGAAACAGCATTCCAGGCTAGCGCCTTCTGGCTGCCAGCTATCTGCAGACGTTCGCACTTTCGGAGCAGGGCTGCGAAAGGATCCTGGCAGGGACACGACAATTCCAAGGCTACGTTTGAAGTTTGAGGTGGCAAGACAAGAAAGCAGCGCCATTGTCTGTGCCTCTGTGCGAGCAGTGCCATGAGCAGATGAGGCTGAGCAAGAGCTTTCCTGGCTAGCCCCTTCTGGCTGCCAGCTATATGCAGACGTTCGCACTTTCGGAGCAGGGCTGCAAAAGGAGCCTGGCTGGGACCGCCCACATTCCCAGCAAGCGTTTCAAATTTCAAGTGGCAAGATGAGCAAGCAGCCTCAGTCTCTGGGCCTCTGGGTGAGCAGTGCCATGAGCAGATGAGGCTGAGAAACAGCTTTCCAGGCTAGCCCCTTCTGGCTGCCAGCTATATAGAGACGTTCGCACTTTCGGAGCAGGGCTGCGAAAGGAGCTTGGCAGGGACATCAACTTTCCCAGGCTACGTTTGAAGTTTGAGGTGGCAAGACAAGCAAGCAGCCCCAGTCTCTGCCTCTGTGCGAGCAGTGCCATGAGCAGATGAGGCTGAGAAACAGCTTTCCAGGCTAGCCCCTTCTGGCTGCCAGCTATCTGCAGACGTTCGCACTTTCGGAGCAGGGCTGCGAAAGGATCCTGGCAGGGACACCACCATTCTCAGGCTACGTTTCAAGTTTGAGGTGGCAAGACAAGAAAGCAGCGCCATTGTCTGTACCTCTGTGCGAGCAGTGCCATGAGCAGATGAGGCTGAGCAACAGCTTTACAGGTTAGCCCCTTCTGGTTGCCAGCTATCTGCAGACGTTCGCATTTCAAGAGCATGGCTGCGAAAGGAGCCTGGCAGGGACACGACAATTCCAAGGCTACTTTTGAAGTTTGAGGTGGCAAGACAAGCAAGCAGCCCCAGTCTCTGTGCCTCTGTGCGAGCAGTGCCATGAGCAGATGAGGCTGAGCAACAGCTTTCCAGGCTAGCCCCTTCTGGCTGCCAGCTATATGCAGACGTTCGCACTTTCGGAGCAGGGCTGCGAAAGGAGCCTGGCAGGGAATCCAAAATTCTAAAGCTACTTTTGAAGTTTGAGGTGGCAAGACAAGCAAGCAGCCCCAGTCTCTGTGCCTCTGTGCGAGCAGTGCCATGAGCAGATGAGGCTGAGCAACAGCTTTCCAGGCTAGCCCCTTCTGGCTGCCAACTATATGCAGACGTTCGCACTTTTGGAGCAGGGCTGCAAAAGGAGTCTGGCTGGGACATCAATTTCACAGACTACGTTTGAAGTTTGAGGTGGCAAGACAAGAGAGCGGCCCCAGTGTATGTGCCTCTGTGCGAGCAGTGCCATGAGCAGATGAGGCTGAGAAACAGCTTTCCAGGCTAGCCAGTTCTGGCTGCCAGCTATCTGCAGACTTTCGCACTTTCGGAGCAGGGCTGCAAAAGGATCCTGGCAGGGACACCACAATTCTAAGGCTACGTTTGAAGTTTGAGGTGGCAAGACAAGCAAGCAGCCCCATTGTCTGTGCCTCTGTGCGAGCAGTGCCATGAGCAGATGAGGCTGAGCAACAGCTTTCCTGGCTAGCCCCTTCTGGCTGCCAACTATATGGAGACGTTCGCACTTTTGGAGCAGGGCTGCAAAAGGAGTCTGGCTGGGACATCAATTTCACAGACTACGTTTGAAGTTTGAGGTGGCAAGACAAGAGAGCGGCCCCAGTCTCTGTGCCTCTGTGCGAGCAGTGCCATGAGCAGATGAGGCTGAGCAACAGCTTTCCAGGCTAGCCCCTTCTGGCTGCCAGCTATCTGCAGACGTTCGCATTTTAAGAGCAGGGCTGCGAAAGGAGCCTGGCAGGGACTCCAAAATTCTAAGGCTGCTTTTGAAGTTTGAGGTGGCAAGACAAGCAAGCAGCCCCAGTCTCTGTGCCTCTATGCGAGCAGTGCCATGAGCAGATGAGGCTGAGCAGCAGCTTTCCAGGCTAGCCTCTTGTGGCTGCCAGCTATCTGCAGAAGTTCGCATTTTAAGAGCAGGGCTGCGAAAGGAGCCTGGCAGGGACCGCCCACATTCCCAGCATGCGTTTCAAATTTCAAGTGGCAAGATAAGCAAGCAGCCCCAGTCTCTGTGCCTCTGTGCAAGCAGTGCCATGAGCAGATGAGGCTGAGAAACAGCTTTCCAGGCTAGCCCCTTCTGGCTGCCAGCTATATGCAGACGTTCGCACTTTCGGAGCAGGGCTGTAAAAGGAGCCTGGCTGGGACCGCCCACATTCCCAGCATGCGCTTCAAATTTCTAGTGGCAAGATAAGCAAGCAGCCCCAGTCTCTCTGTCTCTCTGCGAGAAGTGCCATGAGCAGATGAGGCTGAGAAACAGCATTCCAGGCTAGCGCCTTCTGGCTGCCAGCTATCTGCAGACGTTCGCACTTTCGGAGCAGGGCTGCGAAAGGATCCTGGCAGGGACACGACAATTCCAAGGCTACGTTTGAAGTTTGAGGTGGCAAGACAAGAAAGCAGCGCCATTGTCTGTGCCTCTGTGCGAGCAGTGCCATGAGCAGATGAGGCTGAGCAAGAGCTTTCCTGGCTAGCCCCTTCTGGCTGCCAGCTATATGCAGACGTTCGCACTTTCGGAGCAGGGCTGCAAAAGGAGCGTGGTTGGTACCGCCCACATTCCCAGCATGCGTTTCAAATTTCAAGTGGCAAGATGAGCAAGCAGCCTCAGTCTCTGGGCCTCTGGGTGAGCAGTGCGATGAGCAGATGAGGCTGAGAAACAGCTTTCCAGGCTAGCCCCTTCTGGCTGCCAGCTATCTGCAGACGTTCGCACTTTCGGAGCAGGGCTGCGAAAGGAGCTTGGCAGGGACATCAACTTTCCCAGGCTACGTTTGAAGTTTGAGGTGGCAAGACAAGCAAGCAGCCCCAGTCTCTCTGCCTCTGTGCGAGCAGTGCCATGAGCAGATGAGGCTGAGAAACAGCTTTCCAGGCTAGCCCCTTCTGGCTGCCAGCTATCTGCAGACGTTCGCACTTTCGGAGCAGGGCTGCGAAAGGATCCTGGCAGGGACACCACCATTCTCAGGCTACGTTTCAAGTTTGAGGTGGCAAGACAAGAAAGCAGCGCCATTGTCTGTACCTCTGTGCGAGCAGTGCCATGAGCAGATGAGGCTGAGCAACAGCTTTACAGGATAGCCCCTTCTGGTTGCCAGCTATCTGCAGACGTTCGCATTTCAAGAGCATGGCTGTGAAAGGAGCCTGGCAGGGACACGACAATTCCAAGGCTACTTTTGAAGTTTGAGGTGGCAAGACAAGCAAGCAGCCCCAGTCTCTGTGCCTCTGTGCGAGCAGTGCCATGAGCAGATGAGGCTGAGCAACAGCTTTCCAGGCTAGCCCCTTCTGGCTGCCAGCTATATGCAGACGTTCGCACTTTCGGAGCAGGGCTGCGAAAGGAGCCTGGCAGGGAATCCAAAATTCTAAAGCTACTTTTGAAGTTTGAGGTGGCAAGACAAGCAAGCAGCCCCAGTCTCTGTGCCTCTGTGCGAGCAGTGCCATGAGCAGATGAGGCTGAGCAACAGCTTTCCTGGCTAGCCCCTTCTGGCTGCCAACTATATGGAGACGTTCGCACTTTTGGAGCAGGGCTGCAAAAGGAGTCTGCCTGGGACATCAATTTCACAGACTACGTTTGAAGTTTGAGGTGGCAAGACAAGAGAGCGGCCCCAGTCTATGTGCCTCTGTGCGAGCAGTGCCATGAGCAGATGAGGCTGAGAAACAGCTTTCCAGGCTAGCCCCTTGTGGCTGCCAGCTATCTGCAGACGTTCGCATTTTAAGAGCAGGGCTGCGAAAGGAGCCTGGCAGGGACCGCCCACATTCCCAGCATGCGTTTCAAATTTCAAGTGGCAAGATAAGCAAGCAGCCCCAGTCTCTGGGCCTCTGTGCAAGCAGTGCCATGAGCAGATGAGGCTGAGAAACAGCTTTCCAGGCTAGCCCCTTCTGGCTGCCAGCTATCTGCAGACGTTCGCACTTTCGGAGCAGGGCTGTAAAAGGAGCCTGGCTGGGACCGCCCACATTCCCAGCATGCATTTCAAATTTCTAGTGGCAAGATAAGCAAGCAGCCCCAGTCTCTCTGTCTCTCTGCGAGAAGTGCCATGAGCAGATGAGGCTGAGAAAGAGCATTCCAGGCTAGCGCCTTCTGGCTGCCAGCTATCTGCAGACGTTCGCACTTTCGGAGCAGGGCTGCGAAAGGATCCTGGCAGGGACACGACAATTCCAAGGCTACGTTTGAAGTTTGAGGTGGCAAGACAAGAAAGCAGCGCCATTGTCTGTGCCTCTGTGCGAGCAGTGCCATGAGCAGATGAGGCTGAGCAAGAGCTTTCCTGGCTAGCCCCTTCTGGCTGCCAGCTATATGCAGACGTTCGCACTTTCGGAGCAGGGCTGCAAAAGGAGCCTGGCTGGGACCGCCCACATTCCCAGCATGCGTTTCAAATTTCAAGTGGCAAGATGAGCAAGCAGCCTCAGTCTCTGGGCCTCTGGGTGAGCAGTGCGATGAGCAGATGAGGCTGAGAAACAGCTTTCCAGGCTAGCCCCTTCTGGCTGCCAGCTATCTGCAGACGTTCGCACTTTCGGAGCAGGGCTGCGAAAGGAGCTTGGCAGGGACATCAACTTTCCCAGGCTACGTTTGAAGTTTGAGGTGGCAAGACAAGCAAGCAGCCCCAGTCTCTCTGCCTCTGTGCGAGAAGTGCCATGAGCAGATGAGGCTGAGAAAGAGCTTTCCAGGCTAGCCCCTTCTGGCTGCCAGCTATCTGCAGACGTTCGCACTTTCGGAGCAGGGCTGCGAAAGGATCCTGGCAGGGACACCACCATTCTCAGGCTACGTTTCAAGTTTGAGGTGGCAAGACAAGAAAGCAGCGCCATTGTCTGTACCTCTGTGCGAGCAGTGCCATGAGCAGATGAGGCTGAGCAACAGCTTTACAGGTTAGCCCCTTCTGGTTGCCAGCTATCTGCAGACGTTCGCATTTCAAGAGCATGTCTGCGAAAGGAGCCTGGCAGGGACACGACAATTCCAAGGCTACTTTTGAAGTTTGAGGTGGCAAGACAAGCAAGCAGCCCCAGTCTCTGTGCCTCTGTGCGAGCAGTGCCATGAGCAGATGAGGCTGAGCAACAGCTTTCCAGGCTAGCCCCTTCTGGCTGCCAGCTATATGCAGACGTTCGCACTTTCGGAGCAGGGCTGCGAAAGGAGCCTGGTAGGGAATCCAAAATTCTAAAGCTACTTTTGAAGTTTGAGGTGGCAAGACAAGCAAGCAGCCCCAGTCTCTGTGCCTCTGTGCGAGCAGTGCCATGAGCAGATGAGGCTGAGCAACAGCTTTCCAGGCTAGCCCCTTCTGGCTGCCAACTATATGCAGACGTTCGCACTTTTGGAGCAGGGCTGCAAAAGGAGTCTGGCTGGGACATCAATTTCACAGACTACGTTTGAAGTTTGAGGTGGCAAGACAAGAGAGCGGCCCCAGTGTATGTGCCTCTGTGCGAGCAGTGCCATGAGCAGATGAGGCTGAGAAACAGCTTTCCAGGCTAGCCAGTTCTGGCTGCCAGCTATCTGCAGACTTTCGCACTTTCGGAGCAGGGCTGCAAAAGGATCCTGGCAGGGACACCACAATTTTAAGGCTACGTTTGAAGTTTGAGGTGGCAAGACAAGAAAGCAGCCCCATTGTCTGTGCCTCTGTGCGAGCAGTGCCATGAGCAGATGAGGCTGAGCAACAGCTTTCCTGGCTAGCCCCGTCTGGCTGCCAACTATATGGAGACGTTCGCACTTTTGGAGCAGGGCTGCAAAAGGAGTCTGGCTGGGACATCAATTTCACAGACTACGTTTGAAGTTTGAGGTGGCAAGACAAGAGAGCGGCCCCAGTCTCTGTGCCTCTGTGCGAGCAGTGCCATGAGCAGATGAGGCTGAGCAACAGCTTTCCAGGCTAGCCCCTTCTGGCTGCCAGCTATCTGCAGACGTTCGCATTTTAAGAGCAGGGCTGCGAAAGGAGCCTGGCAGGGACTCCAAAATTCTAAGGCTGCTTTTGAAGTTTGAGGTGGCAAGACAAGGAAGCAGCCCCAGTCTCTGTGCCTCTATGCGAGCAGTGCCATGAGCAGATGAGGCTGAGCAGCAGCTTTCCAGGCTAGCCTCTTGTGGCTGCCAGCTATCTGCAGAAGTTCGCATTTTAAGAGCAGGGCTGCGAAAGGAGCCTGGCAGGGACCGCCCACATTCCCAGCATGCTTTTCAAATTTCAAGTGGCAAGATAAGCAAGCAGCCCCAGTCTCTGGGCCTCTGTGCAAGCAGTGCCATGAGCAGATGAGGCTGAGAAACAGCTTTCCAGGCTAGCCCCTTCTGGCTGCCAGCTATATGCAGACGTTCGCACTTTCGGAGCAGGGCTGTAAAAGGAGCCTGGCTGGGACCGCCCACATTCCCAGCATGCGCTTCAAATTTCTAGTGGCAAGATAAGCAAGCAGCCCCAGTCTCTCTGTCTCTCTGCGAGAAGTGCCATGAGCAGATGAGGCTGAGAAACAGCATTCCAGGCTAGCGCCTTCTGGCTGCCAGCTATCTGCAGACGTTCGCACTTTCGGAGCAGGGCTGCGAAAGGATCCTGGCAGGGACACGACAATTCCAAGGCTACGTTTGAAGTTTGAGGTGGCAAGACAAGCAAGCAGCGCCATTGTCTGTGCCTCTGTGCGAGCAGTGCCATGAGCAGATGAGGCTGAGCAAGAGCTTTCCTGGCTAGCCCCTTCTGGCTGCCAGCTATATGCAGACGTTCGCACTTTCGGAGCAGGGCTGCAAAAGGAGCGTGGCTGGGACCGCCCACATACCCAGCATGCGTTTCAAATTTCAAGTGGCAAGATGAGCAAGCAGCCTCAGTCTCTGGGCCTCTGGGTGAGCAGTGCGATGAGCAGATGAGGCTGAGAAACAGCTTTCCAGGCTAGCCCCTTCTGGCTGCCAGCTATCTGCAGACGTTCGCACTTTCGGAGCAGGGCTGCGAAAAGAGCTTGGCAGGGACATCAACTTTCCCAGGCTACGTTTGAAGTTTGAGGTGGCAAGACAAGCAAGCAGCCCCAGTCTCTCTGCCTCTGTGCGAGCAGTGCCATGAGCAGATGAGGCTGAGAAACAGCTTTCCAGGCTAGCCCCTTCTGGCTGCCAGCTATCTGCAGACGTTCGCACTTTCGGAGCAGGGCTGCGAAAGGATCCTGGCAGGGACACCACCATTCTCAGGCTACGTTTCAAGTTTGAGGTGGCAAGACAAGAAAGCAGCGCCATTGTCTGTACCTCTGTGCGAGCAGTGCCATGAGCAGATGAGGCTGAGCAACAGCTTTACAGGTTAGCCCCTTCTGGTTGCCAGCTAT
This sequence comes from Opisthocomus hoazin, assembly GCF_030867145.1. Lineage (NCBI taxonomy): Eukaryota > Metazoa > Chordata > Aves > Opisthocomiformes > Opisthocomidae > Opisthocomus > Opisthocomus hoazin. The sequence goes on along the minus strand of NC_134430.1, from coordinate 14,602,665 downwards.
CTGCAGACGTTCGCATTTCAAGAGCATCGCTGTGAAAGGAGCCTGGCAGGGACACGACAATTCCAAGGCTACTTTTGAAGTTTGAGGTGGCAAGACAAGCAAGCAGCCCCAGTCTCTGTGCCTCTGTGCGAGCAGTGCCATGAGCCGATGAGGCTGAGCAACAGCTTTCCAGGCTAGCCCCTTCTGGCTGCCAGCTATATGCAGACGTTCGCACTTTCGGAGCAGGGCTGCGAAAGGAGCCTGGCAGGAAATCCAAAATTCTAAAGCTACTTTTGAAGTTTGAGGTGGCAAGACAAGCAAGCAGCCCCAGTCTCTGTGCCTCTGTGCGAGCAGTGCCATGAGCAGATGAGGCTGAGCAACAGCTTTCCTGGCTAGCCCCTTCTGGCTGCCAACTATATGGAGACGTTCGCACTTTTGGAGCAGGGCTGCAAAAGGAGTCTGCCTGGGACATCAATTTCACAGACTACGTTTGAAGTTTGAGGTGGCAAGACAAGAGAGCGGCCCCAGTCTATGTGCCTCTGTGCGAGCAGTGCCATGAGCAGATGAGGCTGAGAAACAGCATTCCAGGCTAGCCCCTTGTGGCTGCCAGCTATTTGCAGACGTTCGCATTTTAAGAGCAGGGCTGCGTAAGAATCCTGGCAGGGATCGCCCACATTCCCAGCATGCGTTTCAAATTTCAAGTGGCAAGATAAGCAAGCAGCCCCAGTCTCTGGGCCTCTATGCGAGCAGTGCCATGAGCAGATGAGGCTGAGCAACAGCTTTCCAGGCTAGCCTCTTGTGGCTGCCAGCTATCTGCAGATTTTCGGACTTTCGGAGCAGGGTTGCGAAAGGAGCCTGGCAGTGACCGCTAACATTCCCAGCATGCATTTCAAATTTCAAGTGGCAAGATAAGCAAGCAGCCCCAGTCTCTGGGCCTCTGTGCGAGCAGTGCCATGAGCAGCTGAGGCTGAGAAACAGCTTTCCAGGCTAACCCCTTCTGGCTGCCAGCTATCTGCAGACGTTCGCATTTTCGGAGCAGGGCTGCGAAAGGATCCTGGCTGGGACATCATCTTTCACAGGCTACGTTTGGAGTTTCAATTGGCAAGACAAGCAAGCAGCCCCAGTCTCTGTGCCTCTGTGCGAGCAGTGCCATGAGCAGATGATGCTGAGCAACAGCTTTCCAGGCTAGCCCCTTCTGGCTGCCAGCTATCTGCAGACGTTCGCATTTCAAGAGCATGGCTGTGAAAGGAGCCTGGCAGGGACACGACAATTCTAAGGCTACTTTTCAAGTTTGAGGTGGCAAGACAAGCAAGCAGCCCCAGTCTCTGTGCCTCTGTGCGAGCAGTGCCATGAGCAGATGAGGCTGAGCAACAGCTTTCCTGGCTAGCCCCTTCTGCCTGCCAACTATATGGAGACGTTCGCACTTTTGGAGCAGGGCTGCAAAAGGAGTCTGGCTGGGACATCAATTTCACAGACTACGTTTGAAGTTTGAGGTGGCAAGACAAGAGAGCGGCCCCAGTCTATGTGCCTCTGTGCGAGCAGTGCCATGAGCAGATGAGGCTGAGAAACAGCTTTCCAGGCTAGCCAGTTCTGGCTGCCAGCTATCTGCAGACTTTCGCACTTTCGGAGCAGGGCTGCGAAAGGATCCTGGCAGGGACACCACAATTCTAAGGCTACGTTTGAAGTTTGAGGTGGCAAGACAAGAAAGCAGCCCCATTGTCTGTGCCTCTGTGCGAGCAGTGCCATGAGCAGATGAGGCTGAGCAACAGCTTTCCAGGCTAGCCCCTTCTGGCTGCTAGCTATCTGCAGACGTTCGCATTTAAAGAGCAGGGCTGTGAAAGGAGCCTGGCAGGGACACTACAATTCTAAGGCTACTTTTGAAGTTTGAGGTGGCAAGACAAGCAAGCAGCCCCGGTCTCTGTGCCTCTGTGCGAGCAGTGCCATGAGCAGATGAGGCTGAGCAACAGCTTTCCAGTCTAGCCCCTTCTGGCTGCCAGCTATCTGCAGACGTTCGCACTTTCGGAGCAGGGCTGTGAAAGGAGCCTGGCTGGGACATCAACTTTCACAGGCTACGTTTGGAGTTTCAAGTTTTAAGATAAGCAAGCAGCCCCAGTCTCTCTGCCTCTGTGCGAGCAGTGCCATGAGCAGATGAGGCTGAGAAACAGCATTCCAGGCTAGCCCCTTGTGGCTGCCAGCTATCTGCAGACGTTCGCATTTTAAGAGCAGGGCTGCGTAAGAATCCTGGCAGGGATCGCCCACATTCCCAGCATGCGTTTCAAATTTCAATTGGCAAGATAAGCAAGCAGCCCCAGTCTCTCTGTCTCTGTGCGAGCAGTGCCATGAGCAGATGAGGCTGAGCAACAGCTTTCCAGGCTAACCCCTTCTGGCTGCCAGCTATCTGCAGACGTTCGCATTTTCGGAGCAGGGCTGCGAAAGAATCCTGGCAGGGACATCAACTTTCACAGGCTACGTTTGGAGTTTCAATTGGCAAGACAAGCAAGCAGCCCCAGTCTCTGTGCCTCTGTGCGAGCAGTGCCATGAGCAGATGATGCTGAGAAACAGCTTTCCAGGCTAGCCCCTTCTGGCTGTCAGCTATGTGCAGACGTTCGCATTTTAAGAGCAGGGCTGCGAAAGGAGCCTGGCAGGGACTCCAAAATTCTAAGGCTGCTTTTGAAGTTTGAGGTGGCAAGACAAGCAAGCAGCCCCAGTCTCTGTGCCTCTATGCGAGCAGTGCCATGAGCAGATGAGGCTGAGAAACAGCTTTCCAGGCTAGCCTCTTGTGGCTGCCAGCTATCTGCAGAAGTTCGCATTTTAAGAGCAGGGCTGCGAAAGGAGCCTGGCAGGGACCGCCCACATTCCCAGCATGCGCTTCAAATTTCTAGTGGCAAGATAAGCAAGCAGCCCCAGTCTCTCTGTCTCTCTGCGAGAAGTGCCATGAGCAGATGAGGCTGAGAAACAGCATTCCAGGCTAGCGCCTTCTGGCTGCCAGCTATCTGCAGACGTTCGCACTTTCGGAGCAGGGCTGCGAAAGGATCCTGGCAGGGACACGACAATTCCAAGGCTACGTTTGAAGTTTGAGGTGGCAAGACAAGAAAGCAGCGCCATTGTCTGTGCCTCTGTGCGAGCAGTGCCATGAGCAGATGAGGCTGAGCAAGAGCTTTCCTGGCTAGCCCCTTCTGGCTGCCAGCTATATGCAGACGTTCGCACTTTCGGAGCAGGGCTGCAAAAGGAGCCTGGCTGGGACCGCCCACATTCCCAGCAGGCGTTTCAAATTTCAAGTGGCAAGATGAGCAAGCAGCCTCAGTCTCTGGGCCTCTGGGTGAGCAGTGCGATGAGCAGATGAGGCTGAGAAACAGCTTTCCAGGCTAGCCCCTTCTGCCTGCCAGCTATCTGCAGACGTTCGCACTTTCGGAGCAGGGCTGCGAAAGGAGCTTGGCAGGGACATCAACTTTCCCAGGCTACGTTTGAAGTTTGAGGTGGCAAGACAAGCAAGCAGCCCCAGTCTCTCTGCCTCTGTGCGAGCAGTGCCATGAGCAGATGAGGCTGAGAAACAGCTTTCCAGGCTAGCCCCTTCTGGCTGCCAGCTATCTGCAGACGTTCGCACTTTCGGAGCAGGGCTGCGAAAGGATCCTGGCAGGGACACCACCATTCTCAGGCTACGTTTCAAGTTTGAGGTGGCAAGACAAGAAAGCAGCGCCATTGTCTGTACCTCTGTGCGAGCAGTGCCATGAGCAGATGAGGCTGAGCAACAGCTTTACAGGTTAGCCCCTTCTGGTTGCCAGCTATCTGCAGACGTTCGCATTTCAAGAGCATGGCTGTGAAAGGAGCCTGGCAGGGACATCGACTTTCAGAGGTTACGTTTGAAGTTTCAAGTGGCAAGACAAGCAAGCAGCCCCAGTCTCTGTGCCTCTGTGCGAGCAGTGCCATGAGCAGATGATGCTGAGAAACAGCTTTCCAGGCTAGCCCCTTGTGACTGCCAGCTATCTGCAGACGTTCGCATTTTAAGAGCAGGGCTGCGAAAGGATCCTGGCAGGGACTTCGACTTTCAGAGGCTACGTTTGAAGTTTCAAGTGGCAAGACAAGCAAGCAGCCCCAGTCTCTGTGCCTCTGTGCAAACAGTGCCATGAGCAGATGAGGCTGAGCAACAGCTTTCTAGGCTAGCCCCTTTTGGCTGCCAGCTATCTGCAGACGTTCGCATTTTAAGAGCAGGGCTGCGAAAGGAGCTTGGCAGGGACTCCAAAATTCTAAGGTTACTTTTGAAGTTTGAGGTGGCAAGACAAGCAAGCAGCCCCAGTCTCTGTGCCTCTATGCGAGCAGTGCCATGAGCAGATGAGGCTGAGCAACAGCTTTCCAGGCTAGCCCCTTCTGGCTGCCAGCTATCTGCAGAAGTTCGCATTTTAAGAGCAGGGCTGCGAAAGGAGCCTGGCTGGGACCGCCCACATTCCCAGCAGGCGTTTCAAATTTCAAGTGGCAAGATGAGCAAGCAGCCTCAGTCTCTGGGCCTCTGGGTGAGCAGTGCGATGAGCAGATGAGGCTGAGAAACAGCTTTCCAGGCTAGCCCCTTCTGGATGCCTGCTATCTGCAGACGTTCGCACTTTCGGAGCTGGGCTGCGAAAGGAGCTTGGCAGGGACATCAACTTTCACAGGCTACGTTTGAAGTTTGAGGTGGCAAGACAAGCAAGCAGCCCCAGTCTCTCTGCCTCTGTGCGAGCAGTGCCATGAGCAGATGAGGCTGAGAAACAGCTTTCCAGGCTAGCCCCTTCTGGCTGCCAGCTATCTGCAGACGTTCGCACTTTCGGAGCAGGGCTGCGAAAGGATCCTGGCAGGGACACCACCATTCTCAGGCTACGTTTCAAGTTTGAGGTGGCAAGACAAGAAAGCAGCGCCATTGTCTGTACCTCTGTGCGAGCAGTGCCATGAGCAGATGAGGCTGAGCAACAGCTTTACAGGTTAGCCCCTTCTGGTTGCCAGCTATCTGCAGACGTTCGCATTTCAAGAGCATGGCTGTGAAAGGAGCCTGGCAGGGACACGACAATTCCAAGGCTACTTTTGAAGTTTGAGGTGGCAAGACAAGCAAGCAGCCCCAGTCTCTGTGCCTCTGTGCGAGCAGTGCCATGAGCCGATGAGGCTGAGCAACAGCTTTCCAGGCTAGCCCCTTCTGGCTGCCAGCTATATGCAGACGTTCGCACTTTCGGAGCAGGGCTGCGAAAGGAGCCTGGCAGGGAATCCAAAATTCTAAAGCTACTTTTGAAGTTTGAGGTGGCAAGACAAGCAAGCAGCCCCAGTCTCTGTGCCTCTGTGCGAGCAGTGCCATGAGCAGATGAGGCTGAGCAACAGCTTTCCAGGCTAGCCCCTTCTGGCTGCCAACTATATGCAGACGTTCGCACTTTTGGAGCAGGGCTGCAAAAGGAGTCTGGCTGGGACATCAATTTCACAGACTACGTTTGAAGTTTGAGGTGGCAAGACAAGAGAGCGGCCCCAGTGTATGTGCCTCTGTGCGAGCAGTGCCATGAGCAGATGAGGCTGAGAAACAGCTTTCCAGGCTAGCCCCTTCTGGCTGCCAGCTATCTGCAGACGTTCGCACTTTCGGAGCAGGGCTGCGAAAGGATCCTGGCAGGGACACGACAATTCCAAGGCTACGTTTGAAGTTTGAGGTGGCAAGACAAGAAAGCAGCGCCATTGTCTGTGCCTCTGTGCGAGCAGTGCCATGAGCAGATGAGGCTGAGCAAGAGCTTTCCTGGCTAGCCCCTTCTGGCTGCCAGCTATATGCAGACGTTCGCACTTTCGGAGCAGGGCTGCAAAAGGAGCCTGGCTGGGACCGCCCACATTCCCAGCAGGCGTTTCAAATTTCAAGTGGCAAGATGAGCAAGCAGCCTCAGTCTCTGGGCCTCTGGGTGAGCAGTGCGATGAGCAGATGAGGCTGAGAAACAGCTTTCCAGGCTAGCCCCTTCTGGCTGCCAGCTATCTGCAGACGTTCGCACTTTCGGAGCAGGGCTGCGAAAGGAGCTTGGCAGGGACATCAACTTTCCCAGGCTACGTTTGAAGTTTGAGGTGGCAAGACAAGCAAGCAGCCCCAGTCTCTCTGCCTCTGTGCGAGCAGTGCCATGAACAGATGAGGCTGAGAAACAGCTTTCCAGTCTAGCCCCTTCTGGCTGCCAGCTATCTGCAGACGTTCGCACTTTTGGAGCAGGGCTGCGAAAGGATCCTGGCAGGGACACCACCATTCTCAGGCTACGTTTCAAGTTTGAGGTGGCAAGACAAGAAAGCAGCGCCATTGTCTGTACCTCTGTGCGAGCAGTGCCATGAGCAGATGAGGCTGAGCAACAGCTTTACAGGTTAGCCCCTTCTGGTTGCCAGCTATCTGCAGACGTTCGCATTTCAAGAGCATGGCTGTGAAAGGAGCCTGGCAGGGACACGACAATTCCAAGGCTACTTTTGAAGTTTGAGGTGGCAAGACAAGCAAGCAGCCCCAGTCTCTGTGCCTCTGTGCGAGCAGTGCCATGAGCAGATGAGGCTGAGCAACAGCTTTCCAGGCTAGCCCCTTCTGGCTGCCAACTATATGCAGACGTTCGCACTTTTGGAGCAGGGCTGCAAAAGGAGTCTGGCTGGAACCGCCCACATTCCCAGCATGCGTTTCAAATTTCTAGTGGCAAGATAAGCAAGCAGCCCCAGTCTCTCTGTCTCTGTGAGAGCAGTGCCATGGGCAGATGAGGCTGAGAAACAGCATTCCAGGCTAGCCCCTTCTGGCTGCCAGCTATCTGCAGACGTTCGCATTTTAAGAGCAGGGCTGCGAAAGGAGCCTGGCAGCGACATCGACTTTCAGAGGCTACGTTTGAAGTTTCAAGTGGCAAGACAAGCAAGCAGCCCCAGTCTCTGTGCCTATGTGCGAGCAGTGCCATGAGCAGATGAGGCTGAGCAACAGCTTTCCAGGCTAGCCCCTTCTGGATGCCAGCTATCTGCAGACGTTCGCATTTTAAGAGCAGGGCTGCGAAAGGAGCCTGGCAGGGACATCGACTTTCAGAGGCTACGTTTGAAGTTTGAGGTGGCAAGACAAGCAAGCAGCCCCAGTCTCTGTGCCTCTGTGCGAGCAGTGCCATGAGCAGATGATGCTGAGCAACAGCTTTCCAGGCTAGCCCCTTGTGGCTGCCAGCTATCTGCAGATGTTCGCATTTTAAGAGCAGGGCTGCGAAAGGAGCTTGGCAGGGACTCCAAAATTCTAAGGCTACTTTTGAAGTTTGAGGTGGCAAGACAAGCAAGCAGCACCAGTCTCTGGGCCTCTATGCGAGCAGTGCCATGAGCAGATGAGGCTGAGCAACAGCTTTCCAGGCTAGCCCCTTGTGGCTGCCAGCTATCTGCAGAAGTTCGCATTTTAAGAGCAGGGCTGCGAAAGGACCCTGACAGGGACCGCCCACATTCCCAGCATGCTTTTCAAATTTCAAGTGGCAAGATGACCAAGCAGCCTCAGTCTCTGGGCGTCTGGGTGAGCAGTGCCATGAGCAGATGAGGCTGAGAAACAGCTTTCCAGTCTAGCCCCTTCTGGCTGCCAGCTATCTGCAGACGTTCGCACATTCGGAGCAGGGCTGAGAAAGGAGCCTGGCAGGGACATCAACTTCCACAGGCTACGTTTGAAGTTTGAGGTGGCAAGACAAGCAAGCAGACCCAGTCTCTGTGCCTCTGTGCGAGCAGTGCCATGAGCAGATGAGGCTGAGAAACAGCTTTCCAGGCTAGCCCCTTGTGGCTGCCAGCTATCTGCAGACGTTCGCACTTTCGGAGCAGGGCTGCGAAAGTATCCTGGCAGGGACAACACCATTCTCAGGCTACGTTTGAAGTTTGAGGTGGCAAGACAAGAAAGCAGCGCCATTGTCTGTGCCTCTGTGCGAGCAGTGCCATGAGCAGATGAGGCTGAGCAACAGCTTTCCAGGCTAGCCCCTTCTGGCTGCCAGCTATCTGCAGACGTTCGCATTTCAAGAGCATCGCTGTGAAAGGAGCCTGGCAGGGACACGACAATTCCAAGGCTACTTTTGAAGTTTGAGGTGGCAAGACAAGCAAGCAGCCCCAGTCTCTGGGCCTCTGTGCGAGCAGTGCCATGGGCAGATGAGGCTGAGAAACAGCTTTCCAGGCTAGCCCCTTCTGGCTGCCAGCTATGTGCAGACGTTCGCACTTTAGGAGCAGGGCTGCGAAAGGAGCCTGGCAGGAACTCCAAAATTCTAAGGCTACTTTTGAAGTTTGAGGTGGCAAGACAAGCAAGCAGCCGCAGTCTCTCTGCCTCTATGCGAGCAGTGCCATGAGCAGATGAGGCTGAGCAACAGCTTTCCAGGCTAGCCTCTTGTGGCTGCCAGCTATCTGCAGAAGTTCGCATTTTAAGAGCAGGGCTGCGAAAGGAGCCTGGCAGGGACCGCCCACATTCCCAGCATGCGTTTCAAATTTCAAGTGGCAAGATAAGAAAGCAGCCCCAGTCTCTCTGTCTCTGTGAGAGCAGTGCCATGGGCAGATGAGGCTGAGAAACAGCATTCCAGGCTAGCCCCTTGTGGCTGCCAGCTATCTGCAGACGTTCGCACTTTCGGAGCAGGGCTGCGAAAGGAGCCTGGCTGGGACACCACCATTCTCAGGCTACGTTTGAAGTTTGAGGTGGCAAGACAAGCAAGCAGCCCCAGTCTCTGTGCCTCTGTACGAGCAGTGCCATGAGCAGATGAGGCTGAGCAACATCTTTCCAGGCTAGTCCTTTGTGGCTGCCAGCTATCTGCAGACGTTCGCACTTTCGGAGCAGGGCTCCGAAAGGAGCCTGGCAGGGACACCACAATTCTAAGGCTACTTTTGAAGTTTCAGGTGGCAAGACAAGCAAGCAGCCCCAGTCTCTGTGCCTCTGTGCGAGCAGTGCCATGAGCAGATGATGCTGAGCAAAAGCTTTCCAGGCTAGCCCCTTGTGGCTGCCAGCTATCTGCAGACGTTCGCATTTTAAGAGCAGGGCTGCGAAAGGAGCCTGGCAGCGACATCGACTTTCAGAGGCTACGTTTGAAGTTTCAAGTGGCAAGACAAGCAAGCAGCCCCAGTCTCTGTGCCTCTGTGCGAGCAGTGCCATGAGCAGATGATGCTGAGCAACAGCTTTCCAGGCTAGCCCCTTGTGGCTGCCAGCTATCTGCAGACGTTCGCATTTTAAGAGCAGGGCTGCAAAAGGAGCCTGGTAGGGACATCGACTTTCAGAGGCTACGTTTGAAGTTTCAAGTGGCAAGACAAGCAAGCAGCCCCAGTCTGTGTGCCTCTGTGCGAGCAGTGCCATGAGCAGATGATGCTGAGCAACAGCTTTCCAGGCTAGCCCCTTGTGGCTGCCAGCTATCTGCAGATGTTCGCATTTTAAGAGCAGGTCTGCGAAAGGAGCTTGGCAGGGACTCCAAAATTCTAAGGCTACTTTTGAAGTTTGAGGTGGCAAGACAAGCAAGCAGCCCCAGTCTCTGTGCCTCTATGCGAGCAGTGCCATGAGCAGATGAGGCTGAGCAACAGCTTTCCAGGCTAGCCCCTTCTGGCTGCCAGCTATCTGCAGAAGTTCGCATTTTAAGAGCAGGGCTGCGAAAGGAGCCTGACAGGGACCGCCCACATTCCCAGCATGCGTTTCAAATTTCAAGTGGCAAGATGATCAAGCAGCCTCAGTCTCTGGGCCTCTGTGCAAGCAGTGCCATGAGCAGATGAGGCTGAGCAACAGCTTTCCAGGCTAGCCCCTTCTGGCTGCCAGCTATCTGCAGACGTTCGCACTTTCGGAGCAGGGCTGCGAAAGTATCCTGGCAGGGACATCAACTTTCACAGGCTACGTTTGAAGTTTGAGGTGGCAAGACAAGCAAGCAGCCCCAGTCTCTGTGCCTCTGTGCGAGCAGTGCCATGAGCAGATGAGGCTGAGAAACAGCTTTCCAGGCTAGCCCCTTCTGGCTGCCAGCTATCTGCAGACGTTCGCATTTCAAGAGCATGGCTGTGAATGGAGCCTGGCAGGGACACGACAATTCCAAGGCTACTTTTGAAGTTTGAGGTGGCAAGAAAAGCAAGCAGCCCCAGTCTCTGTGCCTCTGTGCGAGCAGTGCCATGAGCAGATGAGGCTGAGCAACAGCTTTCCAGGCTAGCCCCTTCTGGCTGCCAGCTATATGCAGACGTTCGCACTTTAGGAGCAGGGCTGCGAAAGGAGCCTGGCAGGGAATCCAAAATTCTAAGGTTACTTTTGAAGCTTGAGGTGGCAAGACAAGCAAGCAGCCCCAGTCTCTGTGCCTCTATGCGAGCAGTGCCATGAGCAGATGAGGCTGAGCAAAAGCTTTCCAGGCTAGCCTCTTGTGGCTGCCAGCTATCTGCAGAAGTTCGCATTTTAAGAGCAGGGCTGCGAAAGGAGCCTGGCAGGGACCGCCCACATTCCCAGCATGCGTTTCAGATTTCAAGTGGCAAGATAAGCAAGCAGCCCCAGTCTCTCTGCCTCTGTGCGAGCAGTGCCATGAGCAGATGAGGCTGAGAAACAGCTTTCCAGTCTAGCCTCTTCTGGCTGCAAGCTATCTGCATACGTTCACACATTCGGAGCAGGGCTGCGAAAGGATCCTGGCAGGGACATCAACTTTCACAGGCTACGTTTGAATTTTGAGGTGGCAAGACAAGAGAGCAGCCCCAGTCTCTGTGCCTCTGTGCGAGCAGTGCCATGGGCAGATGAGGCTGAGAAACAGCTTTCCAGGCTAGCCAGTTCTGGCTGCCAGCTATCTGCAGACGTTCGCACTTTCGGAGCAGGGCTGCGAAAGGATCCTGGCAGGGACACCACAATTCTAAGGCTACGTTTGAAGTTTGAGGTGGCAAGACAAGAAAGCAGCGCCATTGTCTGTGCCTCTGTGCGAGCAGTGCCATGAGCAGATGAGGCTGAGCAAGAGCTTTCCAGGCTAGCCCCTTCTGGCTGCCAGCTATCTGCAGACGTTCGCACATTCGGAGCAGGGCTGCGAAAGGATCCTGGCAGGGACATCAACTTTCACAGGCTACGTTTGAAGTTTGAGGTAGCAAGACAAGAAAACAGCCCCAGTCTCTGTGCCTCTGTGCGAGCAGTGCCATGAGCAGATGAGGCTGAGAAACAGCTTTCCAGGCTAGCCCCTTGTGGCTGCCAGCTATCTGCAGACGTTCGCATTTCAAGAGCATGGCTGTGAAAGGAGCCTGGCAGGGACACGACAATTCTAAGGCTACTTTTGAAGTTTGAGGTGGCAAGACAAGCAAGCAGCCCCAGTCTCTGTGCCTCTGTGCGAGCAGTGCCATGAGCAGATGAGGCTGAGCAACAGCTTTCCAGGCTAGCCCCTTTTGGCTGCCAACTATATGCAGACGTTCGCACTTTCGGAGCAGGGCTGCGAAAGAATCCTGGCAGGGACACTACAATTCTAAGGCTACGTTTGAAGTTTGAGGTGGCAAGAAAAGAAAGCAGCGCCATTGTCTGTGCCTCTGTGCGAGCAGTGCCATGAGCAGATGAGGCTGAGAAACAGCTTTCCAGGCTAGCCTCTTCTGGCTGCCAGCTATCTGCAGACGTTCGCACTTTCGGAGCAGGGCTGAGAAAGGAGCCTGGCTGGGACATCAAGTTTCACAGGCTACATTTGGAGTTTCAAGTGGCAAGACAAGCAAGCAGCCCCAGTGTCTCTGCCTCTGTGCGAGCAGTGCCATGAGCAGATGAGGCTGAGAAACAGCTTTCCAGGCTAGCCCCTTGTGGCTGCCAGCTATCTGCAGACGTTCGCACTTTCGGAGCAGGGCTGCGAAAGGAGCCTGGCTGGGACACCACCATTCTCAGGCTACGTTTGAAGTTTGAGGTTGCAAGACAAGAAAGCAGCCCCATTCTCTGTGCCTCTGTGCGAGCAGTGCCATGAGCAGATGAGGCTGAGCAACATCTTTCCAGGCTAGTCCCTTGTGGCTGCCAGCTATCTGCAGACGTTCGCACTTTCGGAGCAGGGCTGCGAAAGGAGACTGGCAGGGACACCACAATTCTAAGGCTACTTTTGAAGTTTCAGGTGGCAAGACAAGAAAGCAGCCCCAGTCTCTGTGCCTCTGTGCGAGCAGTGCCATGAGCAGATGAGGCTGAGCAACAGCTTTCCAGGCTAGCCCCTTCTGGCTGCCAGCTATCTGCAGACGTTCGCATTTTAAGAGCAGGGCTGCGAAAGGAGCCTGGCAGGGACATCGACTTTCAGAGGTTACGTTTGAAGTTTCAAGTGGCAAGACAAGCAAGCAGCCCCAGTCTCTGTGCCTCTGTGCGAGCAGTGCCATGAGCAGATGATGCTGAGAAACAGCTTTCCAGGCTAGCCCCTTGTGACTGCCAGCTATCTGCAGACGTTCGCATTTTAAGAGCAGGGCTGCGAAAGGATCCTGGCAGGGACTTCGACTTTCAGAGGCTACGTTTGAAGTTTCAAGTGGCAAGACAAGCAAGCAGCCCCAGTCTCTGTGCCTCTGTGCAAACAGTGCCATGAGCAGATGAGGCTGAGCAACAGCTTTCTAGGCTAGCCCCTTTTGGCTGCCAGCTATCTGCAGACGTTCGCATTTTAAGAGCAGGGCTGCGAAAGGAGCTTGGCAGGGACTCCAAAATTCTAAGGTTACTTTTGAAGTTTGAGGTGGCAAGACAAGCAAGCAGCCCCAGTCTCTGTGCCTCTATGCGAGCAGTGCCATGAGCAGATGAGGCTGAGCAACAGCTTTCCAGGCTAGCCCCTTCTGGCTGCCAGCTATCTGCAGAAGTTCGCATTTTAAGAGCAGGGCTGCGAAAGGAGCCTGGCTGGGACCGCCCACATTCCCAGCAGGCGTTTCAAATTTCAAGTGGCAAGATGAGCAAGCAGCCTCAGACTCTGGGCCTCTGGGTGAGCAGTGCGATGAGCAGATGAGGCTGAGAAACAGCTTTCCAGGCTAGCCCCTTCTGGATGCCTGCTATCTGCAGACGTTCGCACTTTCGGAGCTGGGCTGCGAAAGGAGCTTGGCAGGGACATCAACTTTCACAGGCTACGTTTGAAGTTTGAGGTGGCAAGACAAGCAAGCAGCGCCATTGTCTGTACCTCTGTGCGAGCAGTGCCATGAGCAGATGAGGCTGAGCAACAGCTTTACAGGTTAGCCCCTTCTGGTTGCCAGCTATCTGCAGACGTTCGCATTTCAAGAGCATGGCTGTGAAAGGAGCCTGGCAGGGACACGACAATTCCAAGGCTACTTTTGAAGTTTGAGGTGGCAAGACAAGCAAGCAGCCCCAGTCTCTGTGCCTCTGTGCGAGCAGTGCCATGAGCCGATGAGGCTGAGCAACAGCTTTCCAGGCTAGCCCCTTCTGGCTGCCAGCTATATGCAGACGTTCGCACTTTCGGAGCAGGGCTGCGAAAGGAGCCTGGCAGGGAATCCAAAATTCTAAAGCTACTTTTGAAGTTTGAGGTGGCAAGACAAGCAAGCAGCCCCAGTCTCTGTGCCTCTGTGCGAGCAGTGCCATGAGCAGATGAGGCTGAGCAACAGCTTTCCAGGCTAGCCCCTTCTGGCTGCCAACTATATGCAGACGTTCGCACTTTTGGAGCAGGGCTGCAAAAGGAGTCTGGCTGGGACATCAATTTCACAGACTACGTTTGAAGTTTGAGGTGGCAAGACAAGAGAGCGGCCCCAGTGTATGTGCCTCTGTGCGAGCAGTGCCATGAGCAGATGAGGCTGAGAAACAGCTTTCCAGGCTAGCCCCTTCTGGCTGCCAGCTATCTGCAGACGTTCGCACTTTCGGAGCAGGGCTGCGAAAGGATCCTGGCAGGGACACGACAATTCCAAGGCTACGTTTGAAGTTTGAGGTGGCAAGACAAGAAAGCAGCGCCATTGTCTGTGCCTCTGTGCGAGCAGTGCCATGAGCAGATGAGGCTGAGCAAGAGCTTTCCTGGCTAGCCCCTTCTGGCTGCCAGCTATATGCAGACGTTCGCACTTTCGGAGCAGGGCTGCAAAAGGAGCCTGGCTGGGACCGCCCACATTCCCAGCAGGCGTTTCAAATTTCAAGTGGCAAGATGAGCAAGCAGCCTCAGTCTCTGGGCCTCTGGGTGAGCAGTGCGATGAGCAGATGAGGCTGAGAAACAGCTTTCCAGGCTAGCCCCTTCTGGCTGCCAGCTATCTGCAGACGTTCGCACTTTCGGAGCAGGGCTGCGAAAGGAGCTTGGCAGGGACATCAACTTTCCCAGGCTACGTTTGAAGTTTGAGGTGGCAAGACAAGCAAGCAGCCCCAGTCTCTCTGCCTCTGTGCGAGCAGTGCCATGAACAGATGAGGCTGAGAAACAGCTTTCCAGTCTAGCCCCTTCTGGCTGCCAGCTATCTGCAGACGTTCGCACTTTTGGAGCAGGGCTGCGAAAGGATCCTGGCAGGGACACCACCATTCTCAGGCTACGTTTCAAGTTTGAGGTGGCAAGACAAGAAAGCAGCGCCATTGTCTGTACCTCTGTGCGAGCAGTGCCATGAGCAGATGAGGCTGAGCAACAGCTTTACAGGTTAGCCCCTTCTGGTTGCCAGCTATCTGCAGACGTTCGCATTTCAAGAGCATGGCTGTGAAAGGAGCCTGGCAGGGACACGACAATTCCAAGGCTACTTTTGAAGTTTGAGGTGGCAAGACAAGCAAGCAGCCCCAGTCTCTGTGCCTCTGTGCGAGCAGTGCCATGAGCCGATGAGGCTGAGCAACAGCTTTCCAGGCTAGCCCCTTCTGGCTGCCAACTATATGCAGACGTTCGCACTTTTGGAGCAGGGCTGCAAAAGGAGTCTGGCTGGAACCGCCCACATTCCCAGCATGCGTTTCAAATTTCTAGTGGCAAGATAAGCAAGCAGCCCCAGTCTCTCTGTCTCTGTGAGAGCAGTGCCATGGGCAGATGAGGCTGAGAAACAGCATTCCAGGCTAGCCCCTTCTGGCTGCCAGCTATCTGCAGACGTTCGCATTTTAAGAGCAGGGCTGCGAAAGGAGCCTGGCAGCGACATCGACTTTCAGAGGCTACGTTTGAAGTTTCAAGTGGCAAGACAAGCAAGCAGCCCCAGTCTCTGTGCCTATGTGCGAGCAGTGCCATGAGCAGATGAGGCTGAGCAACAGCTTTCCAGGCTAGCCCCTTCTGGATGCCAGCTATCTGCAGACGTTCGCATTTTAAGAGCAGGGCTGCGAAAGGAGCCTGGCAGGGACATCGACTTTCAGAGGCTACGTTTGAAGTTTGAGGTGGCAAGACAAGCAAGCAGCCCCAGTCTCTGTGCCTCTGTGCGAGCAGTGCCATGAGCAGATGATGCTGAGCAACAGCTTTCCAGGCTAGCCCCTTGTGGCTGCCAGCTATCTGCAGATGTTCGCATTTTAAGAGCAGGGCTGCGAAAGGAGCTTGGCAGGGACTCCAAAATTCTAAGGCTACTTTTGAAGTTTGAGGTGGCAAGACAAGCAAGCAGCACCAGTCTCTGGGCCTCTATGCGAGCAGTGCCATGAGCAGATGAGGCTGAGCAACAGCTTTCCAGGCTAGCCCCTTGTGGCTGCCAGCTATCTGCAGAAGTTCGCATTTTAAGAGCAGGGCTGCGAAAGGACCCTGACAGGGACCGCCCACATTCCCAGCATGCTTTTCAAATTTCAAGTGGCAAGATGACCAAGCAGCCTCAGTCTCTGGGCGTCTGGGTGAGCAGTGCCATGAGCAGATGAGGCTGAGAAACAGCTTTCCAGTCTAGCCCCTTCTGGCTGCCAGCTATCTGCAGACGTTCGCACATTCGGAGCAGGGCTGAGAAAGGAGCCTGGCAGGGACATCAACTTCCACAGGCTACGTTTGAAGTTTGAGGTGGCAAGACAAGCAAGCAGACCCAGTCTCTGTGCCTCTGTGCGAGCAGTGCCATGAGCAGATGAGGCTGAGAAACAGCTTTCCAGGCTAGCCCCTTGTGGCTGCCAGCTATCTGCAGACGTTCGCACTTTCGGAGCAGGGCTGCGAAAGTATCCTGGCAGGGACAACACCATTCTCAGGCTACGTTTGAAGTTTGAGGTGGCAAGACAAGAAAGCAGCGCCATTGTCTGTGCCTCTGTGCGAGCAGTGCCATGAGCAGATGAGGCTGAGCAACAGCTTTCCAGGCTAGCCCCTTCTGGCTGCCAGCTATCTGCAGACGTTCGCATTTCAAGAGCATCGCTGTGAAAGGAGCCTGGCAGGGACACGACAATTCCAAGGCTACTTTTGAAGTTTGAGGTGGCAAGACAAGCAAGCAGCCCCAGTCTCTGGGCCTCTGTGCGAGCAGTGCCATGGGCAGATGAGGCTGAGAAACAGCTTTCCAGGCTAGCCCCTTCTGGCTGCCAGCTATGTGCAGACGTTCGCACTTTAGGAGCAGGGCTGCGAAAGGAGCCTGGCAGGAACTCCAAAATTCTAAGGCTACTTTTGAAGTTTGAGGTGGCAAGACAAGCAAGCAGCCGCAGTCTCTCTGCCTCTATGCGAGCAGTGCCATGAGCAGATGAGGCTGAGCAACAGCTTTCCAGGCTAGCCTCTTGTGGCTGCCAGCTATCTGCAGAAGTTCGCATTTTAAGAGCAGGGCTGCGAAAGGAGCCTGGCAGGGACCGCCCACATTCCCAGCATGCGTTTCAAATTTCAAGTGGCAAGATAAGAAAGCAGCCCCAGTCTCTCTGTCTCTGTGAGAGCAGTGCCATGGGCAGATGAGGCTGAGAAACAGCATTCCAGGCTAGCCCCTTGTGGCTGCCAGCTATCTGCAGACGTTCGCACTTTCGGAGCAGGGCTGCGAAAGGAGCCTGGCTGGGACACCACCATTCTCAGGCTACGTTTGAAGTTTGAGGTGGCAAGACAAGCAAGCAGCCCCAGTCTCTGTGCCTCTGTACGAGCAGTGCCATGAGCAGATGAGGCTGAGCAACATCTTTCCAGGCTAGTCCTTTGTGGCTGCCAGCTATCTGCAGACGTTCGCACTTTCGGAGCAGGGCTCCGAAAGGAGCCTGGCAGGGACACCACAATTCTAAGGCTACTTTTGAAGTTTCAGGTGGCAAGACAAGCAAGCAGCCCCAGTCTCTGTGCCTCTGTGCGAGCAGTGCCATGAGCAGATGATGCTGAGCAAAAGCTTTCCAGGCTAGCCCCTTGTGGCTGCCAGCTATCTGCAGACGTTCGCATTTTAAGAGCAGGGCTGCGAAAGGAGCCTGGCAGCGACATCGACTTTCAGAGGCTACGTTTGAAGTTTCAAGTGGCAAGACAAGCAAGCAGCCCCAGTCTCTGTGCCTCTGTGCGAGCAGTGCCATGAGCAGATGATGCTGAGCAACAGCTTTCCAGGCTAGCCCCTTGTGGCTGCCAGCTATCTGCAGACGTTCGCATTTTAAGAGCAGGGCTGCAAAAGGAGCCTGGTAGGGACATCGACTTTCAGAGGCTACGTTTGAAGTTTCAAGTGGCAAGACAAGCAAGCAGCCCCAGTCTGTGTGCCTCTGTGCGAGCAGTGCCATGAGCAGATGATGCTGAGCAACAGCTTTCCAGGCTAGCCCCTTGTGGCTGCCAGCTATCTGCAGATGTTCGCATTTTAAGAGCAGGTCTGCGAAAGGAGCTTGGCAGGGACTCCAAAATTCTAAGGCTACTTTTGAAGTTTGAGGTGGCAAGACAAGCAAGCAGCCCCAGTCTCTGTGCCTCTATGCGAGCAGTGCCATGAGCAGATGAGGCTGAGCAACAGCTTTCCAGGCTAGCCCCTTCTGGCTGCCAGCTATCTGCAGAAGTTCGCATTTTAAGAGCAGGGCTGCGAAAGGAGCCTGACAGGGACCGCCCACATTCCCAGCATGCGTTTCAAATTTCAAGTGGCAAGATGATCAAGCAGCCTCAGTCTCTGGGCCTCTGTGCAAGCAGTGCCATGAGCAGATGAGGCTGAGCAACAGCTTTCCAGGCTAGCCCCTTCTGGCTGCCAGCTATCTGCAGACGTTCGCACTTTCGGAGCAGGGCTGCGAAAGTATCCTGGCAGGGACATCAACTTTCACAGGCTACGTTTGAAGTTTGAGGTGGCAAGACAAGCAAGCAGCCCCAGTCTCTGTGCCTCTGTGCGAGCAGTGCCATGAGCAGATGAGGCTGAGAAACAGCTTTCCAGGCTAGCCCCTTCTGGCTGCCAGCTATCTGCAGACGTTCGCATTTCAAGAGCATGGCTGTGAATGGAGCCTGGCAGGGACACGACAATTCCAAGGCTACTTTTGAAGTTTGAGGTGGCAAGAAAAGCAAGCAGCCCCAGTCTCTGTGCCTCTGTGCGAGCAGTGCCATGAGCAGATGAGGCTGAGCAACAGCTTTCCAGGCTAGCCCCTTCTGGCTGCCAGCTATATGCAGACGTTCGCACTTTAGGAGCAGGGCTGCGAAAGGAGCCTGGCAGGGAATCCAAAATTCTAAGGTTACTTTTGAAGCTTGAGGTGGCAAGACAAGCAAGCAGCCCCAGTCTCTGTGCCTCTATGCGAGCAGTGCCATGAGCAGATGAGGCTGAGCAAAAGCTTTCCAGGCTAGCCTCTTGTGGCTGCCAGCTATCTGCAGAAGTTCGCATTTTAAGAGCAGGGCTGCGAAAGGAGCCTGGCAGGGACCGCCCACATTCCCAGCATGCGTTTCAGATTTCAAGTGGCAAGATAAGCAAGCAGCCCCAGTCTCTCTGCCTCTGTGCGAGCAGTGCCATGAGCAGATGAGGCTGAGAAACAGCTTTCCAGTCTAGCCTCTTCTGGCTGCAAGCTATCTGCATACGTTCACACATTCGGAGCAGGGCTGCGAAAGGATCCTGGCAGGGACATCAACTTTCACAGGCTACGTTTGAATTTTGAGGTGGCAAGACAAGAGAGCAGCCCCAGTCTCTGTGCCTCTGTGCGAGCAGTGCCATGGGCAGATGAGGCTGAGAAACAGCTTTCCAGGCTAGCCAGTTCTGGCTGCCAGCTATCTGCAGACGTTCGCACTTTCGGAGCAGGGCTGCGAAAGGATCCTGGCAGGGACACCACAATTCTAAGGCTACGTTTGAAGTTTGAGGTGGCAAGACAAGAAAGCAGCGCCATTGTCTGTGCCTCTGTGCGAGCAGTGCCATGAGCAGATGAGGCTGAGCAAGAGCTTTCCAGGCTAGCCCCTTCTGGCTGCCAGCTATCTGCAGACGTTCGCACATTCGGAGCAGGGCTGCGAAAGGATCCTGGCAGGGACATCAACTTTCACAGGCTACGTTTGAAGTTTGAGGTAGCAAGACAAGAAAACAGCCCCAGTCTCTGTGCCTCTGTGCGAGCAGTGCCATGAGCAGATGAGGCTGAGAAACAGCTTTCCAGGCTAGCCCCTTGTGGCTGCCAGCTATCTGCAGACGTTCGCATTTCAAGAGCATGGCTGTGAAAGGAGCCTGGCAGGGACACGACAATTCTAAGGCTACTTTTGAAGTTTGAGGTGGCAAGACAAGCAAGCAGCCCCAGTCTCTGTGCCTCTGTGCGAGCAGTGCCATGAGCAGATGAGGCTGAGCAACAGCTTTCCAGGCTAGCCCCTTTTGGCTGCCAACTATATGCAGACGTTCGCACTTTCGGAGCAGGGCTGCGAAAGAATCCTGGCAGGGACACTACAATTCTAAGGCTACGTTTGAAGTTTGAGGTGGCAAGAAAAGAAAGCAGCGCCATTGTCTGTGCCTCTGTGCGAGCAGTGCCATGAGCAGATGAGGCTGAGAAACAGCTTTCCAGGCTAGCCTCTTCTGGCTGCCAGCTATCTGCAGACGTTCGCACTTTCGGAGCAGGGCTGAGAAAGGAGCCTGGCTGGGACATCAAGTTTCACAGGCTACATTTGGAGTTTCAAGTGGCAAGACAAGCAAGCAGCCCCAGTGTCTCTGCCTCTGTGCGAGCAGTGCCATGAGCAGATGAGGCTGAGAAACAGCTTTCCAGGCTAGCCCCTTGTGGCTGCCAGCTATCTGCAGACGTTCGCACTTTCGGAGCAGGGCTGCGAAAGGAGCCTGGCTGGGACACCACCATTCTCAGGCTACGTTTGAAGTTTGAGGTTGCAAGACAAGAAAGCAGCCCCATTCTCTGTGCCTCTGTGCGAGCAGTGCCATGAGCAGATGAGGCTGAGCAACATCTTTCCAGGCTAGTCCCTTGTGGCTGCCAGCTATCTGCAGACGTTCGCACTTTCGGAGCAGGGCTGCGAAAGGAGACTGGCAGGGACACCACAATTCTAAGGCTACTTTTGAAGTTTCAGGTGGCAAGACAAGAAAGCAGCCCCAGTCTCTGTGCCTCTGTGCGAGCAGTGCCATGAGCAGATGAGGCTGAGCAACAGCTTTCCAGGCTAGCCCCTTCTGGCTGCCAGCTATCTGCAGACGTTCGCATTTTAAGAGCAGGGCTGCGAAAGGAGCCTGGCAGGGACATCGACTTTCAGAGGTTACGTTTGAAGTTTCAAGTGGCAAGACAAGCAAGCAGCCCCAGTCTCTGTGCCTCTGTGCGAGCAGTGCCATGAGCAGATGATGCTGAGAAACAGCTTTCCAGGCTAGCCCCTTGTGACTGCCAGCTATCTGCAGACGTTCGCATTTTAAGAGCAGGGCTGCGAAAGGATCCTGGCAGGGACTTCGACTTTCAGAGGCTACGTTTGAAGTTTCAAGTGGCAAGACAAGCAAGCAGCCCCAGTCTCTGTGCCTCTGTGCAAACAGTGCCATGAGCAGATGAGGCTGAGCAACAGCTTTCTAGGCTAGCCCCTTTTGGCTGCCAGCTATCTGCAGACGTTCGCATTTTAAGAGCAGGGCTGCGAAAGGAGCTTGGCAGGGACTCCAAAATTCTAAGGTTACTTTTGAAGTTTGAGGTGGCAAGACAAGCAAGCAGCCCCAGTCTCTGTGCCTCTATGCGAGCAGTGCCATGAGCAGATGAGGCTGAGCAACAGCTTTCCAGGCTAGCCCCTTCTGGCTGCCAGCTATCTGCAGAAGTTCGCATTTTAAGAGCAGGGCTGCGAAAGGAGCCTGGCAGGGACCGCCCACATTCCCAGCATGCGTTTCAAATTTCAAGTGGCAAGATGAGCAAGCAGCCTCAGTCTCTGGGCCTCTGGGTGAGCAGTGCCATGATCAGATGAGGCTGAGAAACAGCTTTCCAGGCTAGCCCCTTCTGGATGCCTGCTATCTGCAGACGTTCGCACTTTCGGAGCTGGGCTGCGAAAGGAGCTTGGCAGGGACATCAACTTTCACAGGCTACGTTTGAAGTTTGAGGTGGCAAGACAAGCAAGCAGCCCCAGTCTCTCTGCCTCTGTGCGAGCAGTGCCATGAGCAGATGAGGCTGAGCAACAGCTTTCCAGGCTAGCCCCTTGTGGCTGCCAGCTATCTGCAGACGTTCGCACTTTCGGAGCAGGGCTGCGAAAGGATCCTGGCAGGGACACCACCATTCTCAGGCTACGTTTGAAGTTTGAGGTGGCAAGACAAGAAAGCAGCGCCATTGTCTGTGCCTCTGTGCGAGCAGTGCCATGAGCAGATGAGGCTGAGCAACAGCTTTCCAGGCTAGCCCCTTCTGGCTGCCAGCTATCTGCAGACGTTCGCATTTCAAGAGCATCGCTGTGAAAGGAGCCTGGCAGGGACACGACAATTCCAAGGCTACTTTTGAAGTTTGAGGTGGCAAGACAAGCAAGCAGCCCCAGTCTCTGGGCCTCTGTGCGAGCAGTGCCATGGGCAGATGAGGCTGAGAAACAGCTTTCCAGGCTAGCCCCTTCTGGCTGCCAGCTATGTGCAGACGTTCGCACTTTAGGAGCAGGGCTGCGAAAGGAGCCTGGCAGGAACTCCAAAATTCTAAGGCTACTTTTGAAGTTTGAGGTGGCAAGACAAGCAAGCAGCCGCAGTCTCTCTGCCTCTATGCGAGCAGTGCCATGAGCAGATGAGGCTGAGCAACAGCTTTCCAGGCTAGCCTCTTGTGGCTGCCAGCTATCTGCAGAAGTTCGCATTTTAAGAGCAGGGCTGCGAAAGGAGCCTGGCAGGGACCGCCCACATTCCCAGCATGCGTTTCAAATTTCAAGTGGCAAGATAAGAAAGCAGCCCCAGTCTCTCTGTCTCTGTGAGAGCAGTGCCATGGGCAGATGAGGCTGAGAAACAGCATTCCAGGCTAGCCCCTTGTGGCTGCCAGCTATCTGCAGACGTTCGCACTTTCGGAGCAGGGCTGCGAAAGGAGCCTGGCTGGGACACCACCATTCTCAGGCTACGTTTGAAGTTTGAGGTGGCAAGACAAGCAAGCAGCCCCAGTCTCTGTGCCTCTGTACGAGCAGTGCCATGAGCAGATGAGGCTGAGCAACATCTTTCCAGGCTAGTCCTTTGTGGCTGCCAGCTATCTGCAGACGTTCGCACTTTCGGAGCAGGGCTCCGAAAGGAGCCTGGCAGGGACACCACAATTCTAAGGCTACTTTTGAAGTTTCAGGTGGCAAGACAAGCAAGCAGCCCCAGTCTCTGTGCCTCTGTGCGAGCAGTGCCATGAGCAGATGATGCTGAGCAAAAGCTTTCCAGGCTAGCCCCTTGTGGCTGCCAGCTATCTGCAGACGTTCGCATTTTAAGAGCAGGGCTGCGAAAGGAGCCTGGCAGCGACATCGACTTTCAGAGGCTACGTTTGAAGTTTCAAGTGGCAAGACAAGCAAGCAGCCCCAGTCTCTGTGCCTCTGTGCGAGCAGTGCCATGAGCAGATGATGCTGAGCAACAGCTTTCCAGGCTAGCCCCTTGTGGCTGCCAGCTATCTGCAGACGTTCGCATTTTAAGAGCAGGGCTGCAAAAGGAGCCTGGTAGGGACATCGACTTTCAGAGGCTACGTTTGAAGTTTCAAGTGGCAAGACAAGCAAGCAGCCCCAGTCTCTGTGCCTCTATGCGAGCAGTGCCATGAGCAGATGAGGCTGAGCAACAGTTTTCCAGGCTAGCCTCTTGTGGCTGCCAGCTATCTGCAGAAGTTCGCATTTTAAGAGCAGGGCTGCGAAAGGAGCCTGACAGGGACCGCCCACATTCCCAGCATGCGTTTCAAATTTCAAGTGGCAAGATGATCAAGCAGCCTCAGTCTCTGGGCCTCTGTGCAAGCAGTGCCATGAGCAGATGAGGCTGAGCAACAGCTTTCCAGGCTAGCCCCTTCTGGCTGCCAGCTATCTGCAGACGTTCGCACTTTCGGAGCAGGGCTGCGAAAGTATCCTGGCAGGGACATCAACTTTCACAGGCTACGTTTGAAGTTTGAGGTGGCAAGACAAGCAAGCAGCCCCAGTCTCTGTGCCTCTGTGCGAGCAGTGCCATGAGCAGATGAGGCTGAGAAACAGCTTTCCAGGCTAGCCCCTTCTGGCTGCCAGCTATCTGCAGACGTTCGCATTTCAAGAGCATGGCTGTGAATGGAGCCTGGCAGGGACACGACAATTCCAAGGCTACTTTTGAAGTTTGAGGTGGCAAGAAAAGCAAGCAGCCCCAGTCTCTGTGCCTCTGTGCGAGCAGTGCCATGAGCAGATGAGGCTGAGCAACAGCTTTCCAGGCTAGCCCCTTCTGGCTGCCAGCTATATGCAGACGTTCGCACTTTAGGAGCAGGGCTGCGAAAGGAGCCTGGCAGGGAATCCAAAATTCTAAGGTTACTTTTGAAGCTTGAGGTGGCAAGACAAGCAAGCAGCCCCAGTCTCTGTGCCTCTATGCGAGCAGTGCCATGAGCAGATGAGGCTGAGCAACAGCTTTCCAGGCTAGCCTCTTGTGGCTGCCAGCTATCTGCAGAAGTTCGCATTTTAAGAGCAGGGCTGCGAAAGGAGCCTGGCAGGGACCGCCCACATTCCCAGCATGCGTTTCAGATTTCAAGTGGCAAGATAAGCAAGCAGCCCCAGTCTCTCTGCCTCTGTGCGAGCAGTGCCATGAGCAGATGAGGCTGAGAAACAGCTTTCCAGTCTAGCCTCTTCTGGCTGCAAGCTATCTGCATACGTTCACACATTCGGAGCAGGGCTGCGAAAGGATCCTGGCAGGGACATCAACTTTCACAGGCTACGTTTGAATTTTGAGGTGGCAAGACAAGAGAGCAGCCCCAGTCTCTGTGCCTCTGTGCGAGCAGTGCCATGGGCAGATGAGGCTGAGAAACAGCTTTCCAGGCTAGCCAGTTCTGGCTGCCAGCTATCTGCAGACGTTCGCACTTTCGGAGCAGGGCTGCGAAAGGATCCTGGCAGGGACACCACAATTCTAAGGCTACGTTTGAAGTTTGAGGTGGCAAGACAAGAAAGCAGCGCCATTGTCTGTGCCTCTGTGCGAGCAGTGCCATGAGCAGATGAGGCTGAGCAAGAGCTTTCCAGGCTAGCCCCTTCTGGCTGCCAGCTATCTGCAGACGTTCGCACATTCGGAGCAGGGCTGCGAAAGGATCCTGGCAGGGACATCAACTTTCACAGGCTACGTTTGAAGTTTGAGGTAGCAAGACAAGAAAACAGCCCCAGTCTCTGTGCCTCTGTGCGAGCAGTGCCATGAGCAGATGAGGCTGAGAAACAGCTTTCCAGGCTAGCCCCTTGTGGCTGCCAGCTATCTGCAGACGTTCGCATTTCAAGAGCATGGCTGTGAAAGGAGCCTGGCAGGGACACGACAATTCTAAGGCTACTTTTGAAGTTTGAGGTGGCAAGACAAGCAAGCAGCCCCAGTCTCTGTGCCTCTGTGCGAGCAGTGCCATGAGCAGATGAGGCTGAGCAACAGCTTTCCAGGCTAGCCCCTTTTGGCTGCCAACTATATGCAGACGTTCGCACTTTCGGAGCAGGGCTGCGAAAGAATCCTGGCAGGGACACTACAATTCTAAGGCTACGTTTGAAGTTTGAGGTGGCAAGAAAAGAAAGCAGCGCCATTGTCTGTGCCTCTGTGCGAGCAGTGCCATGAGCAGATGAGGCTGAGAAACAGCTTTCCAGGCTAGCCTCTTCTGGCTGCCAGCTATCTGCAGACGTTCGCACTTTCGGAGCAGGGCTGAGAAAGGAGCCTGGCTGGGACATCAAGTTTCACAGGCTACATTTGGAGTTTCAAGTGGCAAGACAAGCAAGCAGCCCCAGTGTCTCTGCCTCTGTGCGAGCAGTGCCATGAGCAGATGAGGCTGAGAAACAGCTTTCCAGGCTAGCCCCTTGTGGCTGCCAGCTATCTGCAGACGTTCGCACTTTCGGAGCAGGGCTGCGAAAGGAGCCTGGCTGGGACACCACCATTCTCAGGCTACGTTTGAAGTTTGAGGTTGCAAGACAAGAAAGCAGCCCCATTCTCTGTGCCTCTGTGCGAGCAGTGCCATGAGCAGATGAGGCTGAGCAACATCTTTCCAGGCTAGTCCCTTGTGGCTGCCAGCTATCTGCAGACGTTCGCACTTTCGGAGCAGGGCTGCGAAAGGAGACTGGCAGGGACACCACAATTCTAAGGCTACTTTTGAAGTTTCAGGTGGCAAGACAAGAAAGCAGCCCCAGTCTCTGTGCCTCTGTGCGAGCAGTGCCATGAGCAGATGAGGCTGAGCAACAGCTTTCCAGGCTAGCCCCTTCTGGCTGCCAGCTATCTGCAGACGTTCGCATTTTAAGAGCAGGGCTGCGAAAGGAGCCTGGCAGGGACATCGACTTTCAGAGGTTACGTTTGAAGTTTCAAGTGGCAAGACAAGCAAGCAGCCCCAGTCTCTGTGCCTCTGTCCGAGCAGTGCCATGAGCAGATGATGCTGAGAAACAGCTTTCCAGGCTAGCCCCTTGTGACTGCCAGCTATCTGCAGACGTTCGCATTTTAAGAGCAGGGCTGCGAAAGGATCCTGGCAGGGACTTCGACTTTCAGAGGCTACGTTTGAAGTTTCAAGTGGCAAGACAAGCAAGCAGCCCCAGTCTCTGTGCCTCTGTGCAAACAGTGCCATGAGCAGATGAGGCTGAGCAACAGCTTTCTAGGCTAGCCCCTTTTGGCTGCCAGCTATCTGCAGACGTTCGCATTTTAAGAGCAGGGCTGCGAAAGGAGCTTGGCAGGGACTCCAAAATTCTAAGGTTACTTTTGAAGTTTGAGGTGGCAAGACAAGCAAGCAGCCCCAGTCTCTGTGCCTCTATGCGAGCAGTGCCATGAGCAGATGAGGCTGAGCAACAGCTTTCCAGGCTAGCCCCTTCTGGCTGCCAGCTATCTGCAGAAGTTCGCATTTTAAGAGCAGGGCTGCGAAAGGAGCCTGGCAGGGACCGCCCACATTCCCAGCATGCGTTTCAAATTTCAAGTGGCAAGATGAGCAAGCAGCCTCAGTCTCTGGGCCTCTGGGTGAGCAGTGCCATGATCAGATGAGGCTGAGAAACAGCTTTCCAGGCTAGCCCCTTCTGGATGCCTGCTATCTGCAGACGTTCGCACTTTCGGAGCTGGGCTGCGAAAGGAGCTTGGCAGGGACATCAACTTTCACAGGCTACGTTTGAAGTTTGAGGTGGCAAGACAAGCAAGCAGCCCCAGTCTCTCTGCCTCTGTGCGAGCAGTGCCATGAGCAGATGAGGCTGAGCAACAGCTTTCCAGGCTAGCCCCTTGTGGCTGCCAGCTATCTGCAGACGTTCGCACTTTCGGAGCAGGGCTGCGAAAGGATCCTGGCAGGGACACCACCATTCTCAGGCTACGTTTGAAGTTTGAGGTGGCAAGACAAGAAAGCAGCGCCATTGTCTGTGCCTCTGTGCGAGCAGTGCCATGAGCAGATGAGGCTGAGCAACAGCTTTCCAGGCTAGCCCCTTCTGGCTGCCAGCTATCTGCAGACGTACGCATTTCAAGAGCATGGCTGTGAAAGGAGCCTGGCAGGGACACGACAATTCCCAGGCTACTTTTGAAGTTTGAGGTGGCAAGACAAGCAAGCAGCCCCAGTCTCTGTGCTTCTGTGCGAGCAGTGCCATGAGCAGATGAGGCTGAGCAACAGCTTTCCAGGCTAGCCCCTTCTCGCTGCCAGCTATCTGCAGACGTTCGCACTTTCGGAGCAGGGCTGAGAAAGGAGCCTGGCAGGGACCGCCCACATTCCCAGCATGCGTTTCAAATTTCAAGTGGCAAGATAAGCAAGCAGCCCCAGTCTCTGGGCCTCTGTGCGAGCAGTGCCATGAGCAGATGAGGCTGAGCAACAGCTTTCCAGGCTAATCCCTTCTGGCTGCCAGCTATCTGCAGACGTTCGCACATTCGGAGCAGGGCTGCGAAAGGATCCTGGCAGGGACATCAACTTTCACAGGCTACGTTTGAAGTTTGAGGTGGCAAGACAAGAGAGCAGCCCCAGTCTCTGTGCCTCTGTGCGAGCAGTGCCATGAGCAGATGAGGCTGAGCAACAGCTTTCCAGGCTAGCCCCTTCTGGCTGCCAACTATATGCAGACGTTCGCACTTTCGGAGCAGGGCTGTAAAAGGAGCCTGGCTGGCACCGCCCACATTCCCAGCATGCGTTTCATATTTCTAGTGGCAAGATAAGCAAGCAGCCCCAGTCTCTGTGTCTCTGTGCGAGAAGTGCCATGAGCAGATGAGGCTGAGAAAAAGCATTCCAGGCTAGCGCCTTCAGGCTGCCAGCTATCTGCAGACGTTCGCACTTTCGGAGCAGGGCTGAGAAAGGAGCCTGGCTGGGACATCAACTTTCACAGGCTACATTTGGAGTTTCAAGTGGCAAGACAAGAAAGCAGCCCCAGTCTCTCTGCCTCTGTGCGAGCAGTGCCATTGGCAGATGAGGCTGAGAAACACCATTCCAGGCTAGCCCCTTGTGGCTGCCAGCTATCTGCAGACGTTCGCACTTTCGGAGCAGGGCTGAGAAAGGAGCCTGGCTGGGACACCACCATTCTCATGATACGTTTGAAGTTTGAGGTGGCAAGACAAGCAAGCAGCCCCATTCTCTGTGCCTCTGTACGAGCAGTGCCATGAGCAGATGAGGCTGAGCAACATCTTTCCAGGCTAGTCCTTTGTGGCTGCCACCTATCTGCAGACGTTCGCATTTTAAGAGCAGGGCTCCGAAAGGAGCCTGGCAGGGACACCACAATTCTAAGGCTACTTTTGAAGTTTCAGGTGGCAAGACAAGCAAGCAGCCCCAGTCTCTGTGCCTCTGTGCGAGCAGTGCCATGAGCAGATGATGCTGAGCAAAAGCTTTCCAGGCTAGCCCCTTGTGGCTGCCAGCTATCTGCAGACGTTCGCATTTTAAGAGCAGGGCTGCGAAAGGAGCCTGGCAGCGACATCGACTTTCAGAGGCTACGTTTGAAGTTTCAAGTGGCAAGACAAGCAAGCAGCCCCAGTCTCTGTGCCTCTGTGCGAGCAGTGCCATGAGCAGATGATGCTGAGCAACAGCTTTCCAGGCTAACCCCTTGTGGCTGCCAGCTATCTGCAGACGTTCGCATTTTAAGAGCAGGGCTGCAAAAGGAGCCTGGCAGGGACATCGACTTTCAGAGGCTACGTTTGAAGTTTCAAGTGGCAAGACAAGCAAGCAGCCCCAGTCTGTGTGCCTCTGTGCGAGCAGTGCCATGAGCAGATGATGCTGAGCAACAGCTTTCCAGGCTAGCCCCTTGTGGCTGCCAGCTATCTGCAGATGTTCGCATTTTAAGAGCAGGTCTGCGAAAGGAGCTTGGCAGGGACTCCAAAATTCTAATGCTACTTTTGAAGTTTGAGGTGGCAAGACAAGCAAGCAGCCCCAGTCTCTGTGCCTGTATGCGAGCAGTGCGATGAGCAGATGAGGCTGAGCAACAGCTTTCCAGGCTAGCCCCTTCTGGCTGCCAGCTATCTGCAGAAGTTCGCATTTTAAGAGCAGGGCTGCGAAAGGAGCCTGGCAGGGACCGCCCACATTCCCAGCATGCGTTTCAAATTTCAAGTGGCAAGATGATCAAGCAGCCCCAGTCTCTCTGCCTCTGTGCGAGCAGTGCCATGAGCAGATGAGGCTGAGAAACAGCTTTCCAGGCTAGCCTCTTGTGGCTGCCAGCTATCTGCAGACGTTCGCACTTTCGGAGCAGGGCTGCGAAAGGATCCTGGCAGGGACACCACCATTCTCAGGCTACGTTTGAAGTTTGAGGTGGCAAGACAAGCAAGGAGCCCCAGTCTCTCTGCCTCTGTGCGAGCAGTGCCATGAGCAGATGAGGCTGAGAAACAGCTTTCCAGGCTAGCCCCTTCTGGCTGCCAGCTATCTGCAGACGTTCGCACTTTCGGAGCAGGGCTGCGAAAGGATCCTGGCAGGGACACCACCATTCTCAGGCTACGTTTGAAGTTTGAGATGGCAAGACAAGGAAGCAGCGCCATTGTCTGTGCCTCTGTGCGAGCAGTGCCATGAGCAGATGAGGCTGAGCAACAGCTTTCCAGGCTAGCCCCTTCTGGCTGCCAGCTATATGCAGACGTTCGCACTTTCGGAGCAGGGCTGCGAAAGGAGCCTGGCAGGGAATCCAAAATTCTAAGGCTACTTTTGAAGCTTGAGGTGGCAAGACAAGCAAGCAGCCCCAGTCTCTGTGCCTCTATGCGAGCAGTGCCATGAGCAGATGAGGCTGAGCAACAGCTTTCCAGGCTAGCCTCTTGTGGCTGCCAGCTATCTGCAGAAGTTCGCATTTTAAGAGCAGGGCTGCGAAAGGAGCCTGGCAGGGACCGCCCACATTCCCAGCATGCGTTTCAGATTTCAAGTGGCAAGATAAGCAAGCAGCCCCAGTCTCTGGGCCTCTGTGCGAGCAGTGCCATGAGCAGAAGAGGCTGAGAAACAGCTTTCCAGGCTAGCCCCTTCTGGCTGCCAGCTATCTGCAGACGTTCGCACTTTCGGAGCAGGGCTGCGAAAGGATCCTGGCAGGGACACCACAATTCTAAGGCTACGTTTGAAGGTTGAGGTGGCAAGACAAGAAAGCAGCGCCATTGTCTGTGCCTCTGTGCGAGCAGTGCCATGAGCAGATGAGGCTGAGAAACAGCTTTCCAGGCTAGCCCCTTGTGGCTGCCAGCTATCTGCAGAAGTTCGCATTTTAAGAGCAGGGCTGCGAAAGGAGCCTGGCAGGGACTCCAAAATTCTAAGGCTACTTTTGAAGCTTGAGGTGGCAAGACAAGCAAGCAGCCCCAGTCTCTGTGCCTCTATGCGAGCAGTGCCATGAGCAGATGAGGCTGAGCAACAGCTTTCCAGGCTAGCCTCTTGTGGCTGCCAGCTATCTGCAGAAGTTCGCATTTTAAGAGCAGGGCTGCGAAAGGAGCCTGGCAGGGACCGCCCACATTCCCAGCATGCGTTTCAGATTTCAAGTGGCAAGATAAGCAAGCAGCCCCAGTCTCTGGGCCTCTGTGCGAGCAGTGCCATGAGCAGATGAGGCTGAGAAACAGCTTTCCAGTCTAGCCTCTTCTGGCTGCAAGCTATCTGCAGACGTTCGCACATTCGGAGCAGGGCTGCGAAAGGATCCTGGCAGGGACATCAACTTTCACAGGCTACGTTTGAATTTTGAGGTGGCAAGACAAGAGAGCAGCCCCAGTCTCTCTGCCTCTGTGCGAGCAGTGCCATTGGCAGATGATGCTGAGAAACAGCATTCCAGGCTAGCCCCTTGTGGCTGCCAGCTATCTGCAGACGTTCGCACTTTCGGAGCAGGGCTGCGAAAGGAGCCTGGCTGGGACACCACCATTCTCAGGCTACGTTTGAAGTTTGAGGTGGCAAGACAAGAAAGCAGCCCCAGTCTCTGTGCCTCTGTGCGAGCAGTGCCATGAGCAGATGAGGCTGAGCAACATCTTTCCAGGCTAGTCCCTTGTGGCTGCCAGCTATCTGCAGACGTTCGCACTTTCAGAGCAGATCTCCGAAAGGATCCTGGCAGGGACACCACAATTCTAAGGCTACTTTTGAAGTTTCAGGTGGCAAGACAAGCAAGCAGCCCCAGTCTCTGTGCCTCTGTCCGAGCAGTGCCATGAGCAGATGAGGCTGAGCAACAGCTTTCCCGGCTAGCCCCTTGTGGCTGCCAGCTATCTGCAGACGTTCGCATTTTAAGAGCAGGGCTGCGAAAGGAGCCTGGCAGCGACATCGACTTTCAGAGGCTACGTTTGAAGTTTCAAGTGGCAAGACAAGCAAGCAGCCCCAGTCTCTGTGCCTCTGTGCGAGCAGTGCCATGGGCAGATGAGGCTGAGCAACAGCTTTCCAGGCTAGCCCCTTCTGGCTGCCAGCTATCTGCAGACGCTCGCACTTTCGGAGCAGGGCTGCGAAAGGAGCCTGGCAGGGACATCAACTTTCACAGGCTACGTTTGAAGTTTGAGGTGGTAAGACAAGCAAGCAGCCCCAGTCTCTCTGCCTCTGTGCGAGCAGTGCCATGAGCAGATGAGGCTGAGCAACAGCTTTCCAGGCTAGCCCCTTCTGGCTGCCAGCTATCTGCAGACGTTCGCACTTTCGGAGCAGGGCTGCGAAAGGAGCCAGGCAGGAACACCACCATTCTCAGGCTACGTTTGAAGTTTCAGGTGGCAAGACAAGGAAGCAGCGCCATTGTCTGTGCCTCTGTGCGAGCAGTGCCATGAGCAGATGAGGCTGAGCAACAGCTTTCCAGGCTAGCACCTTCTGGCGGCCAGCTATCTGCAGACGTTCGCATTTCAAGAGCATGGCTGTGAAAGGAGCCTGGCAGGGACACGACAATTCCAAGGCTACTTTTGAAGTTTGAGGTGGCAAGACAAGCAAGCAGCCCCAGTCTCTGTGCCTCTGTGCGAGCAGTGCCATGAGCAGATGAGGCTGAGCAACAGCTTTCCAGGCTAGCCCCTTCTGGCTGCCAGCTATATGCAGACGTTCGCACTTTCGGAGCAGGGCTGCGAAAGGAGCCTGGCAGGGACTCCAAAATTCTAAGGCTACTTTTGAAGCTTGAGGTGGCAAGACAAGCAAGCAGCCCCAGTCTCTGTGCCTCTATGCGAGCAGTGCCATGAGCAGATGAGGCTGAGCAACAGCTTTCCAGGCTAGCCTCTTGTGGCTGCCAGCTATCTGCAGAAGTTCGCATTTTAAGAGCAGGGCTGCGAAAGGAGCCTGGCAGGGACCGCCCACATTCCCAGCATGCGTTTCAAATTTCAAGTGGCAAGATAAGCAAGCAGCCCCAGTCTCTGGGCCTCTGTGCGAGCAGTGCCATGAGCAGATGAGGCTGAGAAACAGCTTTCCAGTCTAGCCTCTTCTGGCTGCCAGCTATCTGCAGAAGTTCGCACTTTCGGAGCAGGGCTGCGAAAGGATCCTGGCAGGGACACCACAATTCTAAGGCTACGTTTGAAGTTTGAGGTGGCAAGACAAGAAAGCAGCGCCATTGTCTCTGCCTCTGTGCGAGCAGTGCCATGAGCAGATGAGGCTGAGCAACAGGTTTCCAGGCTAGCCCCTTCTGGCTGCCAGCTATCTGCAGACGTTCGCATTTTAAGAGCAGGGGTGCGAAAGGAGCCTGGCAGGGACACGACAATTCCAAGGCTACTTTTGAAGTTTGAGGTGGCAAGACAAGCAAGCAGTCCCAGTCTCTGTGCCTCTGTGCGAGCAGTGCCATGAGCAGATGAGGCTGAGCAACAGCTTTCCAGGCTAGCCCCTTCTGGCTGCCAGCTATATGCAGACATTCGCACTTTCGGAGCAGGGCTGTGAAAGGAGCCTGGCAGAGACTCCAAAATTCCAAGGCTACTTTTGAAGCTTGAGGTGGCAAGACAAGCATGCAGCCCCAGTCTCTGGGCCTCTATGCGAGCAGTGCCATGAGCAGATGAGGCTGAGCAACAGCTTTCCAGGCTAGCCTCTTGTGACTGCCAGCTATCTGCAGAAGTTCGCATTTTAAGAGCAGGGCTGCGAAAGGAGCCTGGCAGGGACCGCCCACATTCCCAGCATGCGTTTCAAATTTCAAGTGGCAAGATAAGCAAGCAGCCCCAGTCTCTGGGCCTCTGTGCGAGCAGTGCCATGAGCAGATGAGGCTGAGAAACAGCTTTCCAGTCTAGCCTCTTCTGGCTGCCAGCTATCTGCAGACGTTCGCACATTCGGAGCAGGGCTGCGAAAGGATCCTGGCAGGGACATCAACTTTCACAGGCTACGTTTGAAGTTTGAGGTGGCAAGACAAGAGAGCAGCCCCAGTCTCTGTGCCTCTGTGCGAGCAGTGCCATGAGCAGATGAGGCTGAGCAACAGCTTTCCAGGCTAGCCCCTTCTGGCTGCCAGCTATCTGCAGACGTTCGCACTTTCGGAGCAGGGCTGCGAAAGGATCCTGGCAGGGACACCACAATTCTAAGGCTACGTTTGAAGTTTGAGGTGGCAGGACAAGCAAGCAGCCCCATTGTCTGTGCCTCTGTGCGAGCAGTGCCATGAGCAGATGAGGCTGAGCAAGAGCTTTCCAGGCTAGCCCCTTCTGGCTGCCAGCTATCTGCAGACGTTCGCATTTAAAGAGCAGGGCTGCGAAAGGAGCCTGGCAGGGACTCCAAAATTCTAAGGCTACTTTTGAAGTTTGAGGTGGCAAGACAAGCAAGCAGCCCCAGTCTCTGTGCCTCTGTGCGAGCAGTGCCATGAGCAGATGAGGCTGAGCAACAGCTTTCCAGGCTAGCCCCTTCTGGCTGCCAGCTATATGCAGACGTTCGCACTTTCGGAGCAGGGCTGCAAAAGGAGCCTGGCTGGGACTGCCCACATTCCCAGCATGCGTTTCAAATTTCTAGTGGCAAGATAAGCAAGCAGCCCCAGTATCTCTGTCTCTGTGCGAGAAGTGCCATGAGCAGATGAGGCTGAGCAGCAGCTTTCCAGGCTAGCCTCTTGTGGCTGCCAGCTATCTGCAGACGTTCGCATTTTAAGAGCAGGGCTGCGAAAGGAGCCTGGCAGGGACATCGACTTTCAGAGGCTACGTTTGAAGTTTCAAGTGGCAAGACAAGCAAGCAGCCCCAGTCTCTGTGCCTCTGTGCGAGCAGTGCCATGAGCAGATGATGCTGAGCAACAACTTTCCAGGCTAGCCCCTTGTGGCTGCCAGCTATCTGCAGATGTTCGCATTTTAAGAGCAGGGCTGCGAAAGGAGCTTGGCAGGGACTCCAAAATTCTAAGGCTACTTTTGAAGTTTGAGGTGGCAAGACAAGCAAGTAGCCCCAGTCTCTGTGCCTCTATGCGAGCAGTGCCATGAGCAGATGAGGCTGAGCAACAGATTTCCAGGCTAGCCCCTTCTTGCTGCCAACTATATGCAGACGTTCGCACTTTCGGAGCAGGGCTGCAAAAGGAGCCTGGCTGGGACTGCCCACATTCCCAGCATGCGTTTCAAATTTCTAGTGGCAAGATAAGCAAGCATCCCCAGTATCTCTGTCTCTGTGCGAGAAGTGCCATGAGCAGATGAGGCTGAGCAGCAGCTTTCCAGGCTAGCCTCTTGTGGCTGCCAGCTATCTGCAGACGTTCGCATTTTAAGAGCAGGGCTGCGAAAGGAGCCTGGCAGGGACATCGACTTTCAGAGGCTACGTTTGAAGTTTCAAGTGGCAAGACAAGCAAGCAGCCCCAGTCTCTGTGCCTCTGTGCGAGCAGTGCCATGAGCAGATGATGCTGAGCAACAACTTTCCAGGCTAGCCCCTTGTGGCTGCCAGCTATCTGCAGATGTTCGCATTTTAAGAGCAGGGCTGCGAAAGGAGCTTGGCAGGGACTCCAAAATTCTAAGGCTACTTTTGAAGTTTGAGGTGGCAAGACAAGCAAGTAGCCCCAGTCTCTGTGCCTCTATGCGAGCAGTGCCATGAGCAGATGAGGCTGAGCAACAGATTTCCAGGCTAGCCCCTTGTGGCTGCCAGCTATCTGCAGAAGTTCGCATTTTAAGAGCAGGGCTGCGAAAGGAGCCTGGCAGGGACCGCCCACATTCCCAGCATGCGTTTCAAATTTCAAGTGGCAAGATGAGCAAGCAGCCTCAGTCTCTGTGCCTCTGTGCGAGCAGTGCCATGGGCAGATGAGGCTGAGCAACAGCTTTCCAGGCTAGCCCCTTCTGGCTGCCAGCTATCTGCAGACGTTCGCACTTTCGGAGCAGGGCTGCGAAAGGAGCCTGGCAGGGACATCAACTTTCACAGGCTACGTTTGAAGTTTGAGGTGGCAAGACAAGCAAGCAGCCCCAGTCTCTCTGCCTCTGTGCGAGCAGTGCCATGAGCAGGTGAGGCTGAGCAACAGCTTTCCAGGCTAGCCCCTTGTGGCTGCCAGCTATCTGCAGACG
The DNA here is from genome assembly GCF_030867145.1 of Opisthocomus hoazin. NCBI lineage: Eukaryota > Metazoa > Chordata > Aves > Opisthocomiformes > Opisthocomidae > Opisthocomus > Opisthocomus hoazin. Next base: position 14,567,778 of record NC_134430.1, on the reverse strand, counting down.
TTGGCACTTTCGGAGCAGGGCTGCGAAAGGATCCTGGCAGGGACACCACCATTCTCAGGCTACGTTTGAAGTTTGAGGTGGCAAGACAAGCAAGCAGCCCCATTCTCTGTGCCTCTGTGCGAGCAGTGCCATGAGCAGATGAGGCTGAGCAACAGCTTTCCAGGCTAGCCCCTTCTGGCTGCCAGCTATCTGCAGACGTTCGCATTTCAAGAGCATGGCTGTGAAAGGAGCCTGGCAGGGACACGACAATTCCAAGGCTACTTTTGAAGTTTGAGGTGGCAAGACAAGCAAGCAGCCCCAGTCTCTGTGCCTCTGTGCGAGCAGTGCCATGAGCAGATGAGGCTGAGCAACAGCTTTCCAGGCTAGCCCCTTCTGGCTGCCAGCTATATGCAGACGTTCGCACTTTCGGAGCAGGGCTGCGAAAGGAGCCTGGCAGGGACTCCAAAATTCTAAGGCTACTTTTGAAGCTTGAGGTGGCAAGACAAGCAAGCAGCCCCAGTCTCTGTGCCTCTATGCGAGCAGTGCCATGAGCAGATGAGGCTGAGCAACAGCTATCCAGGCTAGCCTCTTGTGGCTGCCAGCTATCTGCAGAAGTTCGCATTTTAAGAGCAGGGCTGCGAAAGGAGCCTGGCAGGGACCGCCCACATTCCCAGCATGCGTTTCAAATTTCAAGTGGCAAGATAAGCAAGCAGCCCCAGTCTCTGGGCCTCTGTGCGAGCAGTGCCATGAGCAGATGAGGCTGAGAAACAGCTTTCCAGTCTAGCCTCTTCTGGCTGCCAGCTATCTGCAGACGTTCGCACATTCGGAGCAGGGCTGCGAAAGGATCCTGGCAGGGACATCAACTTTCACAGGCTACGTTTGAAGTTTAGGTGGCAAGACAAGCAAGCAGCCCCAGTCTCTCTGCCTCTGTGCGAGCAGTGCCATGAGCAGGTGAGGCTGAGAAACAGCTTTCCAGGCTAGCCCCTTGTGGCTGCCAGCTATCTGCAGACATTCGCACTTTCGGAGCAGGGCTGCGAAAGGATCCTGGCAGGGACACCACCATTCTCAGGCTACGTTTGAAGTTTGAGGTGGCAAGACAAGCAAGCAGCCCCAGTCTCTGTGCCTCTGTGCGAGCAGTGCCATGAGCAGATGAGGCTGAGCAAGAGCTTTCCAGGCTAGCCCCTTCTGGCTGCCAGCTATCTGCAGACGTTCGCATTTCAAGAGCATGGCTGTGAAAGGAACCTGGCAGGGACACGACAATTCCAAGGCTACTTTTGAAGTTTGAGGTGGCAAGACAAGCAAGCAGCCCCAGTCTCTGTGCCTCTGTGCGAGCAGTGCCATGAGCAGATGAGGTTGAGCAACAGTTTTCCAGGCTAGCCCCTTCTGGCTGCCAGCTATATGCAGACGTTTGCACTTTCGGAGCAGGGCTGCGAAAGGAGCCTAGCAGGGACTCCAAAATTCTAAGGCTACTTTTGAAGCTTGAGGTGGCAAGACAAGCAAGCAGCCCCAGTCTCTGTGCCTCTATGCGAGCAGTGCCATGAGCAGATGAGGCTGAGCAACAGCTATCCAGGCTAGCCTCTTGTGGCTGCCAGCTATCTGCAGAAGTTCGCATTTTAAGAGCAGGGCTGCGAAAGGAGCCTGGCAGGGACCGCCCACATTCCCAGCATGCGTTTCATATTTCAAGTGGCAAGACAAGCAAGCAGCCCCAGTCTCTGTGCCTCTGTGCGAGCAGTGCCATGAGCAGATGAGGCTGAGAAACAGCTTTCCAGGCTAGCCAGTTCTGGCTGCCAGCTATCTGCAGACGTTCGCACTTTCGGAGCAGGGCTGCGAAAGGAGCCTGGCAGGGACCGCCCACATTCCCAGCATGCGTTTCAAATTTCAAGTGGCAAGATGAGCAAGCAGCCCCAGTCTCTGGGCCTCTGGGTGAGCAGTGCCATTAGCAGATGAGGCTGAGCAACAGCTTTCCAGGCTAGCCCCTTCTGGCTGCCAGCTATCTGCAGACGTTCGCACTTTCGGAGCAGGGCTGCGAAAGGAGCCTGGCAGGGACACCACCATTCTCAGGCTACGTTTGAAGTTTGAGGTGGCAAGACAAGGAAGCAGCGCCACTGTCTGTGCCTCTGTGCGAGCAGTGCCATGAGCAGATGAGGCTGAGCAACAGCTTTCCAGGCTAGCACCTTCTGGCTGCCAGCTATCTGCAGACGTTGGCATTTCAAGAGCATGGCTGTGAAAGGAGCCTGGCAGGGACACGACAATTCCAAGGCTACTTTTGAAGTTTTAGGTGGCAAGACAAGCAAGCAGCCCCAGTCTCTGTGCCTCTGTGCGAGCAGTGCCATGAGCAGATGAGGCTGAGCAACAGCTTTCCAGGCTAGCCCCTTCTGGCTGCCAGCTATATGCAGACGTTCGCACTTTCGGAGCAGGGCTGCGAAAGGAGCCTGGCAGGGACTCCAAAATTCTAAGGCTACTTTTGAAGCTTGAGGTGGCAAGACAAGCAAGCAGCCCCAGTCTCTGTGCCTCTATGCGAGCAGTGCCATGAGCAGATGAGGCTGAGCAACAGCTTTCCAGGCTAGCCTCTTGTGGCTGCCAGCTATCTGCAGAAATTCGCATTTTAAGAGCAGGGCTGCGAAAGGAGCCTGGCAGGGACCGCCCACATTCCCAGCATGCGTTTCAAATTTCAAGTGGCAAGATAAGCAAGCAGCCCCAGTCTCTGGGCCTCTGTGCGAGCAGTGCCATGAGCAGATGAGGCTGAGAAACAGCTTTCCAGTCTAGCCTCTTCTGGCTGCCAGCTATCTGCAGACGTTCGCACATTCGGAGCAGGGCTGCGAAAGGATCCTGGCAGGGACATCAACTTTCACAGGCTACGTTTGAAGTTTGAGGTGGCAAGACAAGAGAGCAGCCCCAGTCTCTGTGCCTCTGTGCGAGCAGTGCCATGAGCAGATGAGGCTCAGAAACAGCTTTCCAGGCTAGCCAGTTCTGGCTGCCAGCTATCTGCAGACGTTCGCACTTTCGGAGCAGGGCTGCGAAAGGATCCTGGCAGGGACACCACAATTCTAAGGCTACGTTTGAAGTTTGAGGTGGCAAGACAAGAAAGCAGCGCCATTGTCTGTGCCTCTGTGCGAGCAGTGCCATGAGCAGATGAGGCTGAGCAAGAGCTTTCCAGGCTAGCCCCTTCTGGCTGCCAGCTATATGCAGACGTTCGCATTTCAAGAGCATGGCTGTGAAAGGAGCCTGGCAGGGACACGACAATTCCAAGGCTACTTTTGAAGTTTGAGGTGGCAAGACAAGCAAGCAGCCCCAGTGTCTGTGCCTCTGTGCGAGCAGTGCCATGAGCAGATGAGGCTGAGCAACAGCTTTCCAGGCTAGCCCCTTCTGGCTGCCAGCTATCTGCAGACGTTCGCATTTTAAGAGCAGGGGTGCGAAAGGAGCCTGGCAGGGACACGACAATTCCAAGGCTACTTTTGAAGTTTGAGGTGGCAAGACAAGCAAGCAGCCCCAGTCTCTGTGCCTCTGTGCGAGCAGTGCCATGAGCAGATGAGGCTGAGCAACAGCTTTCCAGGCTAGCCCCTTCTGGCTGCCAGCTATATGCAGACGTTCGCACTTTCGGAGCAGGGCTGTGAAAGGAGCCTGGCAGGGACTCCAAAATTCCAAGGCTACTTTTGAAGCTTGAGGTGGCAAGACAAGCAAGCAGCCCCAGTCTCTGGGCCTCTATGCGAGCAGTGCCATGAGCAGATGAGGCTGAGCAAGAGCTTTCCAGGCTAGCCCCTTCTGGCTGCCAGCTATATGCAGACGTTCGCACTTTCGGAGCAGGGCTGCAAAAGGAGCCTGGCTGGGACCGCCCACATTCCCAGCATGCGTTTCAAATTTCTAGTGGCAAGATAAGCAAGCAGCCCCAGTCTCTGTGTCTCTGTGCGAGAAGTGCCATGAGCAGATGAGGCTGAGAAATAGCATTCCAGGCTAGCGCCTTCTGGCTGCCAGCTATCTGCAGACGTTCGCACTTTCGGAGCAGGGCTGAGAAAGGAGCCTGGCTGGGACATCAACTTTCACAGGCTACATTTGGAGTTTCAAGTGGCAAGACAAGCAAGCAGCCCCAGTCTCTCTGCCTCTGTGCGAGCAGTGCCATGGGCAGATGAGGCCGAGAAACAGCATTCCAGGCTAGCCCCTTGTGGCTGCCAGCTATCTGCAGACGTTCGCACTTTCGGAGCAAGGCTGCGAAAGGAGCCTGGCTGGGACACCACCATTCTCAGGCTACGTTTGAAGTTTGAGGTGGCAAGACAAGAAAGCAGCCCCATTCTCTGTGCCTCTGTGCGAGCAGTGCCATGAGCAGATGAGGCTGAGCAACAGCTTTCCAGGCTAGTCCCTTGTGGCTGCCAGCTATCTGCAGACGTTCGCACTTTCGGAGCAGGGCTCCGAAAGGAGCCTGGCAGGGACACGACAATTCTAAGGCTACTTTTGAAGTTTCAGGTGGCAAGACAAGCAAGCAGCCCCATTCTCTGTGCCTCTGTGCGAGCAGTGCCATGAGCAGATGATGCTGAGCAACAGCTTTCCAGGCTAGCCAGTTCTGGCTGCCAGCTATCTGCAGACGTTCGCACTTTCGGAGCAGGGCTGCGAAAGGAGCCTGGCAGGGACACCACCATTCTCAGGCTACGTTTGAAGTTTGAGGTGGCAAGACAAGAAAGCAGTGCCATTGTCTGTGTCTCTGTGCGAGCAGTGCCATGAGCAGATGAGGCTGAGCAACAGCTTTCCAGGCTAGCCCCTTCTGGCTGCCAGCTATATGCAGACGTTCGCATTTAAAGAGCAGAGCTGTGAAAGGAGCCTGGCAGGGACACGACAATTCTAAGGCTACTTTTGAAGTTTGAGGTGGCAAGACAAGCAAGCAGCCCCAGTCTCTGTGCCTCTGTGCGAGCAGTGCCATGAGCAGATGAGGCTGAGCAACAGCTTTCCAGGCTAGCCCCTTCTGGCTGCCATCTATAAGCAGACGTTCGCACTTTCGGAGCAGGGCTGCGAAAGGAGCCTGGCAGGGACTCCAAAATTCTAAGGCTACTTCTGAAGTTTGAGGTGGCAAGACAAGCAAGCAGCCCCAGTCTCTGTGCCTCTATGCGAGCAGTGCCATGAGCAGATGAGGCTGAGTAACAGTTTTCCAGGCTAGCGTCTTGTGGCTGCCAGCTATCTGCAGAAGTTCGCATTTTAAGAGCAGGGCTGCGAAAGGAGCCTGACAGGGACCGCCCACATTCCCAGCATGCGTTTCAAATTTCAAGTGGCAAGATAAGCAAGCAGCCCCAGTCTCTGTGCCTCTGTGCGAGCAGTGCCATGAGCAGATGATGCTGAGCAACAGCTTTCCAGGCTAGCCCCTTCTGCCTGCCAGCTATCTGCAGACGTTCGCATTTTAAGAGCAGGGCTGCGAAAGGAGCCTGGCAGGGACTTCGACTTTCAGAGGCTACGTTTGAAGTTTCAAGTGGCAAGACAAGCAAGCAGCCCCAGTCTCTGTGCCTCTGTGTGAGCAGTGCCATGAGCAGATGATGCTGAGCAACAGCTTTCCAGGCTAGCCCCTTGTGGCTGCCAGCTATCTGCAGACGTTCGCATTTTAAGAGCAGGGCTGCGAAAGGAGCTTGGCAGGGACTCTAAAATTCTAAGGCTACTTTTGAAGTTTGAGGTAGCAAGACAAGCAAGCAGCCCCAGTCTCTGGGCATCTATGCGAGCAGTGCCATGAGCAGATGAGGCTGAGCAACAGCTTTCCAGGCTAGCCCCTTGTGGCTGCCAGCTATCTGCAGAAGTTCGCATTTTAAGAGCAGGGCTGCGAAAGGAGCCTGGCAGGGACCGCCCACATTCACAGCATGCGTTTCAAATTTCAAGTGTCAAGATGAGCAAACAGCCTCAGTCTCTGTGCCTCTGGGCGAGCAGTGCCATGAGCAGATGAGGCTGAGCAACAGCTTTCCAGGCTAGCCCCTTCTGGCTGCCAGCTATCTGCAGACGTTCGCACTTTCGGAGCAGGGCTGCGAAAGGAGCCTGGCAGGGACATCAACTTTCACAGGCTACGTTTGAAGTTTGAGGTGGCAAGACAAGCAAGCAGCCCCAGTCTCTGTGCCTCTGTGCGAGCAATGCCATGAGCAGATGATGATGAGCAAAAGCTTTCCAGGCTAGCCCCTTCTCGCTGCCAGCTATCTGCAGACGTTCGCACTTTCGGAGCAGGGCTCCGAAAGGATCCTGGCAGGGACACCACCATTCTCAGGCTACGTTTGAAGTTTGAGGTGGCAAGACAAGAAAGCAGCGCCATTGTCTGTGCCTCTGTGCGAGCAGTGCCATGAGCAGATGAGGCTGAGCAACAGCTTTCCAGGCTAGCCACTTCTGGCTGCCAGCTATAAGCAGACGTTCGCACTTTCGGAGCAGGGCTGCGAAAGGAGCCTGGCAGGGACTCCAAAATTCTAAGGCTACTTTTGAAGTTTGAGGTGGCAAGACAAGCAAGCAGCCCCAGTCTCTGTGCCTCTATGCGAGCAGTGCCATGAGCAGATGAGGCTGAGCAACAGTTTTCCAGGCTAGCCTCTTGTGGCTGCCAGCTATCTGCAGAAGTTCGCATTTTAAGAGCAGGGCTGCGAAAGGAGCCTGGCAGGGACCGCCCACATTCCCAGCATGCGTTTCAAATTTCAAGTGGCAAGATAAGCAAGCAGCCCCAGTCTCTGTGCCTCTGTGCGAGCAGTGCCATGAGCAGATGATGCTGAGCAACAGCTTTCCAGGCTAGCCCCTTCTGGCTGCCAGCTATCTGCAGACGTTCGCATTTTAAGAGCACGGCTGCGAAAGGAGCCTGGCAGGGACTTCGACTTTCAGAGGCTACGTTTGAAGTTTCAAGTGGCAAGACAAGCAAGCAGCCCCAGTCTCTGTGCCTCTGTGTGAGCAGTGCCATGAGCAGATGAGGCTGAGCAACAGCTTTCCAGGCTAGCCCCTTGTGGCTGCCAGCTATCTGCAGAAGTTCGCATTTTAAGAGCAGGGCTGCGAAAGGAGCCTGGCAGGGACTCCAAAATTCTAAGGCTACTTTTGAAGTTTGAGGTGGCAAGACAAGCAAGCAGCCCCAGTCTATCTGCCTCTGTGCGAGCAGTGCCATGAGCAGAGGAGGCTGAGAAACAGCATTCCAGGCTAGCCCCTTGTGGCTGCCAGCTATCTGCAGACGTTCGCACTTTCGGAGCAGGGCTCCGAAAGGAGCCTGGCAGGGACACCACAATTCTAAGGCTACTTTTGAAGTTTCAGGTGGCAAGACAAGCAAGCAGCCCCAGTCTCTGTGCCTCTGTGTGAGCAGTGCCATGAGCAGATGATGCTGAGCAACAGCTTTCCAGGCTAGCCCCTTGTGGCTGCCAGCTATCTGCAGACGTTCGCATTTTAAGAGCAGGGCTGCGAAAGGAGCTTGGCAGGGACTCTAAAATTCTAAGGCTACTTTTGAAGTTTGAGGTAGCAAGACAAGCAAGCAGCCCCAGTCTCTGGGCATCTATGCGAGCAGTGCCATGAGCAGATGAGGCTGAGCAACAGCTTTCCAGGCTAGCCCCTTGTGGCTGCCAGCTATCTGCAGAAGTTCGCATTTTAAGAGCAGGGCTGCGAAAGGAGCCTGGCAGGGACCGCCCACATTCCCAGCATGCGTTTCAAATTTCAAGTGTCAAGATGAGCAAACAGCCTCAGTCTCTGTGCCTCTGGGCGAGCAGTGCCATGAGCAGATGAGGCTGAGCAACAGCTTTCCAGGCTAGCCCCTTCTGGCTGCCAGCTATCTGCAGACGTTCGCACTTTCGGAGCAGGGCTGCGAAAGGAGCCTGGCAGGGACATCAACTTTCACAGGCTACGTTTGAAGTTTGAGGTGGCAAGACAAGCAAGCAGCCCCAGTCTCTGTGCCTCTGTGCGAGCAGTGCCATGAGCAGATGATGCTGAGCAAAAGCTTTCCAGGCTAGCCCCTTCTCGCTGCCAGCTATCTGCAGACGTTCGCACTTTCGGAGCAGGGCTCCGAAAGGATCCTGGCAGGGACACCACCATTCTCAGGCTACGTTTGAAGTTTGAGGTGGCAAGACAAGAAAGCAGCGCCATTGTCTGTGCCTCTGTGCGAGCAGTGCCATGAGCAGATGAGGCTGAGCAACAGCTTTCCAGGCTAGCCACTTCTGGCTGCCAGCTATAAGCAGACGTTCGCACTTTAGGAGCAGGGCTGCGAAAGGAGCCTGGCAGGGACTCCAAAATTCTAAGGCTACTTTTGAAGTTTGAGGTGGCAAGACAAGCAAGCAGCCCCAGTCCCTGTGCCTCTGTGTGAGCAGTGCCATGAGCAGATGAGGCTGAGCAACAGCTTTCCAGGCTAGCCCCTTGTGGCTGCCAGCTATCTGCAGAAGTTCGCATTTTAAGAGCAGGGCTGCGAAAGGAGCCTGGCAGGGACTCCAAAATTCTAAGGCTACTTTTGAAGTTTGAGGTGGCAAGACAAGCAAGCAGCCCTAGTCTATCTGCCTCTGTGCGAGCAGTGCCATGAGCAGAGGAGGCTGAGAAACAGCATTCCAGGCTACCCCTTGTGGCTGCCAGCTATCTGCAGACGTTCGCACTTTCTCAGCAGGGCTGCGAAAGGATCCTGGCAGGGACACCACCATTCTCAGGCTACGTTTGAAGTTTGAGGTGGCAAGACAAGAAAGCAGCCCCATTCTCTGTGCCTCTGTGCGAGCAGTGCCATGAGCAGATGAGGCTGAGCAACAGCTTTCCAGGCTAGTCCCTTGTGGCTGCCAGCTATCTGCAGACGTTCGCACTTTCGGAGCAGGGCTCCGAAAGGAGCCTGGCAGGGACACCACAATTCTAAGGCTACTTTTGAAGTTTCAGGTGGCAAGACAAGCAAGCAGCCCCAGTCTCTGTGCCTCTGTGCGAGCAGTGCCATGAGCAGATGAGGCTGAGCAACAGCTTTCCAGGCTAGCCCCTTGTGGCTGCCAGCTATCTGCAGACGTTCGCATTTTAAGAGCAGGGCTGCGAAAGGAGCCTGGCAGGGACATCGACTTTCAGAGGCTACGTTTGAAGTTTCAAGTGGCAAGACAAGCAAGCAGCCCCAGTCTCTGTGCCTCTGTGCGAGCAGTGCCATGAGCAGATGATGCTGAGCAACAGCTTTCCAGTCTAGCCCCTTGTGGCTGCCAGCTATCTGCAGACGTTCGCATTTTAAGAGCAGGGCTGCGAAAGGAGCTTGGCAGGGACTCCAAAATTCTAAGGCTACTTTTGAAGTTTGAGGTGGCAAGACAAGCAAGCAGCCCCAGTCTCTGTGCCTCTATGCGAGCAGTGCCATGAGCAGATGAGGCTGAGCAACAGCTTTCCAGGCTAGCCCCTTGTGGCTGCCAGCTATATGCAGAAGTTCGCATTTTAAGAGCAGGGCTGCGAAAGGAGCCTGGCAGGGACCGCCCACATTCCCAGCATGCGTTTCAAATTTCAAGTGGCAAGATGAGCAAGCAGCCTCAGTCTCTGGGCCTCTGTGCGAGCAGTGCCATGAGCAGATGAGGCTGAGCAACAGCTTTCCAGGCTAGCCCCTTCTGGCTGCCAGCTATCTGCAGACGTTCGAACTTTCGGAGCAGGGCTGCGAAAGGAGCCTGGCAGGGACATCAACTTTCACATGCTACGTTTGAAGTTTGAGGTGGCAAGATAAGGAAGCAGCCCCAGTCTCTGTGCCTCTGTGCGAGCAGTGCCATGAGCAGATGAGGCTGAGAAACAGCTTTCCAGGCTAGCCAGTTCTGGCTGCCAGCTATCTGCAGACGTTCGCACTTTCGGAGCAGGGCTGCGAAAGGATCCTGGCAGGGACACCACCATTCTCAGGCTACGTTTGAAGTTTGAGGTGGCAAGACAAGAAAGCAGCGCCATTGTCTGTGTCTCTGTGCGAGCAGTGCCATGAGCAGATGAGGCTGAGCAACAGCTTTCCAGGCTAGCCCGTTCTGGCTGCCAGCTATCTGCAGACGTTCGCATTTCAAGAGCAGGGCTGTGAAAGTAGCCTGGCAGGGACACGACAATTCTAAGGCTACTCTTGAAGTTTGAGGTGGCAAGACAAGCAAGCAGCCCCAGTCTCTGTGCCTCTGTGCGAGCAGTGCCATGAGCAGATGAGGCTGAGCAACAGGTTTCCAGGCTAGCCTCTTCTGGCTGCCAGCTATCTGCAGAAGTTCGCATTTTAAGAGCAGGGCTGCGAAAGGAGCCTGGCAGGGACCGCCCACATTCCCAGCATGCGTTTCAAATTTCAAGTGGCAAGATAAGCAAGCAGCCCCAGTCTCTGTGCCTCTGTGCGAGCAGTGCCATGAGCATTTGAGGCTGAGCAACAGCTTTCCAGTCTAGCCTCTTTTGGCTGCCAGCTATCTGCAGACGTTCGCACCTTCGGAGCAGGGCTGCCAAAAGATCCTGGCAGGGACATCAATTTTCACAGGCTACGTTTGAAGTTTGAGGTGGCAAGACAAGAGAGCAGCCCCAGTCTCTGTGCCTCTGTGCGAGCAGTGCCATGAGCAGATGAGGCTGAGAAACAGCTTTCCAGGCTAGCCCCTTCTGGCTGCCAGCTATCTGCAGACGTTCGCACTTTCGGAGCAGAGCTGCGAAAGGATCCTGGCAGGGACACCACAATTCTAAGGCTACGTTTGAAGTTTGAGGTGGCAAGAAAAGAAAGCAGCGCCATTGTCTGTGCCTCTGTGCAAGCAGTGCCATGAGCAGATGAGGCTGAGCAAGAGCTTTCCAGGCTAGCCCCTTCTGGCTGCCAGCTATCTGCAGACGTTCGCATTTCAAGAGCATGGCTGTGAAAGGAGCCTGGCAGGGACACCACAATTCTAAGGCTACTTTTGAAGTTTGAGGTGGCAAGACAAGCAAGCAGCCCCAGTCTCTATGCCTCTGTGCGAGCAGTGCCATGAGCAGATGAGGCTGAGCAAGAGCTTTCCAGGCTAGCCCCTTCTGGCTGCCAGCTATATGCAGACGTTGGCACTTTCGGAGCAGGGCTGCAAAAGGAGCCTGGCTGGGACCGTCCACATTCCCAGCATGCGTTTCAAATTTCTAGTGGCAAGATAAGCAAGCAGCCCCAGTCTCTCTGTCTCTGTGCGAGCAGTGCCATGAGCAGATGAGGCTGAGAAACAGCATTCCAGGCTAGCGCCTTCTGGCTGCCAGCTATCTGCAGACGTTCGCACTTTCGGAGCAGGGCTGAGAAAGGAGCCTGGCTGGGACATCAATTTTCACAGGCTACATTTGGAGTTTCAAGTGGCAAGACAAGCAAGCAGCCCCAGTCTCTCTGCCTCTGTGCGAGCAGTGCCATGGGCAGATGAGGCTGAGAAACAGCATTCCAGGCTAGCCCCTTCTGGCTGCCAGCTATCTGCAGACGTTCGCACTTTCGGAGCAGGGCTGCGAAAGGAGCCTGGCTGGGACACCACCATTCTCAGGCTACGTTTGAAATTTGAGGTGGCAAGACAAGAAAGCAGCCCCATTCTCTGTGCCTCTGTGCGAGCAGTGCCATGAGCAGATGAGGCTGAGCAACAGCTTTCCAGGCTAGTCCCTTGTGGCTGCCAGCTATCTGCAGACGTTCGCAATTTCGGAGCAGGGCTGTGAAAGGAGCCTGGCAGGGACATCGACTTTCATAGGCTACGTTTGAAGTTTCAAGTGGCAAGACAAGCAAGCAGCCCCAGTCTCTGTGCCTCTGTGCGAGCAGTGCCATGAGCAGATGATGCTGAGCAACAGCTTTCCAGGCTAGCCCCTTCTGGCTGCCAGCTATCTGCAGACGTTCGCAATTTCGGAGCAGGGCTGTGAAAGGAGCCTGGCAGGGACATCGACTTTCATAGGCTACGTTTGAAGTTTCAAGTGGCAAGACAAGCAAGCAGCCCCAGTCTCTGTGCCTCTGTGCGAGCAGTGCCATGAGCAGATGATGCTGAGCAACAGCTTTCCAGGCTAGCCCCTTCTGGCTGCCAGCTATCTGCAGACGTTCGCATTTTAAGAGCAGGGCTGCGAAAGGAGCCTGGCAGGGACTTCGACTTTCAGAGGCTACGTTTGGAGTTTCAATTGGCAAGACAAGCAAGCAGCCCCAGTCTCTGTGCCTCTGTGCGAGCAGTGCCATGAGCAGATGATGCTGAGCAAAAGCTTTCCAGGCTAGCCCCTTGTGGCTGCCAGCTATCTGCAGACGTTCGCATTTTAAGAGCAGGGCTGCGAAAGAAGCTTGGCAGGGACTCCAAAATTCTAAGGCTACTTTTGAAGTTTGAGGTGGCAAGACAAGCAAGCAGCCCCAGTCTCTGTGCCTCTATGCGAGCAGTGCCATGAGCAGATGAGGCTGAGCAACAGCTTTCCAGTCTAGCCCCTTGTGGCTGCCAGCTATCTGCAGAAGTTCGCATTTTAAGAGCAGGGCTGCGAAAGGAGCTTGGCAGGAATCGCCCACATTCCCAGCATGCGTTTCAAATTTCAAGTGCCAAGATGAGCAAACAGCCTCAGTCTCTGGGCCTCTGGGCGAGCAGTGCCATGAGCAGATGAGGCTGAGCAACAGCTTTCCAGGCTAGCCCCTTCTGGCTGCCAGCTATCTGCAGACGTTCGCACTTTCGGAGCAGGGCTGCGAAAGGATCCTGGCAGGGACATCAACTTTCACAGGCTACGTTTGAAGTTTGAGGTGGCAAGACAAGCAAGCAGCCCCAGTCTCTGTGCCTCTGTGCGAGCAGTGCCATGAGCAGATGAGGCTGAGCAACAGCTTTCCAGGCTAGCCCCTTCTGGATGCCAGCTATCTGCAGACGTTCGCACTTTCGGAGCAGGGCTGCGAAAGGATCCTGGCAGGGACATCAACTTTCACAGGCTACGTTTGAAGTTTGAGGTGGCAAGACAAGCAAGCAGCCCCAGTCTCTCTGCCTCTGTGCGAGCAGTGCCATGAGCAGATGAGGCTGAGAAACAGCTTTCCAGGCTAGCCAGTTCTGGCTGCCAGCTATCTGCAGACGTTCGCACTTTCGCAGCAGGGCTGCGAAAGGAGCCTGTCTGGGACATCATCATTCACAGGCTACGTTTGGACTTTCAAATGGCAAGTCAAGGAAGCAGCCCCATTCTCTGTGCCTCTATGCGAGCAGTGCCATGAGCAGATGAGGCTGAGCAACAGCTTTCCAGGCTATCCCATTGTGGCTGCCAGCTATCTGCAGAAGTGCGCATTTTAAGAGCAGGGCTGCGAAAGGAGCCTGGCAGGGACCGCCCACATTCCCAGCAAGCATTTCAAATTTCAAGTGGCAAGATAAGCAAACAGCCCCAGTCTCTGGGCCTCTGTGCGAGCAGTGCCATGAGCAGATGAGGCTGAGAAACAGCTTTCCAGTCTAGCCCCTTCTGGCTGCCAGCTATATGCAAACGTTCGCACTTTCGGAGTATAAGGAGCCTGCGAAGGGCGAATTGTCAGGTGGCAAGACAAGCAAGCAGCCCCAGTCTCTGTGCCTCTGTGCGAGCAGTGCCATTGGCAGATGAGGCTGAGCAACAGCTTTCCAGGCTAGCTCTTTCTGGCTGCGAGCTATCTGCAGACTTTCGCATTTTCGAAGCAGGGCTTAAGGAGTTGCCCTGCACGGACCCCCGAATATACGTTTGAAGTTTGAGGTGTCAAGACAATCAAGCAGGCCCAGTCTATGTTCCTCTGTGCGAGCAGTGCCATGGGCAGATGAGGCTGAGCAACAGCTTTCCAGGCTAGCTCTTTCTGGCTGAAAGCTATCTGCAGCCGTGCACATTTTCAGAGCAGGGCTGCCGGATAGGCCGGCCAAGGACCCACAAAGATAAGTTTGAAGTTAGAGGTGGCAAGACAAGCAAGCAGCCCCAGTCTCTGTGCCTCTGTGCGAGCAGTGGCATGGGCAGATGAGGCTGAGCAACAGCTTTCCAGGCTAGCTCTTTCTGCCTGCGAGCTATCTGCAGACGTTCGCATTTTCAGAGCAGGCCTTCTGGAGGCGCCCGCCAAGTTCCCCCTAAGATACGTTTGAAGTTTGAGGTGGCAAGACAAGCAAGCAGCCCCAGTCTCTGTGCCTCTGTGCGAGCAGTGCCATGGGCAGATGAGGCTGAGCAAGAGCTTTCCAGGCTAGCTCTTTCTGCCTGCGAGCTATCTGCAGACGTTCGCATTTTCAAAGCAGGGCTGCGGGATATTCCCTGCATGGACCGCCAAAGCTACGTTTGAAGTTTGACGGGTTCAAGACAAGAAAGCATCCTCAGCCTCTGTGCCTCTGTGCTAGCAGTGCCATGGGCAGATGAGGCTGAGCAACAACTTTCCAGGCTAGCTCTTTCTGCCTGCGAGCTATCTGCAGACGTTCGCATTTTCAGAGCAGGGCTGCGGGATATTCCCTGCACGGACCGCCAAAGCTACGTTTGAAGTTTGACGGGTTCAAGACAAGCAAGCAGCCCCAGTCTCTGTGCCTCTGTGCGAGCAGTGCCATGGGCAGATGACGCTGAGCAACAGCTTTCCAGGCTTGCTTTTTCTGACTGCGAGCTATCTACAGACGTTCGCGTTTTCAGAACAGGGCTTCTGGAGGTGCCCTGCACGAACCCCCGAACATGCGTTTGAAGTTTGAGGTGTCAAGACAAGCAAGCAGGCTCCGTCTATGTGCCTCTGTGCGAGCAGTGCCATGGGCAAATGAGGCTGAGCAACAGCTTTCCAGGCTAGCTCTTTCTGGCTGCAATCTATCTGCAGCCGTTCGCATTTTCAGAGCAGGGCTGCCGGATACGCCGGCCAAGGACCCACAAAGCTACGTTTGAAGTTTGAGGGAGCAAGACAAGCAAGCAGCCCCAGTCTCTGTGCTTCTGTGCGAGCATTGCCATGGGCAGATGACGCTGAGCAACAGCTTTCCAGGCTAGCTCTTTCTGCCTGCGAGCTATCTGCAGACGTTCGCATTTTCAGAGCAGGGCTGATAGAGGTGCTCTGCACGGACCCCCGAATCTACGTTTGAAGTTTGAGAGAGCAAGACAAGAAAGTAGCCCCAGTCTCTGTGCCTCTGTGCGAGCAGTGCCATGAGCAGATGAGGCTGAGCAACAGCTTTCCAGGCTAGCCCATTCTGGCTGCCAGCTATCTGCAGACGTTCGCATTTTAAGAGCAGGGCTGCGAAAGGAGCATGGTAGGGACATCGACTATCAGAGGCTACGTTTGAAGTTTCAAGTGGCAAGACAAGCAAGCAGCCCCAGTCTCTGGGCCTCTGTGCGAGCAGTGCCATGAGCAGATGAGGCTGAGCAACAGCTTTCCAGGCTAGCCCCTTCTGGCTGCCAGCTATCTGCAGACGTTCGCACTTTCGGAGCAGGGCTGCGAAAGGATCCTGGCAGGGACATCAACTTTCACAGGCTACGTTTGAAGTTTGAGGTGGCAAGACAAGCAAGCAGCCCCAGTCTCTCTGCCTCTGTGCGAGCAGTGCCATGAGCAGATGAGGCTGAGAAACAGCTTTCCAGGCTAGCCAGTTCTGGCTGCCAGCTATCTGCAGAAGTGCGCATTTTAAGAGCAGGGCTGCGAAAGGAGCCTGGCAGGGACCGCCCACATTCCCAGCAAGCATTTCAAATTTCAAGTGGCAAGATAAGCAAGCAGCCCCAGTCTCTGGGCCTCTGTGCGAGCAGTGCCATGAGCAGATGAGGCTGAGGAACAGCTTTAAAGTCTAGCCCCTTCTGGCTGCCAGCTATATGCAAACGTTCGCACTTTCGGAGTATAAGGAGCCTGCGAAAGGCGAATTGTCAGGTGGCAAGACAAGCAAGCAGCCCCAGTCTCTGTGCCTCTGTGCGAGCAGTGCCATGGGCAGATGAGGCTGAGCAACAGCTTTCCAGGCTAGCCCTTTCTGGCTGCGAGCTATCTGCAGACTTTCGCATTTTCAAAGCAGGGCTTAAGGAGGTGCCCTGCACGGTCCCCCGAATATACGTTTGAAGTTTGAGGTGTCAAGACAATCAAGCAGGCCCCGTCTATGTTCCTCTGTGCGAGCAGTGCCATGGGCAGATGAGGCTGAGCAACAGCTTTCCAGGCTAGCTCTTTCTGGCTGAAAGCTATCTGCAGCCGTGCACATTTTCAGAGCAGGGCTGCCGGATAGGCCTGCCAAGGACCCAGAAAGATAAGTTTGAAGTTAGAGGTGGCAAGACAAGCAAGCAGCCCCAGTCTCTGTGCCTCTGTGCGAGCAGTGCCATGGGCAGATGAGGCTGAGCAACAGCTTTCCAGGCTAGCTCTTTCTGCCTGCGATCTATCTGCAGACGTTCGCATTTTAGGAGCAGGCCTACTGGAGGCGCCCGCCAAGTTCCCCCTAAGATGCGTTTGAAGTTTGAGGTGGCAAGACAAGCAAGCAGCCCCAGTCTCTGTGCCTCTGTGCGAGCAGTGCCATGGGCACATGAGGCTGAGCAACAGCTTTCCAGGCTAGCTCTTTCTGCCTGCGAGCTATCTGCAGACGTTCGCATTTTCAGAGCAGGGCTGCGGGATATTCCCTGCACGGACCGCCAAAGCTAACGTTTGAAGTTTGACGGGTTCAAGACAAGCAAGCAGCCCCAGTCTCTGTGCCTCTGTGCGAGCAGTGCCATGGGCAGATGACGCTGAGCAACAGCTTTCCAGGCTTGCTTTTTCTGACTGCGAGCTATCTGCAGACGTTCGCATTTTCAGAGCAGGGCTGATAGAGGTGCTCTGCACGGACCCCCGAATCTACGTTTGAAGTTTGAGAGAGCAAGACAAGAAAGTAGCCCCAGTCTCTGTGCCTCTGTGCGAGCAGTGCCATGAGCAGATGAGGCTGAGCAACAGCTTTACAGGCTAGCCCCTTCTGGCTACCAGCTATCTGCAGACGTTCGCATTTTAAGAGCAGGGCTGCGAAAGGAGCCTGGCAGGGACATCTACTTTCAGAGGCTACGTTTGAAGTTTCAAGTGGCAAGACAAGCAAGCAGCCCCAGTCTCTGTGCCTCTGTGCGAGCAGTGCCATGGGCACATGAGGCTGAGCAACAGCTTTCCAGGCTCGCCCCTTCTGGCTGCCAGCTATCTGCAGACGTTCGCATTTTAAGAGCAGGGCTGCGAAAGGAGCCTGGCAGGGACTTCGACTTTCAGAGGCTACGTTTGAAGTTTCAAGTGGCAAGACAAGCAAGCAGCCCCAGTCTCTGGGCCTCTGTGCGAGCAGTGCCATGAGCAGATGATGCTGAGCAACAGATTTCCAGGCTAGCCCCTTCTGGCTGCCAGCTATCTGCAGACGTTCGCATTTTAAGAGCAGGGCTGCGAAAGGAGCTTGGCAGGGACTCCAAAATTCTAAGGCTACTTTTGAAGTTTGAGGTGGCAAGACAAGCAAGCAGCCCCAGTCTCTGTGCCTCTGTGCGAGCAGTGCCATGAGCAGAAGAGGCTGAGAAACAGCATTCCAGGCTAGCCCCTTCTGGCTGTCAGCTATCTGCAGACGTTCGCACTTTCGGAGCAGGGCTGCGAAAGGAGCCTGGCTGGGATACCAACATTCTCAGGCTACGTTTGAAGTTTGAGGTGGCAAGACAAGCAAGCAGCCCCAGTCTCTGTGCATCAGTGCGAGCAGTGCCATGGGCAGATGAGGCTGAGCAACAGCTTTCCAGGCTAGCTCTTTCTGCCTGCGACCTATCTGCAGACCTTCGCATTTTCAGAGCAGGCCTTCTGGAGGTGCCCTGCACGGACCCCCGAAGATACGTTTGAAGTTTGAGGGGGCAAGACAAGCAAGCAGCCCCAGTCTCTGTGCCTCTGTGCGAGCAGTGCCATGGGCAGATGAGGCTGAGCAACAACTTTCCAGGCTAGCTCTTTCTGGCTGCGAGCTATCTGCAGACGTTCGCATTTTCGGAGCAGGCCTTCCGGAGGCACCCGGTACGGACCACCTAAGTTACGTTTGAAGTTTGAGGGGGCAAGACAAGCAAGAATCCCCAGTCTCTGTGCCTCTGTGCGAGTAGTGCCATGGGCAGATGAGGCTGAGCAATAGCTTTCCAGGCTAGCTCTTTCTGCCTGCGAGCTATCTGCAGACGTTCGCATTTTCACAGCAGGGCTGATAGAGGTGCTCTGCACGGACCCCCGAATCTACGTTTGAAGTTTGAGGGAGCAAGACAAGCAAGCAGCCCCAGTCTCTGTGCCTCTGTGCGAGCAGTGCCATGGGCAGATGACGCTGAGCAACAGCTTTCCAGGCTTGCTTTTTCTGACTGCGAGCTATCTGCAGACGTTCGCATTTTCAGAGCAGGGCTGATAGAGGTGCTCTGCACGGACCCCCGAATCTACGTTTGAAGTTTGAGAGAGCAAGACAAGAAAGTAGCCCCAGTCTCTGTGCCTCTGTGCGAGCAGTGCCATGAGCAGATGAGGCTGAGCAACAGCTTTCCAGGCTAGCCCCTTCTGGCTGCCAGCTATCTGCAGACGTTCGCATTTTAAGAGCAGGGCTGCGAAAGGAGCCTGGCAGGGACATCTACTTTCAGAGGCTAAGTTTGAAGTTTCAAGTGGCAAGACAAGCAAGCAGCCCCAGTCTCTGTGCCTCTGTGCGAGCAGTGCCATGGGCAGATGAGGCTGAGCAACAGCTTTCCAGGCTAGCCCCTTCTGGCTGCCAGCTATCTGCAGACGTTCGCATTTTAAGAGCAGGGCTGCGAAAGGAGCCTGGCAGGGACTTCGACTTTCAGAGGCTACGTTTGAAGTTTCAAGTGGCAAGAGAAGCAAGCAGCCCCAGTCTCTGTGCCTCTGTGCGAGCAGTGCCATGAGCAGATGAGACTGAGCAACAGATTTCCAGGCTAGATTTTTCTGCCTGCGAGCTATCTGCAGACGTTCGCATTTTCAAAGCAGGGCTGCGAGATATCCCCTGCATGGAACGCCAAAGCTACGTTTGAAGTTTGACGGGTTCAAGACAAGAAAGCATCCCCAGTCTCTGTGCCTCTGTGCGAGCAGTGCCATGGGCAGATGAGGCTGAGCAACAGCTTTCCAGGCTAGCTCTTTCTGCCTGCGAGCTATCTGCAGACGTTCGTATTTTCAGAGCAGGGCTTCAGGAGGTGCCCTGCACGGACCCCCGAAGATACGTTTGAAGTTTGAGGTGTCAAGACAAGCAAGTAGGCCCCGTCTATGTTCCTCTGTGCGAGCAGTGCCATGGGCAGATGAGGCTGAGCAACAGCTTTCCAGGCTAGCTCTTTCTGGCTGAAAGCTATCTGCAGCCGTTCGCATTTTACAGAGCAGGGCTGCCGAATACGCCGGCCAAGGACCCACAAAGCTAAGTTTGAAGTTAGAGGTGGCAAGACAAGCAAGCAGCCCCAGTCTCTGTGCCTCTGTGCGAGCAGTGCCATGGGCAGATGAGGCTGAGCAACAGCTTTCCAGGCTAGCTCTTTCTGCCTGCGAGCTATCTGCAGACGTTCGCATTTTCAGAGCAGGGCTGCGGGCTATTCCCTGCACGGACGGCCAAAGCTACGTTTGAAGATTGATGGGAAAAAGAGAAGAAAGCATCCCCAGTCTCTGTGCCTCTGTGCGAGCAGTGCCATGTGCAGATGAGGCTGAGCAAGAGCTTTCCAGGCTAGCTCTTTCTGGCTGCGAGCTATCTGCAGACGTTCGCATTTTTGAAGCAGGTCTGCCGGAGGCATAGACACAGGCCACTTATTATACGATTGAATTTTCAGGTGGCAAGACAAGCAAGCAGCCCCAGTCTCTGTGCCTCTGTGCGAGCAGTGCCATGGGCAGATGAGGCTGAGCAACAGCTTTCCAGGCTAGCTCTTTCTGGCTGCGAGCTATCTGCAGACGTTCGCATTTTCAGAGCAGGGCTGCGGGATATTCCCTGCACAGACCGCCAAAGCTACGATTGAAGTTTGACGGGTTCAAGACAAAAAAGCATCCCCAGCCTCTGTGCCTCTGTGCGAGCAGTGCCATGGGCAGATGACGCTGAGCAACAGCTTTCCAGGCTTGCTTTTTGTGACTGCGAGCTATCTGCAGACGTTCGTGTTTTCGGAACAGGGCTTCTGAGGCAGCCCTGCACGGACCCCCGAAGATACGTTTGAAGTTTGAGGTGGCAATACAAGCAAGCAGGCCCCGTCTATGTGCCTCTGTGCAAGCAGTGCCATGGGCAGATGAGGCTGAGCAACAGCTTTCCAGGCTAGCTCTTTCTGCCTGCAAGCTATCTGCAGCCGTTCGCATTTTCAGAGCTTGCTGCCGGATACGATGGACAAGGACCCACAAATCTACGTTTGAAGTTTGAGGTGGCAAGACAAGCAAGCAGCCCCAGTCTCTGTGCCTCTGTGCGACCAGTGCCATGGGCAGATGAGGCTGAGCAACAGCTTTCCAGGCTAGCTTTTTCTGCCTGCGAGCTATCTGCAGACGTTAGCATTTTCAGAGCAGGCGTTCTGGAGGCGCCCGCCAAGTTCCCCCTAAGCTACGTTTGAAGTTTGAGGTGGCAAGACAAGCAAGCAGCCCCAGTCTCTGTGCCTCTGTACGAGCAGTGCCATGGGCAGATGAGGCTGAGCAACAGCTTTCCAGGCTAGCTCTTTCTGGCTGCGAGCTATCTGCAGACGTTCGCATTTTGAGAGCAGGGCTGCGGGATATTCCCTGCACAGACCGCCAAAGCTACGATTGAAGTTTGACGGGTTCAAGACAAGAAATCATCCCCAGTGTCTGTGCCTCTGTGCGAGCCGTGCCATGGGCAGATGAGGCTGAGCAAGAGCTTTCCAGGCTTGCTTTTTCTGTCTGCGAGCTATCTGGAGAAGTGCGCATTTTCAGAAGAGGGCTTCTGGAGGTGCCCTGCATGGACCCCCGAAAATAAGTTTGAAGTTTGAGGTGTCAAGACAAGCAAGCAGGCCCCGTCTATGTGCCTCTGTGTGAGCAGTGCCATGGGCAGATGAGGCTGAGCAACAGCTTTCCAGGCTAGCTCTTTCTGCCTGCGAGCTATCTGCAGCCGTTCGCATTTTCAGAGCAGGGCTGCCGGATACGCCGGCCAAGGACCCACAAAGCTACGTTTGAAGTTTGAGAGGGCAAGACAAGCAAGCAGCCCCAGTCTCTGTGCCTCTGTGCGAGCAGTGCCATGGGCAGATGAGGCTGAGCAACAGCTTTCCAGGCTAGCTCTTTCTGCCTGCGAGCTATCTGCAGACGTTCGCATTTTCAGATCAGGCCTTCTGGAGGCGCCCGCCAAGTTCCCCCTAAGCTACGTTTGAAGTTTGAGGGGGCAAGACAAGCAAGCAGCCCCATTCTCTGTGCCTCTGTGCGAGCAGTGCCATGTGCAGATGACGCTGAGCAACAGCTTTCCAGGCTAGCTCTTTCTGCCTGCGAGCTATCTGCAGACGTTCGCATTTTAAGAGCAGGGCTGATAGAGGTGCTCTGCACGGACCCCCGAATCTACGTTTGAAGTTTGAGGGAGCAAGACAAGCAAGCAGACTCAGTCTCTGTGCCTCTGTGCGAGCAGTGCCATGGGCAGATGAGGCTGAGCAACAGCTTTCCAGGCTAGCTCTTTCTGCCTGCGAGCTATCTGCAGACGTTCGCATTTTCAGAGCAGGGCTGCCGGATACGCCGGCCAAGGACCCACAAAGCTACGTTTGAAGTTTGAGGGGGCAAGACAAGCAAGCAGCCCCAGTCTCTGTGCCTCTGTGCGAGCAGTGCCATGGGCAGATAAGGGTGAGCAACTGCTTCCCAGGCTTTCTTTTTCTGTCTGAGAGCTATCTGCAGACGTTCGCATTTTCAGAGCAGGGCTGCAGGATATTGCCTGCACGGACCGCCAAAGCTACGTTTGAAGTTTGACGGTTTCAAGACAAGCAAGCATCCCCAGTCTCTGTGCCTCTGTGCGAACAGTGCCATGGGCATATGAGGCTGAGCAACAGCTTTCCAGGCTAGCACTTTCTGCCTGCGAGCTATCTGCAGCCGTTCGCATTTTCAGAGCAGGGCTGCCGGATACGCCGGCCAAGGACTCACAAAGCTACGTTTGAAGTTTGAGGGGGCAAAACAAGCAAGCAGCCCCAGTCTCTGTGCCTCTGTGCGAGCAGTGCCATGGGCAGATGATGCTGAGCAACAGCTTTCCAGGCTAGCTCTTTCTGCCTGCGAGCTATCGGCAGACGTTCGCATTTTCAGAGGAGGGCTGCGGGATATTCCCTGCACGGACGGCCAAAGCTATGTTTGAATTTTGACGGGTTGAAGACAAGAAAGCAGCCCCAGTCTCTGTGCCTCTGTGCGAGCAGTGCCATGGGCAGATGAGGCTGAGCAAGAGCTTTCCAGGCTAGCTCTTTCTGCCTGCAATCTATCTGCAGACGTTCGCATTTTCAGAGCAGGGCTGCGGGATATTCCCTGCACGGACCGCCAAAGCTACGATTGAAGTTTGACGTGTTCAAGACAAGAAAGCATCCCCAGTCTCTGTGCCTCTGTGCGAGCAGTGCCATGGGCAGATGACGCTGAGCAACAGCTTTCCAGGCTAGCTCTTTCTGAATGCGAGCTATCTGCAGACGTAAGCGTTTTCGGAGCAGGGCTTCTGGAGGTGCCCTGTACGGACCCCCGAAGATACGTTTGAAGTTTGAGGTGTCAAGACAAGCAAGCAGGCCCCGTCTATGTGCCTCTGTGCGAGCAGTGCCATGGGCAGATGAGGCAGAGCAACAGCTTTCCAGGCTAGCTCTTTCTGCCTGCAAGCTATCTGCAGCCGTTCGCATTTTCAGAGCAGGGCTGCCGGATACGCCGGCCAAGGACCCACAAAGCTACGTTTGAAGTTTGAGGGGCAAGACAAGCAAGCAGCCCCAGTCTCTGTGCCTCTGTGCGAGCAGTGCCATGGGCAGATGAGGCTGAGCAAGAGCTTTCCAGGCTAGCTCTTTCTGGCTGCGAGCTATCTGCAGACGTTCGCATTTTTGAAGCAGGTCTGCCGGAGGCATAGACACAGGCCACTTATTATACGATTGAATTTTCAGGTGGCAAGACAAGCAAGCAGCCCCAGTCTCTGTGCCTCTGTGCGAGCAGTGCCATGGGCAGATGAGGCTGAGCAACAGCTTTCCAGGCTAGCTCTTTCTGGCTGCGAGCTATCTGCAGACGTTCGCATTTTCAGAGCAGGGCTGCGGGATATTCCCTGCACAGACCGCCAAAGCTACGATTGAAGTTTGACGGGTTCAAGACAAAAAAGCATCCCCAGCCTCTGTGCCTCTGTGCGAGCAGTGCCATGGGCAGATGACGCTGAGCAACAGCTTTCCAGGCTTGCTTTTTGTGACTGCGAGCTATCTGCAGACGTTCGTGTTTTCGGAACAGGGCTTCTGAGGCAGCCCTGCACGGACCCCCGAAGATACGTTTGAAGTTTGAGGTGGCAATACAAGCAAGCAGGCCCCGTCTATGTGCCTCTGTGCAAGCAGTGCCATGGGCAGATGAGGCTGAGCAACAGCTTTCCAGGCTAGCTCTTTCTGCCTGCAAGCTATCTGCAGCCGTTCGCATTTTCAGAGCTTGCTGCCGGATACGATGGACAAGGACCCACAAATCTACGTTTGAAGTTTGAGGTGGCAAGACAAGCAAGCAGCCCCAGTCTCTGTGCCTCTGTGCGACCAGTGCCATGGGCAGATGAGGCTGAGCAACAGCTTTCCAGGCTAGCTTTTTCTGCCTGCGAGCTATCTGCAGACGTTAGCATTTTCAGAGCAGGCGTTCTGGAGGCGCCCGCCAAGTTCCCCCTAAGCTACGTTTGAAGTTTGAGGTGGCAAGACAAGCAAGCAGCCCCAGTCTCTGTGCCTCTGTACGAGCAGTGCCATGGGCAGATGAGGCTGAGCAACAGCTTTCCAGGCTAGCTCTTTCTGGCTGCGAGCTATCTGCAGACGTTCGCATTTTGAGAGCAGGGCTGCGGGATATTCCCTGCACAGACCGCCAAAGCTACGATTGAAGTTTGACGGGTTCAAGACAAGAAATCATCCCCAGTGTCTGTGCCTCTGTGCGAGCCGTGCCATGGGCAGATGAGGCTGAGCAAGAGCTTTCCAGGCTTGCTTTTTCTGTCTGCGAGCTATCTGGAGAAGTGCGCATTTTCAGAAGAGGGCTTCTGGAGGTGCCCTGCATGGACCCCCGAAAATAAGTTTGAAGTTTGAGGTGTCAAGACAAGCAAGCAGGCCCCGTCTATGTGCCTCTGTGTGAGCAGTGCCATGGGCAGATGAGGCTGAGCAACAGCTTTCCAGGCTAGCTCTTTCTGCCTGCGAGCTATCTGCAGCCGTTCGCATTTTCAGAGCAGGGCTGCCGGATACGCCGGCCAAGGACCCACAAAGCTACGTTTGAAGTTTGAGAGGGCAAGACAAGCAAGCAGCCCCAGTCTCTGTGCCTCTGTGCGAGCAGTGCCATGGGCAGATGAGGCTGAGCAACAGCTTTCCAGGCTAGCTCTTTCTGCCTGCGAGCTATCTGCAGACGTTCGCATTTTCAGATCAGGCCTTCTGGAGGCGCCCGCCAAGTTCCCCCTAAGCTACGTTTGAAGTTTGAGGGGGCAAGACAAGCAAGCAGCCCCATTCTCTGTGCCTCTGTGCGAGCAGTGCCATGTGCAGATGACGCTGAGCAACAGCTTTCCAGGCTAGCTCTTTCTGCCTGCGAGCTATCTGCAGACGTTCGCATTTTAAGAGCAGGGCTGATAGAGGTGCTCTGCACGGACCCCCGAATCTACGTTTGAAGTTTGAGGGAGCAAGACAAGCAAGCAGACTCAGTCTCTGTGCCTCTGTGCGAGCAGTGCCATGGGCAGATGAGGCTGAGCAACAGCTTTCCAGGCTAGCTCTTTCTGCCTGCGAGCTATCTGCAGACGTTCGCATTTTCAGAGCAGGGCTGCCGGATACGCCGGCCAAGGACCCACAAAGCTACGTTTGAAGTTTGAGGGGGCAAGACAAGCAAGCAGCCCCAGTCTCTGTGCCTCTGTGCGAGCAGTGCCATGGGCAGATAAGGGTGAGCAACTGCTTCCCAGGCTTTCTTTTTCTGTCTGAGAGCTATCTGCAGACGTTCGCATTTTCAGAGCAGGGCTGCAGGATATTGCCTGCACGGACCGCCAAAGCTACGTTTGAAGTTTGACGGTTTCAAGACAAGCAAGCATCCCCAGTCTCTGTGCCTCTGTGCGAACAGTGCCATGGGCATATGAGGCTGAGCAACAGCTTTCCAGGCTAGCACTTTCTGCCTGCGAGCTATCTGCAGCCGTTCGCATTTTCAGAGCAGGGCTGCCGGATACGCCGGCCAAGGACTCACAAAGCTACGTTTGAAGTTTGAGGGGGCAAAACAAGCAAGCAGCCCCAGTCTCTGTGCCTCTGTGCGAGCAGTGCCATGGGCAGATGATGCTGAGCAACAGCTTTCCAGGCTAGCTCTTTCTGCCTGCGAGCTATCGGCAGACGTTCGCATTTTCAGAGGAGGGCTGCGGGATATTCCCTGCACGGACGGCCAAAGCTATGTTTGAATTTTGACGGGTTGAAGACAAGAAAGCAGCCCCAGTCTCTGTGCCTCTGTGCGAGCAGTGCCATGGGCAGATGAGGCTGAGCAAGAGCTTTCCAGGCTAGCTCTTTCTGCCTGCAATCTATCTGCAGACGTTCGCATTTTCAGAGCAGGGCTGCGGGATATTCCCTGCACGGACCGCCAAAGCTACGATTGAAGTTTGACGTGTTCAAGACAAGAAAGCATCCCCAGTCTCTGTGCCTCTGTGCGAGCAGTGCCATGGGCAGATGACGCTGAGCAACAGCTTTCCAGGCTAGCTCTTTCTGAATGCGAGCTATCTGCAGACGTAAGCGTTTTCGGAGCAGGGCTTCTGGAGGTGCCCTGTACGGACCCCCGAAGATACGTTTGAAGTTTGAGGTGTCAAGACAAGCAAGCAGGCCCCGTCTATGTGCCTCTGTGCGAGCAGTGCCATGGGCAGATGAGGCAGAGCAACAGCTTTCCAGGCTAGCTCTTTCTGCCTGCAAGCTATCTGCAGCCGTTCGCATTTTCAGAGCAGGGCTGCCGGATACGCCGGCCAAGGACCCACAAAGCTACGTTTGAAGTTTGAGGGGCAAGACAAGCAAGCAGCCCCAGTCTCTGTGCCTCTGTGCGAGCAGTGCCATGGGCAGATGAGGCTGAGCAACAGCTTTCCAGGCTAGCTCTTTCTGCCTGCGAGCTATCTGCAGACGTTCGCATTTTCAGATCAGGCCTTCTGGAGGCGCCCGCCAAGTTCCCCTAAGCTACGTTTGAAGTTTGAGGTGGCAAGACAAGCAAGCAGCCCCAGTCTCTGTGCCTCTGTGCGAGCAGTGCCATGGGCAGATGAGGCTGAGCAACAGCTTTCCAGGCTAGCTCTTTCTGCCTGCGAGCTATCTGCAGACGTTCGCATTTTCAGATCAGGCCTTCTGGAGGCGCCCGCCAAGTTCCCCCTAAGATACGTTTGAAGTTTGAGGTGGCAAGACAAGCAAGCAGCCCCAGTCTCTGTGCCTCTGTGCGAGCAGTGCCATGGGCAGATGAGGCTGAGCAACAACTTTCCAAGCTAGCTCTTTCTGGCTGCGAGCTATCTGCAGACGTTCGCATTTTCAGAGCAGGGCTGCTGGATACACCGGCCAAGTACCCACAAAGCTAAGTTTGAAGTTAGAGGTGGCAAGACAAGCAAGCAGCCCCAGTCTCTGTGCCTCTGTGCGACCAGTGCCATGGGCAGATGAGGCTGAGCAACAGCTTTCCAGGCTAGCTTTTTCTGCCTGCGAGCTATCTGCAGACGTTCGCATTTTCAGAGCAGGCGTTCTGGAGGCGCCCGCCAAGTTCCCCCTAAGCTACGTTTGAAGTTTGAGGTGGCAAGACAAGCAAGCAGCCCCAGTCTCTGTGCCTCTGTACGAGCAGTGCCATGGGTAGATGAGGCTGAGCAACAGCTTTCCAGGCTAGCTCTTTCTGGCTGCGAGCTATCTGCAGACGTTCGCATTTTGAGAGCAGGGCTGCGGGATATTCCCTGCACAGACCGCCAAAGCTACGATTGAAGTTTGACGGGTTCAAGACAAGAAATCATCCCCAGTGTCTGTGCCTCTGTGCGAGCCGTGCCATGGGCAGATGAGGCTGAGCAACAGCTTTCCAGGCTAGCTCTTTCTGCCTGCGAGCTATCTGCAGACGTTCGCATTTTCAGAGCAGGGCTGCCGGATACGCCGGCCAAGGACACACAAAGCTACGTTTGAAGTTTGAGAGGGCAAGACAAGCAAGCAGCCCCAGTCTCTGTGCCTCTGTGCGAGCAGTGCCATGGGCAGATGAGGCTGAGCAACATCTTTCCAGGCTAGCTCTTTCTGCCTGCGAGCTATCTGCAGACGTTCGCATTTTCAGAGCAGGGCTTCTGGAGGTGCCCTGCACGGACCCCCGAAGATGCGTTTGAAGTTTGAGGTGTCAAGACAAGCAAGCAGCCCCAGTCTCTGTGCCTCTGTGCGAGCAGTGCCATGGGCAGATTGGGCTGAGCAACAGCTTTCCAGGCTAGCTCTTTCTTCCTGCGAGCTATCTGCAGCCGTTCCCATTTTCAGAGCAGGGCTGCCGGATACGCCGGCCAAGGACCCACAAAGCTACGTTTGAAGTTTGAGGGGGCAAAACAAGCAAGCAGCCCCAGTCTCTGTGCCTCTGTGCGAGCAGTGCCATGGGCAGATGAGGCTGAGCAATATCTTCCCAGGCTAGCTCTTTCTGGCTGCGAGCTATCTGCAGACGGTCGCATTTTCGGAGCAGGGCTGACGGAGGCCCCCTGCACGGAACCCCAAAGATACTTTTGAAGTTTGAGGTGGAAGACAAGCAAGGAAGCAGCCCCAGTCTCTGTGCCTCTGTGCGAGCAGTGCCATGGGCAGATGAGGCTGAGCAACAGCTTTCCAGGCTAGCTCTTTCTGCCTGCGAGCTATCTGCAGACGTTCGCATTTTGCATAGCAGGGCTGCGGGATATTCCCTGCACGGACCGCCAAAGCTACGATTGAAGTTTGACGGGTTCAAGACAAGAAAGCATCCCCAGTCTCTGTGCCTCTGGGCGAGCAGTGCCATGGGCAGATGACGCTGAGCAACAGC
The DNA here is from genome assembly GCF_030867145.1 of Opisthocomus hoazin. Classification (NCBI taxonomy): domain Eukaryota; kingdom Metazoa; phylum Chordata; class Aves; order Opisthocomiformes; family Opisthocomidae; genus Opisthocomus; species Opisthocomus hoazin. Next base: position 14,539,994 of record NC_134430.1, on the reverse strand, counting down.
TTTCCAGGCTTGCTTTTTCTGACTGCGAGCTATCTGCAGACGTTCGCATTTTCAGAGCAGGGCTGCGGGATATTCCCTGCACGGACGGCCAAAGCTACGTTTGAAGTTTGATGGGAACAAGACAAGAAAGCATCCCCAGTCTCTGTGCCTCTGTGCGAGCAGTGCCATGTGCAGATGAGGCTGAGCAAGAGCTTTCCAGGCTAGCTCTTTCTGGCTGCGAGCTATCTGCAGACGTTCGCATTTTTGAAGCAGGTCTGCCGGAGGCATAAGACACAGGCCTCTTATTATACGATTGAATTTTCAGGTGGCAAGGCAAGCAAGCAGCCCCATTCTCTGTGCCTCTGTGCAAGCAGTGCCATGGGCAGATGACGCTGAGCAACAGCTTTCCAGGCTAGCTCTTTCTGCCTGCGAGCTATCTGCAGACGTTCGCATTTTCAGAGCAGGCCTTCTGGAGGTGCCCGCCAAGTCCCCCCTAAGCTACGTTTGAAGTTTGAGTTGTCAAGACAAGCAAGCAGCCCCAGTCTCTGTGCCTCTGTGCGAGCAGTGCCATGGGCAGATGAGGCTGAGGAACAACTTTCCAGGCTAGCTCTTTCTGCCTGCGAGCTATCTGCAGACGTTCGCATTTTCAGAGCAGGTCTGCCGGAGGCATAAGACAAAGGCCACTTATTATACGATTGAATTTTCAGGTGGCAAGACAAGCAAGCAGCCCCAGTCTCTGTGCCTCTGTGCGAGCAGTGCCATGGGCAGATGAGGCTGAGCAACAGCTTTCCAGGCTAGCTCTTTGTGCCTGCGAGCTATCTGCAGACGTTCGCATTTTCAGAGCAGGGCTGATAGAGGTGCTCTGCACGGACCCCCGAATATACGTTTGAAGTTTGAGGGAGCAAGACAAGCAAGCAGACTCAGTCTCTGTGCCTCTGTGCGAGCAGTGCCATGGGCAGATGAGGCTGAGCAACAGCTTTCCAGGCTAGCTCTTTCTGCCTGCGAGCTATCTGCAGACGTTCGCATTTTCAGAGCAGGGCTTCTGGAGGTGCCCTGCACGGACCCCCGAAGATGCGTTTGAAGTTTGAGGTGTCAAGACAAGCAAGCAGCCCCAGTCTCTGTGCCTCTGTGCGAGCAGTGCCATGGGCAGATGACGCTGAGCAACAGCTTTCCAGGCCAGCTCTTTCTGCCTGCGAGCTATCTGCAGACGTTCGCATTTTTGGAGCAGGTCTGCCGGAGGCATAAGACAAAGGCCACTTATTATACGATTGAATTTTCAGGTGGCAAGACAAGCAAGCAGCCCCAGTCTCTGTGCCTCTGTGCGAGCAGTGCCATGGGCAGATGAGGCTGAGCAACAGCTTTCCAGGCTAGCTCTTTCTGCCTGCGAGCTATCTGCAGCCGTTCGCATTTTCAGAGCAGAGCTGCCGGATATGCCGGCCAAGGACTCACAAAGCTACGTTTGAAGTTTGAGGGGGCAAAACAAGCAAGCAGCCCCAGTCTCTGTGCCTCTGTGCGAGCAGTGCCATGGGCAGATGAGGCTGAGCAACAGCTTTCCAGGCTAGCTCTTTCTGGCTGTGAGCTATCTGCAGACGTTCGCATTTTCAGAGGAGGGCTGCGGGATATTCCCTGCACGGGCCGCCAAAGCTACGTTTGAAGTTTGATGGGAACAAGACAAGAAAGCATCACCAGTCTCTGTGCCTCTGTGCGAGCAGTGCCATGTGCAGATGAGGCTGAGCAAGAGCTTTCCAGGCTAGCTCTTTCTGGCTGCGAGCTATCTGCAGACGTTCGCATTTTTGAAGCAGGTCTGCCGGAGGCATAAGACAAAGGCCACTTATTATACGATTGAATTTTCAGTTGGAAAGACAAGCAAGCAGCCCCTGTCTCTGTGCCTCTGTGCGAGCAGTGCCATGAGCAGATGAGGCTGAGCAACAGCTTTCCAGGCTGGCTCTTTCTGGCTGCGAGCTATCTGCAGACGGTCGCATTTTCGAAGCAGGGCTGACGGAGGCCCCCTGCACGGAACCCCAAAGATACTTTTGAAGTTTGAGGTGGAAGACAAGCAAGGAAGCAGCCCCAGTCTCTGTGCCTCTGTGCGAGCAGTGCCATGGGCAGATGAGGCTGAGCAACAGCTTTCCAGGCTAGCTCTTTCTGCCTGCGAGCTATCTGCAGACGTTCGCATTTTCAGAGCAGGGCTGCGGGATATTCCCTGCACGGACCGCCAAAGCTACGATTGAAGTTTGACGGGTTCAAGACAAGAAAGCATCCCCAGTCTCTGTGCCTCTGTGCAAGCAGTGCCATGGGCAGATGAGGCTGAGCAACAGGTTTCCAGGCTAGCTCTTTCTGCCTGCGAGCTATCTGCAGACGTTCGCATTTTCAGAGCAGGCCTTCTGGAGGCGCCCGCCAAGTTCCCCCTAAGCTACGTTTGAAGTTTGAGGTGGCAAGACAAGCAAGCAGCCCCAGTCTCTGTGCCTCTGTGCGAGCAGTGCCATGGGCAGATGAGGCTGAGCAACAGCTTTCCAGGCTAGCTCTTTCTGCCTGCGAGCTATCTGCAGACGTTCGCATTTTCAGAGCAGGGCTGCGGGATATTCCCTGCACGGACCGCCAAAGCTACGATTGAAGTTTGACGGGTTCAAGACAAGAAAGCATCCCCAGTCTCTGTGCCTCTGGGCGAGCAGTGCCATGGGCAGATGAGGCTGAGCAACAGCTTTCCAGGCTAGCTCTTTCTGCCTGCGAGCTATCTGCAGACGTTCACATTTTCAGAGCAGGGCTTCTGGAGGTGCCCTGCACGGACCCCCGAAGATACGTTTGAAGTTTGAGGTGTCAAGACAAGCAAGCAGTCCCCGTCTATGTTCCTCTGTGCGAGCAGTGCCATGGGCAGATGAGGCTGAGCAACAGCTTTCCAGGCTAGCTCTTTCTGCCTGCAAGCTATCTGCAGCCGTTCCCATTTTCAGAGCAGGGCTGCCGGAAACGCCGGCCAAGGACCCACAAAGCTACGTTTGAAGTTTGAGGGGGCAAGACAAGCAAGCAGCCCCAGTCTCTGTGCCTCTGTGCGAGCATTGCCATGGGCAGATGAGGCTGAGCAACAGCTTTCCAGGCTAGCTCTTTCTGCCTGCGAGCTATCTGCAGACGTTCGCATTTTCAGATCAGGCCTTCTGGAGGCGCACGCCAAGTTCCCCCTAAGCTACGTTTGAAGTTTGAGGTGGCAAGACAAGCAAGAAGCCCCAGTCTCTGTGCCTCTGTGCGAGCAGTGCCATGGACAAATGAGGCTCAGGAACAACTTTCCAGGCTAGCTCTTTCTGCCTGCGAGCCATCTGCAGACGTTCGCATTTTCAGAGCAGGTCTGCCGGAGGCATAAGACAAAGGCCACTTATTATACGATTGAATTTTCAGGTGGCAAGACAAGCAAGCAGCCCCAGTCTCTGTGCCTCTGTGCGAGCAGTGCCATGGGCAGATGAGGCTGAGCAACAGCTTTCCAGGCTAGCTCTTTCTGCCTGCGAGCTATCTGCAGACGTTCGCATTTTCAGAGCAGGGCTGATAGAGTTGCTCTGCACGGACCCCCGAATCTACGTTTGAAGTTTGAGGGAGCAAGACAAGCAAGCATACTCAGTCTCTGTGCCTCTGTGCGAGCAGTGCCATGGGCAGATGAGGCTGAGCAACAGCTTTCCAGGCTAGCTCTTTCTGCCTGCGAGCTATCTGCAGACGTTCGCATTTTCAGAGCAGGGCTGCGGGATATTCCCTGCACAGACCGCCAAAGCTACGATTGAAGTTTGACGGGTTCAAGACAAGCAAGCATTCCCAGTCTCTGTGCCTCTGGGCGAGCAGTGCCATGGGCAGATGACGCTGAGCAACAGCTTTCCAGGCTAGCTCTTTCTGCCTGCGAGCTATCTGCAGACGTTCACATTTTCAGAGCAGGGCTTCTGGAGGTGCCCTGCACGGACCCCCGAAGATACGTTTGAAGTTTGAGGTGTCAAGACAAGCAAGCAGTCCCCGTCTATGTTCCTCTGTGCGAGCAGTGCCATGGGCAGATGAGGCTGAGCAACAGCTTTCCAGGCTAGCTCTTTCTGCCTGCAAGCTATCTGCAGCCGTTCCCATTTTCAGAGCAGGGCTGCCGGAAACGCCGGCCAAGGACCCACAAAGCTACGTTTGAAGTTTGAGGGGGCAAGACAAGCAAGCAGCCCCAGTCTCTGTGCCTCTGTGCGAGCATTGCCATGGGCAGATGAGGCTGAGCAACAGCTTTCCAGGCTAGCTCTTTCTGCCTGCGAGCTATCTGCAGACGTTCGCATTTTCAGATCAGGCCTTCTGGAGGCGCACGCCAAGTTCCCCCTAAGCTACGTTTGAAGTTTGAGGTGGCAAGACAAGCAAGAAGCCCCAGTCTCTGTGCCTCTGTGCGAGCAGTGCCATGGACAAATGAGGCTCAGGAACAACTTTCCAGGCTAGCTCTTTCTGCCTGCGAGCCATCTGCAGACGTTCGCATTTTCAGAGCAGGTCTGCCGGAGGCATAAGACAAAGGCCACTTATTATACGATTGAATTTTCAGGTGGCAAGACAAGCAAGCAGCCCCAGTCTCTGTGCCTCTGTGCGAGCAGTGCCATGGGCAGATGAGGCTGAGCAACAGCTTTCCAGGCTAGCTCTTTCTGCCTGCGAGCTATCTGCAGACGTTCGCATTTTCAGAGCAGGGCTGATAGAGTTGCTCTGCACGGACCCCCGAATCTACGTTTGAAGTTTGAGGGAGCAAGACAAGCAAGCATACTCAGTCTCTGTGCCTCTGTGCGAGCAGTGCCATGGGCAGATGAGGCTGAGCAACAGCTTTCCAGGCTAGCTCTTTCTGCCTGCGAGCTATCTGCAGACGTTCGCATTTTCAGAGCAGGGCTGCGGGATATTCCCTGCACAGACCGCCAAAGCTACGATTGAAGTTTGACGGGTTCAAGACAAGCAAGCATTCCCAGTCTCTGTGCCTCTGGGCGAGCAGTGCCATGGGCAGATGACGCTGAGCAACAGCTTTCCAGGCTCGCTTTTTCTGACTGCGAGCTATCTGCAGACGTTCGCGTTTTCGGAACAGGGCTTCTGGAGGTGCCCTGCACGGACCCCTGAAGATACTTTTGAAGTTTGAGGTGTCAAGACAAGCAAACAGGCCCCGTCTATGTGCCTCTGTGCGAGCAGTGCCATGGGCAGATGAGGCTGAGCAACAGCTTTCCAGGCTAGCTCTTTCTGCCTGCAAGCTATCTGCAGCCGTTCGCATTTTCAGAGCAGGGCTGCCGGATACGCCGGCCAAGGACCCACAAAGCTACGTTTGAAGTTTGAGGGGGCAAGACAAGCCAGCAGCCCCAGTCTCTGTGCCTCTGTGCGAGCATTGCCATGGGCAGATGAGGCTGAGCAACAGCTTTCCAGGCTAGCTCTTTCTGCCTGCGAGCTATCTGCAGACGTTCGCATTTTCAGATCAGGCCTTCTGGAGGCGCCCGCCAAGTTCCCCCTAAGCTACGTTTGAAGTTTGAGGTGGCAAGACAAGCAAGCAGCCCCAGTCTCTGTGCCTCTGTGCGAGCAGTGCCATGGGCAGATGAGGCTGAGCAACAGCTTTCCAGGCTAGCTCTTTCTGCCTGCGAGCTATCTGCAGACGTTCGCATTTTCAGAGCAGGGCTTCTGGAGGCGCCCGCCAAGTTCCCCCTAAGCTACGTTTGAAGTTTGAGGGGGCAAGACAAGCAAGCAGCCCCAGTCTCTGTGCCTCTGTGCGAGCAGTGCCATGGGCAGATGACGCTGAGCAACAACTTTCCAGGCTAGCTCTTTCTGCCTGCGAGCTATCTGCAGACGTTCGCATTTTCAGAGCAGGTCTGCCGGAGGCATTAAACAGAGGCCACTTATTAGACGATTGAATTTTCAGTTGTCAAGACAAGCAAGCAGCCCCAGTCTCTGTGCCTCTGTGCGAGCAGTGCCATGGGCAGATGAGGCTGAGCAACAGCTTTCCAGGCTAGCTCTTTCTGCCTGCGAGCTATCTGCAGACGTTCGCATTTTCAGAGCAGGGCTGCCGGATACGCCGGCCAAGGACTCACAAAGCTACGTTTGAAGTTTGAGGGGGCAAAACAAGCAAGCAGCCCCAGTCTCTGTGCCTCTGTGCGAGCATTGCCATGGGCAGATGAGGCTGAGCAACAGCTTTCCAGGCTAGCTCTTTCTGCCTGCGAGCTATCTGCAGACGTTCGCATTTTCAGATCAGGCCTTCTGGAGGCGCCCGCCAAGTTCCCCCTAAGCTACGTTTGAAGTTTGAGGTGGCAAGACAAGCAAGCAGCCCCAGTCTCTGTGCCTCTGTGCGAGCAGTGCCATGGGCAGATGAGGCTGAGCAACAGCTTTCCAGGCTAGCTCTTTCTGCCTGCGACCTATCTGCAGACGTTCGCATTTTCAGAGCAGGGCTGCCGGATACGCCGGCCAAGGACTCACAAAGATACGTTTGAAGTTTGAGGGTGCAAAAAAAGCAAGCAGCCCCAGTCTCTGTGCCTCTGTGCGAGCAGTGCCATGGGCAGATGAGGCTGAGCAACAGCTTTCCAGGCTAGCTCTTTCTGCCTGCGAGCTATCTGCAGACGTTCGCATTTTCAGAGCAGGGCTGCGGGATATTCCCTGCACGGACGGCCAAAGCTACGTTTGAATTTTGATGGGAACAAGACAAGAAAGCATCCCCAGTCTCTGTGACTCTGTGCGAGCAGTGCCATGTGCAGATGAGGCTGAGCAAGAGCTTTCCAGGCTAGCTCTTTCTGGCTGCGAGCTATCTGCAGACGTTCGCATTTTTGAAGCAGGTCTGCCGGAGGCATAAGACACAGGCCACTTATTATACGATTGAATTTTCAGGTGGCAAGACAAGCAAGCAGCCCCATTCTCTGTGCCTCTGTGCGAGCAGTGCCATGGGCAGATGAGGCTGAGCAACAGCTTTCCAGGCCAGCTCTTTCTGCCTGCGAGCTATCTGCAGACGTTCGCATTTTCAGAGCAGGGCTGATAGAGGTGCTCTGCGCGGACCCCCGAATCTACGTTTGAAGTTTGAGGGAGCAAGACAAGCAAGCAGACTCAGTTTCTGTGCCTCTGTGCGAACAGTGCCATGGGCAGATGAGGCTGAGCAACAGCTTTCCAGGCTAGCTCTTTCTGCCTGCGAGCTATCTGCAGACGTTCGCATTTTCAGAGCAGGGCTTCTGGAGGTGCCCTGCACGGACCCCCGAAGATGCGTTTGAAGTCTGAGGTGTCAAGACAAGCAAGCAGCCCCAGTCTCTGTGCCTCTGTGCGAGCAGTGCCATGGGCAGATGACGCTGAGCAACAACTTTCCAGGCTAGCTCTTTCTGCCTGCGAGCTATCTGCAGACGTTCGCATTTTTGGAGCAGGTCTACCGGAGCCATAAGGCAAAGGCCACTTATTATACGATTGAATTTTCAGGTGGCAAGACAAGCAAGCAGCCCCCAGTCTCTGTGCCTCTGTGCGAGCATTGCCATGGGCAGATGAGGCTGAGCAACAGCTTTCCAGGCTAGCTCTTTCTGCCTGCGAGCTATCTGCAGACGTTCGCATTTTCAGATCAGGCCTTCTGGAGGCGCCCGCCAAGTTCCCCCTAAGCTACGTTTGAAGTTTGAGGTGTCAAGACAAGCAAGCAGCCCCAGTCTCTGTGCCTCTGTGCGAGCAGTGCCATGGGCAGATGAGGCTGAGCAACAGCTTTCCAGGCTAGCTCTTTCTGCCTGCGAGCTATCTGCAGACGGTCGCATTTTCGGAGCAGGGCTGACGGAGGCCCCCTGCACGGAACCCCAAAGATACTTTTGAAGTTTGAGGTGGAAGACAAGCAAGGAAGCAGCCCCAGTCTCTGTGCCTCTGTGCGAGCAGTGCCATGGGCAGATGAGGCTGAGCAACAGCTTTCCAGGCTAGCTCTTTCTGCCTGCGAGCTATCTGCAGACGTTCGCATTTTCAGAGCAGGCCTTCTGGAGGCGCCCGCCAAGTTCCCCCTAAGCTACGTTTGAAGTTTGAGGTGGCAAGACAAGCAAGCAGCCCCAGTCTCTGTGCCTCTGTGCGAGCAGTGCCATGGGCAGATGAGGCTGAGCAACAGCTTTCCAGGCTAGCTCTTTCTGCCTGCGACCTATCTGCAGACGTTCGCATTTTCGGAGCAGGGCTGACGGAGGCCCCGTGCACGAAACCCCAAAGATACTTTTGAAGTTTGAGGTTGAAGACAAGCAAGGAAGCAGCCCCAGTCTCTGTGCCTCTGTGCGAGCAGTGCCATGGGCAGATGACGCTGAGCAACAGCTTTCCAGGCTAGCTCTTTCTGCCTGCGAGCTATCTGCAGACGTTCGGAATTTCAGAGCAGGGCTGCCGGATACGCCGGCCAAGGACCCACAAAGCTACGTTTGAAGTTTCAGAGGGCAAGACAAGCAAGCATCCCCAGTCTCTGTGCCTCTGTGCGAGCAGTGCCATGGGCAGATGAGGCTGAGCAACAGCTTTCCAGGCTAGCTCTTTCTGCCTGCGAGCTATCTGCAGACGTTCGCATTTTCAGAGCAGGGCTGCAGGATATTCCCTGCACAGACCGCCAAAGCTACGATTGAAGTTTGACGGGTTCCAGACAAGAAAGCATCCCCAGTCTCTGTGCCTCTGTGCGAGCAGTGCCATGGGCAGATGAGGCTGAGCAACAGCTTTCCAGGCTAGCTCTTTCTGCCTGCGAGCTATCTGCAGACGTTCGCATTTTCAGAGCAGGGCTTCTGGAGGTGCCCTGCACGGACCCACAAAGCTACGTTTGAAGTTTGAGGGGGCAAGACAAGCAAGCAGCCCCAGTCTCTGTGCCTCTGTGCGAGCAGTGCCATGGGCAGATGAGGCTGAGCAACAGCTTTCCAGGCTAGCTCTTTCTGCCTGCGACCTATCTGCAGACGTTCGCATTTTCAGAGCAGGCCTTCTGGAGGCGCCCGCCAAGTTCCCCCTAAGCTACGTTTGAAGTTTGAGGGGGCAAGACAAGCAAGCAGCCCCAGTCTCTGTGCCTCTGTGCGAGCAGTGCCATGGGCAGATGAGGCTGAGGAACAACTTTCCAGGCTAGCTCTTTCTGCCTGCGAGCTATCTGCAGACGTTCGCATTTTCAGAGCAGGTCTGCCGGAGGCATAAGACAAAGGCCACTTATTATACGATTGAATTTTCAGGTGGCAAGACAAGCAAGCAGCCCCAGTCTCTGTGCCTCTGTGCGAGCAGTGCCATGGGCAGATGAGGCTGAGCAACAGCTTTCCAGGCTAGCTCTTTCTGCCTGCGAGCTATCTGCAGACGTTCGCATTTTCAGAGCAGGGCTGCCGGATACGCCGGCCAAGGACTCACAAAGATACGTTTGAAGTTTGAGGGTGCAAAAAAAGCAAGCAGCCCCAGTCTCTGTGCCTCTGTGCGAGCAGTGCCATGGGCAGATGAGGCTGAGCAACAGCTTTCCAGGCTAGCTCTTTCTGCCTGCGAGCTATCTGCAGACGTTCGCATTTTCAGAGCAGGGCTGCGGGATATTCCCTGCACGGACGGCCAAAGCTACGTTTGAAGTTTGATGGGAACAAGACAAGAAAGCATCCCCAGTCTCTGTGACTCTGTGCGAGCAGTGCCATGTGCAGATGAGGCTGAGCAAGAGCTTTCCAGGCTAGCTCTTTCTGGCTGCGAGCTATCTGCAGACGTTCGCATTTTTGAAGCAGGTCTGCCGGAGGCATAAGACACAGGCCACTTATTATACGATTGAATTTTCAGGTGTCAAGACAAGCAAGCAGCCCCATTCTCTGTGCCTCTGTGCGAGCAGTGCCATGGGCAGATGAGGCTGAGCAACAGCTTTCCAGGCCAGCTCTTTCTGCCTGCGAGCTATCTGCAGACGTTCGCATTTTCAGAGCAGGGCTGATAGAGGTGCTCTGCGCGGACCCCCGAATCTACGTTTGAAGTTTGAGGGAGCAAGACAAGCAAGCAGACTCAGTTTCTGTGCCTCTGTGCGAGCAGTGCCATGGGCAGATGAGGCTGAGCAACAGCTTTCCAGGCTAGCTCTTTCTGCCTGCGACCTATCTGCAGACGTTCGCATTTTCAGAGCAGGCCTTCTGGAGGCGCCCGCCAAGTTCCCCCTAAGCTACGTTTGAAGTTTGAGGGGGCAAGACAAGCAAGCAGCCCCAGTCTCTGTGCCTCTGTGCGAGCAGTGCCATGGGCAGATGAGGCTGAGGAACAACTTTCCAGGCTAGCTCTTTCTGCCTGCGAGCTATCTGCAGACGTTCGCATTTTCAGAGCAGGTCTGCCGGAGGCATAAGACAAAGGCCACTTATTATACGATTGAATTTTCAGGTGGCAAGACAAGCAAGCAGCCCCAGTCTCTGTGCCTCTGTGCGAGCAGTGCCATGGGCAGATGAGGCTGAGCAACAGCTTTCCAGGCTAGCTCTTTCTGCCTGCGAGCTATCTGCAGACGTTCGCATTTTCAGAGCAGGGCTGCCGGATACGCCGGCCAAGGACTCACAAAGATACGTTTGAAGTTTGAGGGTGCAAAAAAAGCAAGCAGCCCCAGTCTCTGTGCCTCTGTGCGAGCAGTGCCATGGGCAGATGAGGCTGAGCAACAGCTTTCCAGGCTAGCTCTTTCTGCCTGCGAGCTATCTGCAGACGTTCGCATTTTCAGAGCAGGGCTGCGGGATATTCCCTGCACGGACGGCCAAAGCTACGTTTGAAGTTTGATGGGAACAAGACAAGAAAGCATCCCCAGTCTCTGTGACTCTGTGCGAGCAGTGCCATGTGCAGATGAGGCTGAGCAAGAGCTTTCCAGGCTAGCTCTTTCTGGCTGCGAGCTATCTGCAGACGTTCGCATTTTTGAAGCAGGTCTGCCGGAGGCATAAGACACAGGCCACTTATTATACGATTGAATTTTCAGGTGTCAAGACAAGCAAGCAGCCCCATTCTCTGTGCCTCTGTGCGAGCAGTGCCATGGGCAGATGAGGCTGAGCAACAGCTTTCCAGGCCAGCTCTTTCTGCCTGCGAGCTATCTGCAGACGTTCGCATTTTCAGAGCAGGGCTGATAGAGGTGCTCTGCGCGGACCCCCGAATCTACGTTTGAAGTTTGAGGGAGCAAGACAAGCAAGCAGACTCAGTTTCTGTGCCTCTGTGCGAGCAGTGCCATGGGCAGATGAGGCTGAGCAACAGCTTTCCAGGCTAGCTCTTTCTGCCTGCGAGCTATCTGCAGACATTCGCATTTTTGGAGCAGGTCTGCCGGAGCCATAAGACAAAGGCCACTTATTATACGATTGAAATTTCAGGTGGCAAGACAAGCAAGCAGCCCCCAGTCTCTGTGCCTCTGTGCGAGCATTGCCATGGGCAGATGAGGCTGAGCAACAGCTTTCCAGGCTAGCTCTTTCTGCCTGCGAGCTATCTGCAGACGTTCGCATTTTCAGATCAGGCCTTCTGGAGGCGCCCGCCAAGTTCCCCCTAAGCTACGTTTGAAGTTTGAGGTGTCAAGACAAGCAAGCAGCCCCAGTCTCTGTGCCTCTGTGCGAGCAGTGCCATGGGCAGATGACGATGAGCAACAGCTTTCCAGGCTAGCTCTTTCTGCCTGCGAGCTATCTGCAGACGTTCGCATTTTCAGAGCAGGCCTTCTGGAGGCGCCCGCCAAGTTCCCCCTAAGCTACGTTTGAAGTTTGAGGTGGCAAGACAAGCAAGCAGCCCCAGTCTCTGTGCCTCTGTGCGAGCAGTGCCACGGGCAGATGAGGCTGAGCAACAGCTTTCCAGGCTAGCTCTTTCTGCCTGCGAGCTATCTGCAGACGTTCGCATTTTCAGAGCAGGGCTGCCGGATACGCTGGCCAAGGACCCACAAAGCTACGTTTGAAGTTTGAGGGGGCAAGACAAGCAAGCAGCCCCAGTCTCTGTGCCTCTGTGCGAGCAGTGCCATGGGCAGATGAGGCTGAGCAACAGCTTTCCAGGCTAGCTCTTTCTGCCTGCGAGCTATCTGCAGACGTTCGCATTTTCGGAGCAGGGCTGACGGAGGCCCCGTGCACGAAACCCCAAAGATACTTTTGAAGTTTGAGGTTGAAGACAAGCAAGGAAGCAGCCCCAGTCTCTGTGCCTCTGTGCGAGCAGTGCCATGGGCAGATGAGGCTGAGCAACAGCTTTCCAGGCTAGCTCTTTCTGCCTGCGAGCTATCTGCAGACGTTCGCATTTTCAGAGCAGGGCTGCCGGATACGCCGGCCAAGGACTCACAAAGATACGTTTGAAGTTTGAGGGTGCAAAAAAAGCAAGCAGCCCCAGTCTCTGTGCCTCTGTGCGAGCAGTGCCATGGGCAGATGAGGCTGAGCAACAGCTTTCCAGGCTAGCTCTTTCTGCCTGCGAGCTATCTGCAGACGTTCGCATTTTCAGAGCAGGGCTGCGGGATATTCCCTGCACGGACGGCCAAAGCTACGTTTGAAGTTTGATGGGAACAAGACAAGAAAGCATCCCCAGTCTCTGTGACTCTGTGCGAGCAGTGCCATGTGCAGATGAGGCTGAGCAAGAGCTTTCCAGGCTAGCTCTTTCTGGCTGCGAGCTATCTGCAGACGTTCGCATTTTTGAAGCAGGTCTGCCGGAGGCATAAGACACAGGCCACTTATTATACGATTGAATTTTCAGGTGTCAAGACAAGCAAGCAGCCCCATTCTCTGTGCCTCTGTGCGAGCAGTGCCATGGGCAGATGAGGCTGAGCAACAGCTTTCCAGGCCAGCTCTTTCTGCCTGCGAGCTATCTGCAGACGTTCGCATTTTCAGAGCAGGGCTGATAGAGGTGCTCTGCGCGGACCCCCGAATCTACGTTTGAAGTTTGAGGGAGCAAGACAAGCAAGCAGACTCAGTTTCTGTGCCTCTGTGCGAGCAGTGCCATGGGCAGATGAGGCTGAGCAACAGCTTTCCAGGCTAGCTCTTTCTGCCTGCGACCTATCTGCAGACGTTCGCATTTTCAGAGCAGGCCTTCTGGAGGCGCCCGCCAAGTTCCCCCTAAGCTACGTTTGAAGTTTGAGGGGGCAAGACAAGCAAGCAGCCCCAGTCTCTGTGCCTCTGTGCGAGCAGTGCCATGGGCAGATGAGGCTGAGGAACAACTTTCCAGGCTAGCTCTTTCTGCCTGCGAGCTATCTGCAGACGTTCGCATTTTCAGAGCAGGTCTGCCGGAGGCATAAGACAAAGGCCACTTATTATACGATTGAATTTTCAGGTGGCAAGACAAGCAAGCAGCCCCAGTCTCTGTGCCTCTGTGCGAGCAGTGCCATGGGCAGATGAGGCTGAGCAACAGCTTTCCAGGCTAGCTCTTTCTGCCTGCGAGCTATCTGCAGACGTTCGCATTTTCAGAGCAGGGCTGCCGGATACGCCGGCCAAGGACTCACAAAGATACGTTTGAAGTTTGAGGGTGCAAAAAAAGCAAGCAGCCCCAGTCTCTGTGCCTCTGTGCGAGCAGTGCCATGGGCAGATGAGGCTGAGCAACAGCTTTCCAGGCTAGCTCTTTCTGCCTGCGAGCTATCTGCAGACGTTCGCATTTTCAGAGCAGGGCTGCGGGATATTCCCTGCACGGACGGCCAAAGCTACGTTTGAAGTTTGATGGGAACAAGACAAGAAAGCATCCCCAGTCTCTGTGACTCTGTGCGAGCAGTGCCATGGGCAGATGAGGCTGAGCAAGAGCTTTCCAGGCTAGCTCTTTCTGGCTGCGAGCTATCTGCAGACGTTCGCATTTTTGAAGCAGGTCTGCCGGAGGCATAAGACACAGGCCACTTATTATACGATTGAATTTTCAGGTGTCAAGACAAGCAAGCAGCCCCATTCTCTGTGCCTCTGTGCGAGCAGTGCCATGGGCAGATGAGGCTGAGCAACAGCTTTCCAGGCCAGCTCTTTCTGCCTGCGAGCTATCTGCAGACGTTCGCATTTTCAGAGCAGGGCTGATAGAGGTGCTCTGCGCGGACCCCCGAATCTACGTTTGAAGTTTGAGGGAGCAAGACAAGCAAGCAGACTCAGTTTCTGTGCCTCTGTGCGAGCAGTGCCATGGGCAGATGAGGCTGAGCAACAGCTTTCCAGGCTAGCTCTTTCTGCCTGCGAGCTATCTGCAGACATTCGCATTTTTGGAGCAGGTCTGCCGGAGCCATAAGACAAAGGCCACTTATTATACGATTGAATTTTCAGGTGGCAAGACAAGCAAGCAGCCCCCAGTCTCTGTGCCTCTGTGCGAGCATTGCCATGGGCAGATGAGGCTGAGCAACAGCTTTCCAGGCTAGCTCTTTCTGCCTGCGAGCTATCTGCAGACGTTCGCATTTTCAGATCAGGCCTTCTGGAGGCGCCCGCCAAGTTCCCCCTAAGCTACGTTTGAAGTTTGAGGTGTCAAGACAAGCAAGCAGCCCCAGTCTCTGTGCCTCTGTGCGAGCAGTGCCATGGGCAGATGACGATGAGCAACAGCTTTCCAGGCTAGCTCTTTCTGCCTGCGAGCTATCTGCAGACGTTCGCATTTTCAGAGCAGGCCTTCTGGAGGCGCCCGCCAAGTTCCCCCTAAGCTACGTTTGAAGTTTGAGGTGGCAAGACAAGCAAGCAGCCCCAGTCTCTGTGCCTCTGTGCGAGCAGTGCCACGGGCAGATGAGGCTGAGCAACAGCTTTCCAGGCTAGCTCTTTCTGCCTGCGAGCTATCTGCAGACGTTCGCATTTTCAGAGCAGGGCTGCCGGATACGCTGGCCAAGGACCCACAAAGCTACGTTTGAAGTTTGAGGGGGCAAGACAAGCAAGCAGCCCCAGTCTCTGTGCCTCTGTGCGAGCAGTGCCATGGGCAGATGAGGCTGAGCAACAGCTTTCCAGGCTAGCTCTTTCTGCCTGCGAGCTATCTGCAGACGTTCGCATTTTCGGAGCAGGGCTGACGGAGGCCCCGTGCACGAAACCCCAAAGATACTTTTGAAGTTTGAGGTTGAAGACAAGCAAGGAAGCAGCCCCAGTCTCTGTGCCTCTGTGCGAGCAGTGCCATGGGCAGATGACGCTGAGCAACAGCTTTCCAGGCTAGCTCTTTCTGCCTGCGAGCTATCTGCAGACGTTCGGAATTTCAGAGCAGGGCTGCCGGATACGCCGGCCAAGGACCCACAAAGCTACGTTTGAAGTTTCAGAGGGCAAGACAAGCAAGCATCCCCAGTCTCTGTGCCTCTGTGCGAGCAGTGCCATGGGCAGATGAGGCTGAGCAACAGCTTTCCAGGCTAGCTCTTTCTGCCTGCGAGCTATCTGCAGACGTTCGCATTTTCAGAGCAGGGCTGCAGGATATTCCCTGCACAGACCGCCAAAGCTACGATTGAAGTTTGACGGGTTCCAGACAAGAAAGCATCCCCAGTCTCTGTGCCTCTGTGCGAGCAGTGCCATGGGCAGATGAGGCTTAGCAACAGTTTTCCAGGCTTGCTTTTTCTGGCTGCGAGCTATCTGCAGACGTTCGCATTTTCAGAGCAGGGCTTCTGGAGGTGCCCTGCACGGACCCACAAAGCTACGTTTGAAGTTTGAGGGGGCAAGACAAGCAAGCAGCCCCAGTCTCTGTGCCTCTGTGCGAGCAGTGCCATGGGCAGATGAGGCTGAGCAACAGCTTTCCAGGCTAGCTCTTTCTGCCTGCGAGCTATCTGCAGACGTTCGCATTTTCGGAGCAGGCCTTCTGGAGGCACCCGGTACGGAACACCTAAGTTACGTTTGAAGTTTGAGGGAGAAAGACAAGCAAGCAGCCCCAGTCTCTGTGCCTCTGTGCGAGCAGTGCCACGGGCAGATGACGCTGAGCAACAGCTTTCCAGGCTAGCTCTTTCTGCCTGCGAGCTATCTGCAGACGTTCGCATTTTCAGAGCAGGGCTGCCGGATACGCTGGCCAAGGACCCACAAAGCTACGTTTGAAGTTTGAGGGGGCAAGACAAGCAAGCAGCCCCAGTCTCTGTGCCTCTGTGCGAGCAGTGCCATGGGCAGATGAGGCTGAGCAACAGCTTTCCAGGCTAGCTCTTTCTGCCTGCGAGCTATCTGCAGACGTTCGCATTTTCAGAGCAGGGCTGCGGGATTTTCCCTGCACAGACCGCCAAAGCTACGATTGAAGTTTGACGGGTTCAAGACAAGAAAGCATCCCCAGTCTCTGTGCCTCTGTGCGAGCAGTGCCATGGGCAGATGAGGCTGAGCAACAGTTTTCCAGGCTTGCTTTTTCTGGCTGCGAGCTATCTGGAGACGTTCGCATTTTCAGAACAGGGCTTCTGGAGGTGCCCTGCACGGACCCCCGAAGATACGTTTGAAGTTTGAGGTGTCAAGACAAGCAAGCAGGCCCCGTCTATGTGCCTCTGTGCGAGCAGTGCCATGGGCAGATGAGGCTGAGCAACAGCTTTCCAGGCTAGCTCTTTCTGCCTGCGAGCTATCTGCAGACGTTCGCATTTTCGGAGCAGGGCTGACGGAGGCCCCCTGCACGGAACCCCAAAGATACTTTTGAAGTTTGAAGTGGAAGACAAGCAAGGAAGCAGCCCCAGTCTCTGTGCCTCTGTGCGAGCAGTGCCATGGGCAGATGAGGCTGAGCAACAGCTTTCCAGGCTAGCTCTTTCTGCCTGCGAGCTATCTGCAGACGTTCGCATTTTCAGAGCAGGCCTTCTGGAGGCGCCCGCCGAGTTCCCCCTAAGCTACGTTTGAAGTTTGAGGTGGCAAGACAAGCAAGCAGCCCCAGTCTCTGTGCCTCCGTGCGAGCAGTGCCATGTGCAGATGAGGCTCAGCAACAGCTTTCCAGGCTAGCTCTTTCTGCCTGCGAGCTATCTGCAGACGTTCGCTTTTTCAGAGCAGGGCTGATAGAGGTGCTCTACACGGACCCCCGAATCTACGTTTGAAGTTTGAGGGAGCAAGACAAGCAAGCAGCCCCAGTCTCTGTGCCTCTGTGCGAGCAGTGCCATGGGCAGATGAGGCTGAGCAACAGCTTTCCAGGCTAGCTCTTTCTGCCTGCGAGCTATCTGCAGACGTTCGCATTTTCGGAGCAGGGCTGATGCAGGCCCCCTGCACGGAACCCCAAAGATACTTTTGAAGTTTGAGGTGGAAGACAAGCAAGCAAGCATCCCCAGTTTCTGTGCCTCTGTGCGAGCAGTGCCATGGGCAGATGAGGCTGAGCAACAGCTTTCCAGGCTAGCTCTTTCTGCCTGCGAGCTATCTGCAGACGTTCGCATTTTCAGAGCAGGGCTGCAGGATATTCCCTGCACAGACCGCCAAAGCTACGATTGAAGTTTGACGGGTTCCAGACAAGAAACCATCCCCAGTCTCTGTGCCTCTGTGCGAGCAGTGCCATGGGCAGATGAGGCTGAGCAACAGTTTTCCAGGCTTGCTTTTTCTGGCTGCGAGCTATCTGCAGATGTTCGCATTTTCAGAGCAGGGCTTCTGGAGGTGCCCTGCACGGACCCACAAAGCTACGTTTGAAGTTTGAGGGGGCAAGACAAGCAAGAAGCCCCAGTCTCTGTGCCTCTGTGCGAGCAGTGCCATGGGCAGATGAGGCTGAGCAACAGCTTTCCAGGCTAGCTCTTTCTGCCTGCGAGCTATCTGCAGACGTTCGCATTTTCGGAGCAGGCCTTCTGGAGTCACCCGGTACGGAACACAAAATTTACGTTTGAAGTTTGAGGGAGAAAGACAAGCAAGCAGCCCCAGTCTCTGTGCCTCTGTGCGAGCAGTGCCATGGGCAGATGAGGCTGAGCAACAGCTTTCCAGGCTAGCTCTTTCTGCCTGCGAGCTATCTGCAGACGTTCGCATTTTCAGAGCAGGGCTGCCGGATACGCTGGCCAAGGACCCACAAAGCTACGTTTGAAGTTTGAGGGGGCAAGACAAGCAAGCAGCCCCAGTCTCTGTGCCTCTGTGCGAGCAGTGCCATGGGCAGATGAGGCTGAGCAACAGCTTTCCAGGCTAGCTCTTTCTGCCTTCGAGCTATCTGCAGACGTTCGCATTTTCGGAGCAGGGCTGACGGAGGCCCCGTGCACGAAACCCCAAAGATACTTTTGAAGTTTGAGGTTGAAGACAAGCAAGGAAGCAGCCCCAGTCTCTGTGCCTCTGTGCGAGCAGTGCCATGGGCAGATGACGCTGAGCAACAGCTTTCCAGGCTAGCTCTTTCTGCCTGCGAGCTATCTGCAGACGTTCGGAATTTCAGAGCAGGGCTGCCGGATACGCCGGCCAAGGACCCACAAAGCTACGTTTGAAGTTTCAGAGGGCAAGACAAGCAAGCATCCCCAGTCTCTGTGCCTCTGTGCGAGCAGTGCCATGGGCAGATGAGGCTGAGCAACAGCTTTCCAGGCTAGCTCTTTCTGCCTGCGAGCTATCTGCAGACGTTCGCATTTTCAGAGCAGGGCTGCAGGATATTCCCTGCACAGACCGCCAAAGCTACGATTGAAGTTTGACGGGTTCCAGACAAGAAAGCATCCCCAGTCTCTGTGCCTCTGTGCGAGCAGTGCCATGGGCAGATGAGGCTGAGCAACAGTTTTCCAGGCTTGCTTTTTCTGGCTGCGAGCTATCTGCAGACGTTCGCATTTTCAGAGCAGGGCTTCTGGAGGTGCCCTGCACGGACCCACAAAGCTACGTTTGAAGTTTGAGGGGGCAAGACAAGCAAGCAGCCCCAGTCTCTGTGCCTCTGTGCGAGCAGTGCCATGGGCAGATGAGGCTGAGCAACAGCTTTCCAGGCTAGCTCTTTCTGCCTGCGAGCTATCTGCAGACGTTCGCATTTTCGGAGCAGGCCTTCTGGAGGCACCCGGTACGGAACACAAAATTTACGTTTGAAGTTTGAGGGAGAAAGACAAGCAAGCAGCCCCAGTCTCTGTGCCTCTGTGCGAGCAGTGCCATGGGCAGATGACGCTGAGCAACAGCTTTCCAGGCTAGCTCTTTCTGCCTGCGAGCTATCTGCAGACGTTCGCATTTTCAGAGCAGGGCTGCCGGATACGCTGGCCAAGGACCCACAAAGCTACGTTTGAAGTTTGAGGGGGCAAGACAAGCAAGCAGCCCCAGTCTCTGTGCCTCTGTGCGAGCAGTGCCATGGGCAGATGAGGCTGAGCAACAGCTTTCCAGGCTAGCTCTTTCTGCCTGCGAGCTATCTGCAGACGTTCGCATTTTCGGAGCAGGGCTGACGGAGGCCCCGTGCACGAAACCCCAAAGATACTTTTGAAGTTTGAGGTTGAAGACAAGCAAGGAAGCAGCCCCAGTCTCTGTGCCTCTGTGCGAGCAGTGCCATGGGCAGATGAAGCTGAGCAACAGTTTTCCAGGCTTGCTTTTTCTGGCTGCGAGCTATCTGCAGACGTTCGCATTTTCGGAGCAGGCCTTCTGGAGGCACCCGGTACGGACCACCTAAGTTAAGTTTGAAGTTTGAGGGGGCAAGACAAGCAAGCAGCCCCAGTCTCTGTGCCTCTGTGCGAGCAGTGCCATGGGCAGATGAGGCTGAGCAACAGCTTTCCAGGCTAGCTCTTTCTGCCTGCGAGCTATCTGCAGACGTTCGCATTTTCAGAGCAGGTCTGATAGAGGTGCTGTGCACGGACCCCTGAATCTACGTTTGAAGTTTGAGGGAGCAAGACAAGCAAGCAGCCCCAGTCTCTGTGCCTCTGTGCGAGCAGTGCCATGGGCAGATGAGGCTGAGCAACAGCTTTCCAGGCTAGCTCTT
The DNA here is from genome assembly GCF_030867145.1 of Opisthocomus hoazin. Taxonomy (NCBI): domain Eukaryota; kingdom Metazoa; phylum Chordata; class Aves; order Opisthocomiformes; family Opisthocomidae; genus Opisthocomus; species Opisthocomus hoazin. The sequence continues at coordinate 14,520,449 of NC_134430.1, read as the reverse complement.
TCTGCCTGCGAGCTATCTGCAGACGTTCGCATTTTCAGAGCAGGGCTGCCGGATACGCCGGCCAAGGACCCAAAAAGCTACGTTTGAAGTTTGAGGGGGCAAGACAAGCAAGCATCCCCAGTCTCTGTGCCTCTGTGCGAGCAGTGCCATGGGCAGATGAGGCTGAGCAACAGCTTTCCAGGCTAGCTTTTTCTGTCTGCGAGCTATCTGCAGACGTTCGCATTTTCAAAGCAGGGCTGCGGGATATTCCCTGCATGGACCGCAAAAGCTACGTTTGAAGTTTGACGGGTTCAAGACAAGAAAGCATCCCCAGGCTCTGTGCCTCTGTGCGAGCAGTGCCATGGGCAGATGAGGCTGAGCAACAGCTTTCCAGGCTAGCTCTTTCTGGCTGCGAGCTATCTGCAGACGTTCGCATTTTCAGAGCAGGGCTTCTGGAGGTGCCCTGCACGGAACCCTGAATTTGCGTTTGAAGTTTGAGGTGTCAAGACAAGCAAGCAGCCCCAGTCTCTGTGCCTCTGTGCGAGCAGTGCCATGGGCAGATGAGGCTGAGCAACAGCTTTCCAGGCTAGCTCTTTCTGCCTGCGAGCTATCTGCAGCCGTTCGCATTTTCAGAGCAGGGCTGCCGGATACGCCGGCCAAGGACCCACAAAGCTACGTTTGAAGTTTGAGGGGGCAAAACAAGCAAGCAGCCCCAGTCTCTGTGCCTCTGTGCGAGCAGTGCCATGGGCAGATGAGGCTGAGCAACAGCTTTCCAGGCTAGCTCTTTCTGCCTTCGAGCTATCTGCAGACGTTCGCATTTTCGGAGCAGGGCTGACGGAGGCCCCGTGCACGAAACCCCAAAGATACTTTTGAAGTTTGAGGTTGAAGACAAGCAAGGAAGCAGCCCCAGTCTCTGTGCCTCTGTGCGAGCAGTGCCATGGGCAGATGACGCTGAGCAACAGCTTTCCAGGCTAGCTCTTTCTGCCTGCGAGCTATCTGCAGACGTTCGGAATTTCAGAGCAGGGCTGCCGGATACGCCGGCCAAGGACCCACAAAGCTACGTTTGAAGTTTCAGAGGGCAAGACAAGCAAGCATCCCCAGTCTCTGTGCCTCTGTGCGAGCAGTGCCATGGGCAGATGAGGCTGAGCAACAGCTTTCCAGGCTAGCTCTTTCTGCCTGCGAGCTATCTGCAGACGTTCGCATTTTCAGAGCAGGGCTGCAGGATATTCCCTGCACAGACCGCCAAAGCTACGATTGAAGTTTGACGGGTTCCAGACAAGAAAGCATCCCCAGTCTCTGTGCCTCTGTGCGAGCAGTGCCATGGGCAGATGAGGCTGAGCAACAGTTTTCCAGGCTTGCTTTTTCTGGCTGCGAGCTATCTGCAGACGTTCGCATTTTCAGAGCAGGGCTTCTGGAGGTGCCCTGCACGGACCCACAAAGCTACGTTTGAAGTTTGAGGGGGCAAGACAAGCAAGCAGCCCCAGTCTCTGTGCCTCTGTGCGAGCAGTGCCATGGGCAGATGAGGCTGAGCAACAGCTTTCCAGGCTAGCTCTTTCTGCCTGCGAGCTATCTGCAGACGTTCGCATTTTCGGAGCAGGCCTTCTGGAGGCACCCGGTACGGAACACAAAATTTACGTTTGAAGTTTGAGGGAGAAAGACAAGCAAGCAGCCCCAGTCTCTGTGCCTCTGTGCGAGCAGTGCCATGGGCAGATGACGCTGAGCAACAGCTTTCCAGGCTAGCTCTTTCTGCCTGCGAGCTATCTGCAGACGTTCGCATTTTCAGAGCAGGGCTGCCGGATACGCTGGCCAAGGACCCACAAAGCTACGTTTGAAGTTTGAGGGGGCAAGACAAGCAAGCAGCCCCAGTCTCTGTGCCTCTGTGCGAGCAGTGCCATGGGCAGATGAGGCTGAGCAACAGCTTTCCAGGCTAGCTCTTTCTGCCTGCGAGCTATCTGCAGACGTTCGCATTTTCGGAGCAGGGCTGACGGAGGCCCCGTGCACGAAACCCCAAAGATACTTTTGAAGTTTGAGGTTGAAGACAAGCAAGGAAGCAGCCCCAGTCTCTGTGCCTCTGTGCGAGCAGTGCCATGGGCAGATGACGCTGAGCAACAGCTTTCCAGGCTAGCTCTTTCTGCCTGCGAGCTATCTGCAGACGTTCGCAATTTCAGAGCAGGGCTGCCGGATACGCCGGCCAAGGACCCACAAAGCTACGTTTGAAGTTTGAGAGGGCAAGACAAGCAAGCAGCCCCAGTCTCTGTGCCTCTGTGCGAGCAGTGCCATGGGCAGATGAAGCTGAGCAACAGTTTTCCAGGCTTGCTTTTTCTGGCTGCGAGCTATCTGCAGACGTTCGCATTTTCGGAGCAGGCCTTCTGGAGGCACCCGGTACGGACAACCTAAGTTAAGTTTGAAATTTGAGGTGGCAAGACAAGCAAGCAGCCCCAGTCTCTGTGCCTCTGTGCGAGCAGTGCCATGGGCAGATGAGGCTGAGCAACAGCTTTCCAGGCTAGCTCTTTCTGCCTGCGAGCTATCTGCAGACGTTCGCATTTTCGGAGCAGGGCTGCCGGATACGCTGGCCAAGGACCCACAAAGCTACGTTTGAAGTTTGAGGGGGCAAGACAAGCAAGCAGCCCCAGTCTCTGTGCCTCTGTGCGAGCAGTGCCATGGGCAGATGAGGCTGAGCAACAGCTTTCCAGGCTAGCTCTTTCTGCCTGCGAGCTATCTGCAGACGTTCGCATTTTCGGAGCAGGGCTGACGGAGGCCCCGTGCACGAAACCCCAAAGATAGTTTTGAAGTTTGAGGTGGAAGACAAGCAAGGAAGCAGCCCCAGTCTCTGTGCCTCTGTGCGAGCAGTGCCATGGGCAGATGAAGCTGAGCAACAGTTTTCCAGGCTTGCTTTTTCTGGCTGCGAGCTATCTGCAGACGTTCGCATTTTCGGAGCAGGCCTTCTGGAGGCACCCGGTACGGACCACCTAAGTTAAGTTTGAAGTTTGAGGGGGCAAGACAAGCAAGCAGCCCCAGTCTCTGTGCCTCTGTGCGAGCAGTGCCATGGGCAGATGACGCTGAGCAACAGCTTTCCAGGCTAGCTCTTTCTGCCTGCGAGCTATCTGCAGACGTTCGCATTTTCAGAGCAGGGCTGATAGAGGTGCTGTGCACGGACCCCCGAATCTACGTTTGAAGTTTGAGGGAGCAAGACAAGCAAGCAGCCCCAGTCTCTGTGCCTCTGTGCGAGCAGTGCCATGGGCAGATGAGGCTGAGCAACAGCTTTCCAGGCTAGCTCTTTCTGCCTGCGAGCTATCTGCAGACGTTCGCATTTTCAGAGCAGGGCTGCCGGATACGCCGGCCAAGGACCCAAAAAGCTACGTTTGAAGTTTGAGGGGGCAAGACAAGCAAGCAGACTCAGTCTCTGTGCCTCTGTGCGAGCAGTGCCATGGGCAGATGAGGCTGAGCAACAGCTTTCCAGGCTAGCTTTTTCTGTCTGCGAGCTATCTGCAGACGTTCGCATTTTCAAAGCAGGGCTGCGGGATATTCCCTGCATGGACCGCAAAAGCTACGTTTGAATTTTGACGGGTTCAAGACAAGAAAGCATCCCCAGGCTCTGTGCCTCTGTGCGAGCAGTGCCATGGGCAGATGAGGCTGAGCAACAGCTTTCCAGGCTAGCTCTTTCTGGCTGCGAGCTATCTGCAGACGTTCGCATTTTCAGAGCAGGGCTTCTGGAGGTGCCCTGCACGGAACCCTGAATTTGCGTTTGAAGTTTGAGGTGTCAAGACAAGCAAGCAGCCCCAGTCTCTGTGCCTCTGTGCGAGCAGTGCCATGGGCAGATGAGGCTGAGCAACAGCTTTCCAGGCTAGCTCTTTCTGCCTGCGAGCTATCTGCAGCCGTTCGCATTTTCAGAGCAGGGCTGCCGGATACGCCGGCCAAGGACCCACAAAGCTACGTTTGAAGTTTGAGGGGGCAAAACAAGCAAGCAGCCCCAGTCTCTGTGCCTCTGTGCGAGCAGTGCCATGGGCAGATGAGGCTGAGCAACAGCTTTCCAGGCTAGCTCTTTCTGCCTGTGAGCTATCTGCAGACGTTCGCATTTTCGGAGCAGGCCTTCTGGAGGCACCCGGTACGGAACACCTAAGTTACGTTTGAAGTTTGAGGGAGAAAGACAAGCAAGCAGCCCCAGTCTCCGTGCCTCTGTGCGAGCAGTGCCATGGGCCGATGAGGCTGAGCAACAGCTTTCCAGGCTAGCTCTTTCTGCCTGCGAGCTATCTGCAGACGTTCGCATTTTCAGAGCAGGGCTGCCGGATACGCTGGCCAAGGACCCACAAAGCTACGTTTGACGTTTGAGGGGGCAAGACAAGCAAGCAGCCCCAGTCTCTGTGCCTCTGTGCGAGCAGTGCCATGGGCAGATGAGGCTGAGCAACAGCTTTCCAGGCTAGCTCTTTCTGCCTGCGAGCTATCTGCAGACGTTCGCATTTTCAGAGCAGGGCTGATAGAGGTGCTCTGCACGGACCCCCGAATCTACGTTTGAAGTTGAAGACAAGCAAGGAAGCAGCCCCAGTCTCTGTGCCTCTGTGCGAGCAGTGCCATGGGCAGATGAGGCTGAGCAACAGCTTTCCAGGCTAGCTCTTTCTGCCTGCGAGCTATCTGCAGACGTTCGCAATTTCAGAGCAGGGCTGCCGGATACGCCGGCCAAGGACCCACAAAGCTACGTTTGAAGTTTGAGATGGCAAGACAAGCAAGCAGCCCCAGTCTCTGTGCCTCTGTGCGAGCAGTGCCATGGGCAGATGAAGCTGAGCAACAGTTTTCCAGGCTTGCTTTTTCTGGCTGCGAGCTATCTGCAGACGTTCGCATTTTCGGAGCAGGCCTTCTGGAGGCACCCGGTACGGACCCCCGAATCTACGTTTGAAGTTTGAGGAAGCAAGACAAGCAAGCAGCCCCAGTCTCTGTGCCTCTGTGCGAGCAGTGCCATGGGCAGATGAGGCTGAGCAACAGCTTTCCAGGCTAGCTCTTTCTGGCTGCGAGCTATTGCAGACGTTCGCATTTTCGGAGCAGGGCTGCGGGATATTCCCTGCACGGACCGCCAAAGCTACGTTTGAAGTTTGACGGTTTCAAGACAAGCAAGCATCCCCAGTCTCTGTGCCTCTGTGCGAGCAGTGCCATGGGCAGATGAGGCTGAGCAACAGCTTTCCAGGCTAGCTCTTTCTGCCTGCGGGCTATCTGCAGACGTTCGCATTTTCAGAGCAGGCCTTGTGGAGGCGCCCGCCAAGTTCCCCCTAAGCTACGTTTGAAGTTTGAGGTGGCAAGACAAGCAAGCAGCCCCAGTCTCTGTGCCTCTGTGCGAGCAGTGCCATGGGCAGATGAGGCTGAGCAACAGCTTTCCAGGCTAGCTCTTTCTGCCTGCGAGCTATCTGCAGACGTTCGCATTTTCAGAGCAGGTCTGATAGAGGTGCTCTGCACGGACCCCCGAATCTACGTTTGAAGTTTGAGGGAGCAAGACAAGCAAGCAGCCCCAGTCTCTGTGCCTCTGTGCGAGCAGTGCCGTGGGCAGATGAGTCTGAGCAACAGCTTTCCAGGCTAGCTCTTTCTGCCTGCGAGCTATCTGCAGACGTTCGCATTTTCAGAGCAGGCCTTCTGGAGGCGCCCGCCAAGTTCCCCTAAGCTACGTTTGAAGTTTGAGGTGGCAAGACAAGCAAGCAGCCCCAGTCTCTGTGCCTCTGTGCGAGCAGTGCCATGGGCAGATGACGCTGAGCAACAGCTTTCCAGGCTAGCTCTTTCTGGCTGCGAGCTATCTGCAGACGTTCGCATTTTCAGAGCAGGGCTTCTGGAGGTGCCCTGCACGGAACCACGAAGATGCGTTTGAAGTTTGAGGTGTCAAGACAAGCAAGCAGCCCCAGTCTCTGTGCCTCTGAGCGAGCAGTGCCATGGGCAGATGAGGCTGAGCAACAGCTTTCCAGGCTAGCTTTTTCTGGCTGCGAGCTATCTGCAGCCGTTCGTATTTTCAAAGCAGGGCTGCGGGATATTCCCTACATGGACCGCCAAAGCTACGTTTGAAGTTTGACGGGTTCAAGACAAGAAAGCATCCCCAGGCTCTGTGCCTCTGTGCGAGCAGTGCCATGGGCAGATGAGGCTGAGCAACAGTTTTCCAGGCTAGCTCTTTCTGCCTTTGAGCTATCTGCAGCCGTTCGCATTTTCAGAGCAGGGCTGCAGGATACGCCGGCCAAGGACCCACAAAGCTACGTTTGAAGTTTGAGGGGGCAAAACAAGCAAGCAGCCCCAGTCTCTGTGCCTCTGTGCGAGCAGTGCCATGGGCAGATGAGGCTGAGCAACAGCTTCCCAGGCTAGCTCTTTCTGCCTGCGAGCTATCTGCAGACGTTCGCATTTTCGGAGCAGGGCTGCGGGATATTCCCTGCACGGACCGCCAAATCTACGTTTGAAGTTTGACGGTTTCAAGACAAGCAAGCATCCCCAGTCTCTGTGCCTCTGTGCGAGCAGTGCCATGGGCAGATGACGATGAGCAACAGCTTTCCAGGCTAGCTCTTTCTGCCTGCGAGCTATCTGCAGACGTTCGCATTTTCAGAGCAGGGCTGATAGAGGTGCTCTGCACGGACCCCCGAATATACGTTTGAAGTTTGAGGGAGAAAGACAAGCAAGCAGCCCCAGTCTCTGTGCCTCTGTGCGAGCAGTGACATGGGCAGATGACGATGAGCAACAGCTTTCCAGGCTAGCTCTTTCTGCCTGCGAGCTATCTGCAGACGTTCGCATTTTCAGAGCAGGGCTGATAGAGGTGCTCTGCACGGACCCCCGAATCTACGTTTGAAGTTTGAGGGAGCAAGACAAGCAAGCAGCCCCAGTCTCTGTGCCTCTGTGCGAGCAGTGCCATGGGCAGATGAGGCTGAGCAACAGCTTCCCAGGCTAGCTCTTTCTGCCTGCGAGCTATCTGCAGACGTTCGCATTTTCGGAGCAGGGCTGCGGGATATTCCCTGCACGGACCGCCAAATCTACGTTTGAAGTTTGACGGTTTCAAGACAAGCAAGCATCCCCAGTCTCTGTGCCTCTGTGCGAGCAGTGCCATGGGCAGATGACGCTGAGCAACAGCTTTCCAGGCTAGCTCTTTCTGCCTGCGAGCTATCTGCAGACGTTCGCATTTTCAGAGCAGGGCTGATAGAGGTGCTCTGCACGGACCCCCGAATCTACGTTTGAAGTTTGAGGGAGCAAGACAAGCAAGCAGCCCCAGTCTCTGTGCCTCTGTGCGAGCAGTGCCATGGGCAGATGAGGCTGAGCAACAGCTTCCCAGGCTAGCTCTTTCTGCCTGCGAGCTATCTGCAGACGTTCGCATTTTCGGAGCAGGGCTGCGGGATATTCCCTGCACGGACCGCCAAAGCTACGTTTGAAGTTTGACGGTTTCAAGACAAGCAAGCATCCCCAGTCTCTGTGCCTCTGTGCGAGCAGTGCCATGGGCAGATGACGATGAGCAACAGCTTTCCAGGCTAGCTCTTTCTGCCTGCGAGCTATCTGCAGACGTTCGCATTTTCAGAGCAGGGCTGATAGAGGTGCTCTGCACGGACCCCCGAATATACGTTTGAAGTTTGAGGGAGCAAGACAAGCAAGCAGCCCCAGTCTCTGTGCCTCTGTGCGAGCAGTGCCATGGGCAGATGAGGCTGAGCAACAGCTTTCCAGGCTAGCTTTTTCTGTCTGCGAGCTATCTGCAGACTTTCGCATTTTCAAAGCAGGGCTGCGGGATATTCCCTGCATGGACCGCCAAATCTATGTTTGAAGTTTGACGGGTTCAAGACAAGAAAGCATCCCCAGGCTCTGTGCCTCTGTGCGAGCAGTGCCATGGGCAGATGAGGCTGAGCAACAGCTTTCCAGGCTAGCTCTTTCTGGCTGCGAGCTATCTGCAGACGTTCGCATTTTCAGAGCAGGGCTTCTGGAGGTGCCCTGCACGGAACCCCGAAGATGCGTTTGAAGTTTGAGGTGTCAAGACAAGCAAGCAGCCCCAGTCTCTGTGCCTCTGTGCGAGCAGTGCCATGGGCAGATGAGGCTGAGCAACAGCTTTCCAGGCTAGCTCTTTCTGCCTGCGAGCTATCTGCAGACGTTCGCATTTTCAGAGCAGGGCTGCCGGATACGCCGGCCAAGGACCCAAAAAGCTACGTTTGAAGTTTGAGGGGGCAAAACAAGCAAGCATCCCCAGTCTCTGTGCCTCTGTGCGAGCAGTGCCACGGGCAGATGACGCTGAGCAACAGCTTTCCAGGCTAGCTCTTTCTGCCTGCGAGCTATCTGCAGACGTTCGCATTTTCAGAGCAGGGCTGATAGAGGTGCTCTGCACGGACCCCCGAATCTACGTTTGAAGTTTGAGGGAGCAAGACAAGCAAGCAGCCCCAGTCTCTGTGCCTCTGTGCGAGCAGTGCCATGGGCAGATGAGGCTGAGCAACAGCTTCCCAGGCTAGCTCTTTCTGCCTGCGAGCTATCTGCAGACGTTCGCATTTTCGGAGCAGGGCTGCGGGATATTCCCTGCACGGACCGCCAAAGCTACGTTTGAAGTTTGACGGTTTCAAGACAAGCAAGCATCCCCAGTCTCTGTGCCTCTGTGCGAGCAGTGCCATGGGCAGATGACGATGAGCAACAGCTTTCCAGGCTAGCTCTTTCTGCCTGCGAGCTATCTGCAGACGTTCGCATTTTCAGAGCAGGGCTGATAGAGGTGCTCTGCACGGACCCCCGAATATACGTTTGAAGTTTGAGGGAGCAAGACAAGCAAGCAGCCCCAGTCTCTGTGCCTCTGTGCGAGCAGTGCCATGGGCAGATGAGGCTGAGCAACAGCTTTCCAGGCTAGCTTTTTCTGTCTGCGAGCTATCTGCAGACTTTCGCATTTTCAAAGCAGGGCTGCGGGATATTCCCTGCATGGACCGCCAAATCTATGTTTGAAGTTTGACGGGTTCAAGACAAGAAAGCATCCCCAGGCTCTGTGCCTCTGTGCGAGCAGTGCCATGGGCAGATGAGGCTGAGCAACAGCTTTCCAGGCTAGCTCTTTCTGGCTGCGAGCTATCTGCAGACGTTCGCATTTTCAGAGCAGGCCTTCTGGAGGTGCCCTGCACGGAACCCCGAAGATGCGTTTGAAGTTTGAGGTGTCAAGACAAGCAAGCAGCCCCAGTCTCTGTGCCTCTGTGCGAGCAGTGCCATGGGCAGATGAGGCTGAGCAACAGCTTTCCAGGCTAGCTCTTTCTGCCTGCGAGCTATCTGCAGACGTTCGCATTTTCAGAGCAGGGCTGCCGGATACGCCGGCCAAGGACCCACAAAGCTACGTTTGAAGTTTGAGGGGGCAAAACAAGCAAGCAGCCCCAGTCTCTGTGCCTCTGTGCGAGCAGTGCCATGGGCAGATGAGGCTGAGCAACAGCTTTCCAGGCTAGCTCTTTCTGCCTGCGAGCTATCTGCAGACGTTCGCATTTTCAGAGCAGGGCTGATAGAGGTGCTCTGCACGGACCCCCGAATCTACGTTTGAAGTTTGAGGTGTCAAGACAAGCAAGCAGCCCCAGTCTCTGTGCCTCTGTGCGAGCAGTGCCATGGGCAGATGACGATGAGCAACAGCTTTCCAGGCTAGCTCTTTCTGCCTGCGAGCTATCTGCAGACGTTCGCATTTTCAGAGCAGGCCTTCTGGAGGCGCCCGCCAAGTTCCCCCTAAGCTACGTTTGAAGTTTGAGGTGGCAAGACAAGCAAGCAGCCCCAGTCTCTGTGCCTCTGTGCGAGCAGTGCCATGGGCAGATGAGGCTGAGCAACAGCTTTCCAGGCTAGCTCTTTCTGCCTGCGAGCTATCTGCAGACGTTCGCATTTTCAGAGCAGGGCTTATAGAGGTGCTCTGCACGGATCCCCCGAATCTACGTTTGAAGTTTGAGGGAGCAAGACAAGCAAGCAGCCCCAGTCTCTGTGCCTCTGTGCGAGCAGTGCCATGGGCAGATGACGCTGAGCAACAGCTTTCCAGGCTAGCTCTTTCTGCCTGCGAGCTATCTGCAGCCGTTCGCATTTTCAGAGCAGGGCTGCCGGATACGCCGGCCAAGGACCCACAAAGCTACGTTTGAAGTTTGAGGGGGCAAAACAAGCAAGCAGCCCCAGTCTCTGTGCCTCTGTGCGAGCAGTGCCATGGGCAGATGAGGCTGAGCAACAGCTTCCCAGGCTAGCTCTTTCTGCCTGCGAGCTATCTGCAGACGTTCGCATTTTCGGAGCAGGGCTGCGGGATATTCCCTGAACGGACCGCCAAAGCTACGTTTGAAGTTTGACGGTTTCAAGACAAGCAAGCATCCCCAGTCTCTGTGCCTCTGTGCGAGCAGTGCCATGGGCAGATGAGGCTGAGCAACAGCTTTCCAGGCTAGCTCTTTCTGCCTGCGAGCTATCTGCAGACGTTCGCATTTTCAGAGCAGGCCTTCTGGAGGCGCCCGCCAAGTTCCCCCTAAGCTACGTTTGAAGTTTGAGGTGGCAAGACAAGCAAGCAGCCCCAGTCTCTGTGCCTCTGTGCGAGCAGTGCCATGGGCAGATGAGGCTGAGCAACAGCTTTCCAGGCTAGCTCTTTCTGGCTGCGAGCTATCTGCAGACGTTCGCATTTTCAGAGCAGGGCTTCTGGAGGTGCCCTGCACGGAACCCCGAAGATGCGTTTGAAGTTTGAGGTGTCAAGACAAGCAAGCAGCCCCAGTCTCTGTGCCTCTGTGCGAGCAGTGCCATGGGCAGATGAGGCTGAGCAACAGCTTTCCAGGCTAGCTCTTTCTGCCTGCGAGCTATGTGCAGACGTTCGCATTTTCAGAGCAGGGCTGCCGGATACGCCGGCCAAGGACCCACAAAGCTACGTTTCAAGTTTGAGGGGACAAAACAAGCAAGCAGCCCCAGTCTCTGTGCCTCTGTGCGAGCAGTGCCATGGGCAGATGAGGCTGAGCAACAGCTTCCCAGGCTAGCTCTTGCTGGCTGCGAGCTATCTGCAGACGTTCGCATTTTCAGAGCAGGTCTGATAGAGGTGCTCTGCACGGACCCCCGAAGATACGTTTGAAGTTTGAGGTGTCAAGACAAGCAAGCAGCCCCAGTCTCTGTGCCTCTGTGCGAGCAGTGCCATGGGCAGATGAGGCTGAGCAACAGCTTTCCAGGCTAGCTTTTTCTGTCTGCGAGCTATCTGCAGACGTTCGCATTTTCAAAGCAGGGCTGCGGGATATTCCCTGCATGGACCGCCAAAGCTACGTTTGAAGTTTGACGGGTTCAAGACAAGAAAGAATCCCCAGGCTCTGTGCCTCTGTGCGAGCAGTGCCATGGGCAGATGAGGCTGAGCAACAGCTTTCCAGGCTAGCTCTTTCTGCCTGCGAGCTATCTGCAGACGTTCGCATTTTCAGAGCAGGGCTGATAGAGGTGCTCTGCACGGACCCCCGAATATACGTTTGAAGTTTGAGGGAGCAAGACAAGCAAGCAGCCCCAGTCTCTGTGCCTCTGTGCGAGCAGTGCCATGGGCAGATGAGGCTGAGCAACAGCTTTCCAGGCTAGCTTTTTCTGTCTGCGAGCTATCTGCAGACTTTCGCATTTTCAAAGCAGGGCTGCGGGATATTCCCTGCATGGACCGCCAAATCTATGTTTGAAGTTTGACGGGTTCAAGACAAGAAAGCATCCCCAGGCTCTGTGCCTCTGTGCGAGCAGTGCCATGGGCAGATGAGGCTGAGCAACAGCTTTCCAGGCTAGCTCTTTCTGGCTGCGAGCTATCTGCAGACGTTCGCATTTTCAGAGCAGGCCTTCTGGAGGTGCCCTGCACGGAACCCCGAAGATGCGTTTGAAGTTTGAGGTGTCAAGACAAGCAAGCAGCCCCAGTCTCTGTGCCTCTGTGCGAGCAGTGCCATGGGCAGATGAGGCTGAGCAACAGCTTTCCAGGCTAGCTCTTTCTGCCTGCGAGCTATCTGCAGACGTTCGCATTTTCAGAGCAGGGCTGCCGGATACGCCGGCCAAGGACCCACAAAGCTACGTTTGAAGTTTGAGGGGGCAAAACAAGCAAGCAGCCCCAGTCTCTGTGCCTCTGTGCGAGCAGTGCCATGGGCAGATGAGGCTGAGCAACAGCTTTCCAGGCTAGCTCTTTCTGCCTGCGAGCTATCTGCAGACGTTCGCATTTTCAGAGCAGGGCTGATAGAGGTGCTCTGCACGGACCCCCGAATCTACGTTTGAAGTTTGAGGTGTCAAGACAAGCAAGCAGCCCCAGTCTCTGTGCCTCTGTGCGAGCAGTGCCATGGGCAGATGACGATGAGCAACAGCTTTCCAGGCTAGCTCTTTCTGCCTGCGAGCTATCTGCAGACGTTCGCATTTTCAGAGCAGGCCTTCTGGAGGCGCCCGCCAAGTTCCCCCTAAGCTACGTTTGAAGTTTGAGGTGGCAAGACAAGCAAGCAGCCCCAGTCTCTGTGCCTCTGTGCGAGCAGTGCCATGGGCAGATGAGGCTGAGCAACAGCTTTCCAGGCTAGCTCTTTCTGCCTGCGAGCTATCTGCAGACGTTCGCATTTTCAGAGCAGGGCTTATAGAGGTGCTCTGCACGGATCCCCCGAATCTACGTTTGAAGTTTGAGGGAGCAAGACAAGCAAGCAGCCCCAGTCTCTGTGCCTCTGTGCGAGCAGTGCCATGGGCAGATGACGCTGAGCAACAGCTTTCCAGGCTAGCTCTTTCTGCCTGCGAGCTATCTGCAGCCGTTCGCATTTTCAGAGCAGGGCTGCCGGATACGCCGGCCAAGGACCCACAAAGCTACGTTTGAAGTTTGAGGGGGCAAAACAAGCAAGCAGCCCCAGTCTCTGTGCCTCTGTGCGAGCAGTGCCATGGGCAGATGAGGCTGAGCAACAGCTTCCCAGGCTAGCTCTTTCTGCCTGCGAGCTATCTGCAGACGTTCGCATTTTCGGAGCAGGGCTGCGGGATATTCCCTGAACGGACCGCCAAAGCTACGTTTGAAGTTTGACGGTTTCAAGACAAGCAAGCATCCCCAGTCTCTGTGCCTCTGTGCGAGCAGTGCCATGGGCAGATGAGGCTGAGCAACAGCTTTCCAGGCTAGCTCTTTCTGCCTGCGAGCTATCTGCAGACGTTCGCATTTTCAGAGCAGGCCTTCTGGAGGCGCCCGCCAAGTTCCCCCTAAGCTACGTTTGAAGTTTGAGGTGGCAAGACAAGCAAGCAGCCCCAGTCTCTGTGCCTCTGTGCGAGCAGTGCCATGGGCAGATGAGGCTGAGCAACAGCTTTCCAGGCTAGCTCTTTCTGGCTGCGAGCTATCTGCAGACGTTCGCATTTTCAGAGCAGGGCTTCTGGAGGTGCCCTGCACGGAACCCCGAAGATGCGTTTGAAGTTTGAGGTGTCAAGACAAGCAAGCAGCCCCAGTCTCTGTGCCTCTGTGCGAGCAGTGCCATGGGCAGATGAGGCTGAGCAACAGCTTTCCAGGCTAGCTCTTTCTGCCTGCGAGCTATGTGCAGACGTTCGCATTTTCAGAGCAGGGCTGCCGGATACGCCGGCCAAGGACCCACAAAGCTACGTTTCAAGTTTGAGGGGACAAAACAAGCAAGCAGCCCCAGTCTCTGTGCCTCTGTGCGAGCAGTGCCATGGGCAGATGAGGCTGAGCAACAGCTTCCCAGGCTAGCTCTTGCTGGCTGCGAGCTATCTGCAGACGTTCGCATTTTCAGAGCAGGTCTGATAGAGGTGCTCTGCACGGACCCCCGAAGATACGTTTGAAGTTTGAGGTGTCAAGACAAGCAAGCAGCCCCAGTCTCTGTGCCTCTGTGCGAGCAGTGCCATGGGCAGATGAGGCTGAGCAACAGCTTTCCAGGCTAGCTTTTTCTGTCTGCGAGCTATCTGCAGACGTTCGCATTTTCAAAGCAGGGCTGCGGGATATTCCCTGCATGGACCGCCAAAGCTACGTTTGAAGTTTGACGGGTTCAAGACAAGAAAGAATCCCCAGGCTCTGTGCCTCTGTGCGAGCAGTGCCATGGGCAGATGAGGCTGAGCAACAGCTTTCCAGGCTAGCTCTTTCTGCCTGCGAGCTATCTGCAGCCGTTCGCATTTTCAGAGCAGGGCTGCCGGATACGCCGGACAAGGACCCAAAAAGCTACGTTTGAAGTTTGAGGGGGCAAGACAAGCAAGCAGCCCCAGTCTCTGTGCCTCTGTGCGAGCAGTGCCATGGGCAGATGAGGCTGAGCAACAGCTTTCCAGGCTAGCTCTTTCTGCCTGCGAGCTATCTGCAGACGTTCGCATTTTCGGAGCAGGGCTGATGGAGGCCCCCTGCACGGAACCCCAAAGATACTTTTGAAGTTTGAGGTGGAAGACAAGCAAGCAAGCAGCCCCAGTCTCTGTGCCTCTGTGCGAGCAGTGCCATGGGCAGATGAGGCTGAGCAACAGCTTTCCAGGCTAGCTCTTTCTGTCTGCGAGCTATCTGCAGACGTTCGCATTTTCAGAGCAGGGCTTCTGGAGGTGCCCTGCACGGACCCCCGAAGATGCGTTTGAAGTTTGAGGTGTCAAGACAAGCAAGCAGCCCCAGTTTCTGTGCCTCTGTGCGAGCAGTGCCATGGGCAGATGAGGCTGAGCAACAGCTTTCCAGGCTAGCTCTTTCTGCCTGCGAGCTATCTGCAGCCGTTCGCATTTTCAGAGCAGGGCTGCCGGATAAAGCCGGCCAAGGACCCACAAAGCTACGTTTGAAGTTTGAGGGGGCAAAACAAGCAAGCAGCCCCAGTCTCTGTGCCTCTGTGCGAGCAGTGCCATGGGCAGATGAGGCTGAGCAACAGCTTCCCAGGCTAGCTCTTTCTGCCTGCGAGCTATCTGCAGACGTTCGCATTTTCAGAGCAGGGCTGCGGGATATTACCTGCACGGACCGCCAAAGCTACGTTTGAAGTTTGACGGTTTCAAGACAAGCAAGCATCCCCAGTCTCTGTGCCTCTGTGCGAGCAGTGCCATGGGCAGATGACGCTGAGCAACAGCTTTCCAGGCTAGCTCTTTCTGCCTGCGAGCTATCTGCAGACGTTCGCATTTTCGGAGCAGGGCTGATGGAGGCCCCCTGCACGGAACCCCAAAGATACTTTTGAAGTTTGAGGTGGAAGACAAGCAAGCAAGCAGCCCCAGTCTCTGTGCCTCTGTGCGAGCAGTGCCATGGGCAGATGAGGCTGAGCAACAGCTTTCCAGGCTAGCTCTTTCTGTCTGCGAGCTATCTGCAGACGTTCGCATTTTCAGAGCAGGGCTTCTGGAGGTGCCCTGCACGGACCCCCGAAGATGCGTTTGAAGTTTGAGGTGTCAAGACAAGCAAGCAGCCCCAGTTTCTGTGCCTCTGTGCGAGCAGTGCCATGGGCAGATGAGGCTGAGCAACAGCTTTCCAGGCTAGCTCTTTCTGCCTGCGAGCTATCTGCAGCCGTTCGCATTTTCAGAGCAGGGCTGCCGGATAAAGCCGGCCAAGGACCCACAAAGCTACGTTTGAAGTTTGAGGGGGCAAAACAAGCAAGCAGCCCCAGTCTCTGTGCCTCTGTGCGAGCAGTGCCATGGGCAGATGAGGCTGAGCAACAGCTTCCCAGGCTAGCTCTTTCTGCCTGCGAGCTATCTGCAGACGTTCGCATTTTCAGAGCAGGGCTGCGGGATATTACCTGCACGGACCGCCAAAGCTACGTTTGAAGTTTGACGGTTTCAAGACAAGCAAGCATCCCCAGTCTCTGTGCCTCTGTGCGAGCAGTGCCATGGGCAGATGACGCTGAGCAACAGCTTTCCAGGCTAGCTCTTTCTGCCTGCGAGCTATCTGCAGACGTTCGCATTTTCAGAGCAGGGCTGATAGAGGTGCTCTGCACGGACCCCCGAATCTACGTTTGAAGTTTGAGGGAGCAAGACAAGCAAGCAGCCCCAGTCTCTGTGCCTCTGTGCGAGCAGTGCCATGGGCAGATGACGCTGAGCAACAGCTTTCCAGGCTAGCTCTTTCTGCCTGCGAGCTATCTGCAGACGTTCGCATTTTCAGAGCAGGCCTTCTGGAGGCGCCCGCCAAGTTCCCCCTAAGCTACGTTTGAAGTTTGAGGTGGCAAGACAAGCAAGCAGCCCCAGTCTCTGTGCCTCTGTGCGAGCAGTGCCATGGGCAGATGAGGCTGAGCAACAGCTTTCCAGGCTACCTCTTTCTGCCTGCGAGCTATCTGCAGACGTTCGCATTTTCAGAGCAGGGCTTCTGGAGGTGCCCTGCACGGAACCCCGAAGATGCGTTTGAAGTTTGAGGGGGCAAGACAAGCAAGCAGCCCCAGTCTCTGTGCCTCTGTGCGAGCAGTGCCATGTGCAGATGAGGCTGAGCAACAGCTTTCCAGGCTAGCTCTTTCTGCCTGCGAGCTATGTGCAGACGTTCGCATTTTCAGAGCAGGGCTGCCGGATACGCCGGCCAAGGACCCACAAAGCTATGTTTGATGTTTGAGGGGACAAAACAAGCAAGCAGCCCCAGTCTCTGTGCCTCTGTGCGAGCAGTGCCATGGGCAGATGAGGCTGAGCAACAGCTTCCCAGGCTAGCTCTTTCTGCCTGCGAGCTATCTGCAGACGTTCGCATTTTCAGAGCAGGTCTGATAGAGGTGCTCTGCACGGACCCACAAAGCTACGTTTGAAGTTTGAGGGGGCAAAACAAGCAAGCAGCCCCAGTCTCTGTGCCTCTGTGCGAGCAGTGCCATGGGCAGATGAGGCTGAGCAACAGCTTTCCAGGCTAGCTCTTTCTGCCTGCGAGCTATCTGCAGACGTTCGCATTTTCGGAGCAGGGCTGCGGGATATTCCCTGCACGGACCGCCAAAGCTACGTTTGAAGTTTGACGGTTTCAAGACAAGCAAGCATCCCCAGTCTCTGTGCCTCTGTGCGAGCAGTGCCATGGGCAGATGACGATGAGCAACAGCTTTCCAGGCTAGCTCTTTCTGCCTGCGAGCTATCTGCAGACGTTCGCATTTTCAGAGCAGGCCTTCTGGAGGCGCCCGCCAAGTTCCCCCTAAGCTACGTTTGAAGTTTGAGGTGGCAAGACAAGCAAGCAGCCCCAGTCTCTGTGCCTCTGTGCGAGCAGTGCCATGGGCAGATGACGATGAGCAACAGCTTTCCAGGCTACCTCTTTCTCGCTGCGAGCTATCTGCAGACGTTCGCATTTTCAGAGCAGGGCTTCTGGAGGTGCCCTGCACGGAACCACGAAGATGCGTTTGAAGTTTGAGGTGTCAAGACAAGCAAGCAGCCCCAGTCTCTGTGCCTCTGTGCGAGCAGTGCCATGGGCAGATGAGGCTGAGCAACAGCTTTCCAGGCTAGCTCTTTCTGCCTGCGAGCTATCTGCAGCCGTTCGCATTTTCAGAGCAGGGCTGCCGGATACGCCGGCCAAGGACCCACAAAGCTACTTTTGAAGTTTGAGGTGGCAAAACAAGCAAGCAGCCCCAGTCTCTGTGCCTCTGTGCGAGCAGTGCCATGGGCAGATGAGGCTGAGCAACAGCTTCCCAGGCTAGCTCTTGCTGGCTGCGAGCTATCTGCAGACGTTCGCATTTTCGGAGCAGGGCTGCGGGATATTCCCTGCACGGACCGCCAAAGCTACGTTTGAAGTTTGACGGTTTCAAGACAAGCAAGCATCCCCAGTCTCTGTGCCTCTGTGCGAGCAGTGCCATGGGCAGATGACGCTGAGCAACAGCTTTCCAGGCTAGCTCTTTCTGCCTGCGAGCTATCTGCAGACGTTCGCATTTTCAGAGCAGGGCTGATAGAGGTGCTCTGCACGGACCCCCGAATCTACGTTTGAAGTTTGAGGGAGCAAGACAAGCAAGCAGCCCCAGTCTCTGTGCCTCTGTGCGAGCAGTGCCATGGGCAGATGAGGCTGAGCAACAGCTTTCCAGGCTAGCTCTTTCTGCCTGCGAGCTATCTGCAGACGTTCGCATTTTCAGAGCAGGCCTTCTGGAGGCGCCCGCCAAGTTCCCCCTAAGCTACGTTTGAAGTTTGAGGTGGCAAGACAAGCAAGCAGCCCCAGTCTCTGTGCCTCTGTGCGAGCAGTGCCATGGGCAGATGAGGCTGAGCAACAGCTTTCCAGGCTAGCTCTTTCTGTCTGCGAGCTATCTGCAGACGTTCGCATTTTCAGAGCAGGGCTTCTGAAGGTGCCCTGCACGGAACCCCGAAGATGCGTTTGAAGTTTGAGGTGTCAAGACAAGCAAGCAGCCCCAGTCTCTGTGCCTCTGTGCGAGCAGTGCCATGGGCAGATGAGGCTGAGCAACAGCTTTCCAGGCTAGCTCTTTCTGCCTGCGAGCTATGTGCAGACGTTCGCATTTTCAGAGCAGGGCTGCCGGATACGCCGGCCAAGGACCCACAAAGCTACGTTTGAAGTTTGAGGGGACAAAACAAGCAAGCAGCCCCAGTCTCTGTGCCTCTGTGCGAGCAGTGCCATGGGCAGATGAGGCTGAGCAACAGCTTCCCAGGCTAGCTCTTGCTGGCTGCGAGCTATCTGCAGACGTTCGCATTTTCAGAGCAGGTCTGATAGAGGTGCTCTGCACGGACCCCCGAAGATACGTTTGAAGTTTGAGGGAGCAAGACAAGCAAGCAGCCCCAGTCTCTGTGCCTCTGTGCGAGCAGTGCCATGGGCAGATGAGGCTGAGCAACAGCTTTCCAGGCTAGCTTTTTCTGTCTGCGAGCTATCTGCAGACGTTCGCATTTTCAAAGCAGGGCTGCGGGATATTCCCTGCATGGACCGCCAAAGCTACGTTTGAAGTTTGACGGGTTCAAGACAAGAAAGAATCCCCAGGCTCTGTGCCTCTGTGCGAGCAGTGCCATGGGCAGATGAGGCTGAGCAACAGATTTCCAGGCTAGCTCTTTCTGCCTGCGAGCTATCTGCAGCCGTTCGCATTTTCAGAGCAGGGCTGCCGGATACGCCGTACAAGGACCCAAAAAGCTACGTTTGAAGTTTGAGGGGGCAAGACAAGCAAGCAGCCCCAGTCTCTGTGCCTCTGTGCGAGCAGTGCCATGGGCAGATGAGGCTGAGCAACAGCTTTCCAGGCTAGCTCTTTCTGCCTGCGAGCTATCTGCAGACGTTCGCATTTTCGGAGCAGGGCTGATGGAGGCCCCCTGCACGGAACCCCAAAGATACTTTTGAAGTTTGAGGTGGAAGACAAGCAAGCAAGCAGCCCCAGTCTCTGTGCCTCTGTGCGAGCAGTGCCATGGGCAGATGACGATGAGCAACAGCTTTCCAGGCTAGCTCTTTCTGCCTGCGAGCTATCTGCAGACGTTCGCATTTTCAGAGCAGGGCTGCAGGATATTCCCTGCACAGACCGCCAAAGCTACGATTGAAGTTTGACGGGTTCCAGACAAGAAAGCATCCCCATGCTCTGTGCCTCTGTGCGAGCAGTGCCATGGGCAGATGAGGCTGAGCAACAGTTTTCCAGGCTAGCTCTTTCTGGCTGCGAGCTATCTGCAGACGTTCGCATTTTCAGAGCAGGGCTTCTGGAGGTGCTCTGCACGGACCCCCGAAGATGCGTTTGAAGTTTGAGGTGTCAAGACAAGCAAGCAGCCCCAGTCTCTGTGCCTCTGTGCGAGCAGTGCCATGGGCAGATGAGGCTGAGCAACAGCTTTCCAGGCTAGCTCTTTCTGCCTGCGAGCTATCTGCAGCCGTTCGCATTTTCAGAGCAGGGCTGCCGGATACGCCGGCCAAGGACCCACAAAGCTACGTTTGAAGTTTGAGGGGGCAAAACAAGCAAGCAGCCCCAGTCTCTGTGCCTCTGTGCGAGCAGTGCCATGGGCAGATGAGGCTGAGCAACAGCTTTCCAGGCTAGCTCTTTCTGCCTGCGAGCTATCTGCAGACGTTCGCATTTTCGGAGCAGGGCTGCGGGATATTCCCTGAACGGACCGCCAAAGCTACGTTTGAAGTTTGACGGTTTCAAGACAAGCAAGCAGCCCCAGTCTCTGTGCCTCTGTGCGAGCAGTGCCATGGGCAGATGAGGCTGAGCAACAGCTTTCCAGGCTAGCTCTTTCTGCCTGCGAGCTATCTGCAGACGTTTGCATTTTCAGAGCAGGCCTTGTGGAGGCGCCCGCCAAGTTCCCCCTAAGCTACGTTTGAAGTTTGAGGTGGCAAGACAAGCAAGCAGCCACAGTCTCTGTGCCTCTGTGCGAGCAGTGCCATGGGCAGATGACGATGAGCAACAGCTTTCCAGGCTAGCTCTTTCTGCCTGCGAGCTATCTGCAGACGTTCGCATTTTCAGAGCAGGGCTGATAGAGGTGCTCTGCCCGGACCCCCGAATCTACGTTTGAAGTTTGAGGGAGCAAGACAAGCAAGCAGCCCCAGTCTCTGTGCCTCTGTGCGAGCAGTGCCATGGGCAGATGAGGCTGAGCAACAGCTTTCCAGGCTAGCTCTTTCTGCCTGCGAGCTATCTGCAGACGTTCGCATTTTCAGAGCAGGCTTTCTGGAGGCGCCTGCCAAGTTCCCCCTAAGCTACGTTTGAAGTTTGAGGTGGCAAGACAAGCAAGCAGCCCCAGTCTCTGTGCCTCTGTGCGAGCAGTGCCATGGGCAGATGACGATGAGCAACAGCTTTCCAGGCTACCTCTTTCTGGCTGCGAGCTATCTGCAGACGTTCGCATTTTCGGAGCAGGGCTGCGGGATATTCCCTGAACGGACCGCCAAAGCTACGTTTGAAGTTTGACGGTTTCAAGACAAGCAAGCAGCCCCAGTCTCTGTGCCTCTGTGCGAGCAGTGCCATGGGCAGATGAGGCTGAGCAACAGCTTTCCAGGCTAGCTCTTTCTGCCTGCGAGCTATCTGCAGACGTTTGCATTTTCAGAGCAGGCCTTGTGGAGGCGCCCGCCAAGTTCCCCCTAAGCTACGTTTGAAGTTTGAGGTGGCAAGACAAGCAAGCAGCCACAGTCTCTGTGCCTCTGTGCGAGCAGTGCCATGGGCAGATGACGATGAGCAACAGCTTTCCAGGCTAGCTCTTTCTGCCTGCGAGCTATCTGCAGACGTTCGCATTTTCAGAGCAGGGCTGATAGAGGTGCTCTGCCCGGACCCCCGAATCTACGTTTGAAGTTTGAGGGAGCAAGACAAGCAAGCAGCCCCAGTCTCTGTGCCTCTGTGCGAGCAGTGCCATGGGCAGATGAGGCTGAGCAACAGCTTTCCAGGCTAGCTCTTTCTGCCTGCGAGCTATCTGCAGACGTTCGCATTTTCAGAGCAGGCTTTCTGGAGGCGCCTGCCAAGTTCCCCCTAAGCTACGTTTGAAGTTTGAGGTGGCAAGACAAGCAAGCAGCCCCAGTCTCTGTGCCTCTGTGCGAGCAGTGCCATGGGCAGATGACGATGAGCAACAGCTTTCCAGGCTACCTCTTTCTGGCTGCGAGCTATCTGCAGACGTTCGTATTTTCAGAGCAGGGCTGATAGAGGTGCTCTGCACGGACCCCCGAATCTACGTTTGAAGTTTGAGGGAGCAAGACAAGCAAGCAGCCCCAGTCTCTGTGCCTCTGTGCGAGCAGTGCCATGGGCAGATGACGCTGAGCAACAGCTTTCCAGGCTAGCTCTTTCTGCCTGCGAGCTATCTGCAGACGTTCGCATTTTCAGAGCAGGGCTGCCGGATACGCCGGCCAAGGACCCACAAAGCTACGTTTGAAGTTTGAGGGGACAAAACAAGCAAGCAGCCCCAGGCTCTGTGCCTCTGTGCGAGCAGTGCCATGGGCAGATGATGCTGAGCAACAGCTTTCCAGGCTAGCTCTTTCTGCCTGCGAGCTATCTGCAGACGTTCGCATTTTCAGAGCAGGGCTTCTGGAGCTGCCCTGCACGGACCCCCGAAGATACGTTTGAAGTTTGAGGTGTCAAGACAAGCAAGCAGCCCCAGTCTCTGTGCCTCTGTGCGAGCAGTGCCATGGGCAGATGAGGCTGAGCAACAGCTTTCCAGGCTAGCTCTTTCTGCCTGCGAGCTATCTGCAGACGTTCGCATTTTCAGAGCAGGGCTGATAGAGGTGCTCTGCACGGACCCCCGAATCTACGTTTGAAGTTTGAGGGAGCAAGACAAGCAAGCAGCCCCAGTCTCTGTGCCTCTGTGCGAGCAGTGCCATGGGCAGATGAGGCTGAGCAACAGCTTTCCAGGCTAGCTCTTTCTGCCTGCGAGCTATCTGCAGACGTTCGCATTTTCGGAGCAGGGCTGCGGGATATTCCCTGCACGGACCGCCAAAGCTACGTTTGAAGTTTGACGGTTTCAAGACAAGCAAGCATCCCCAGTCTCTGTGCCTCTGTGCGAGCAGTGCCATGGGCAGATGAGGCTGAGCAACAGCTTTCCAGGCTAGCTCTTTCTGGCTGCGAGCTATCTGCAGACGTTCGCATTTTCAGAGCAGGCCTTCTGGAGGCGCCCGCCAAGTTCCCCCTAAGCTACGTTTGAAGTTTGAGGTGGCAAAACAAGCAAGCAGCCCCAGTCTCTGTGCCTCTGTGCGAGCAGTGCCATGGGCAGATGAGGCTGAGCAACAGCTTTCCAGGCTAGCTCTTTCTGCCTGCGAGCTATCTGCAGACGTTCGCATTTTCAGAGCAGGGCTGATAGAGGTGCTCTGCACGGACCCCTGAATCTACGTTTGAAGTTTGAAGGAGCAAGACAAGCAAGCAGCCCCAGTCTCTGTGCCTCTGTGCGAGCAGTGCCATGGGCAGATGAGGCTGAGCAACAGCTTTCCAGGCTAGCTCTTTCTGCCTGCGAGCTATCTGCAGACGTTCGCATTTTCGGAGCAGGGCTGCGGGATATTCCCTGCACGGACCGCCAAAGCTACGTTTGAAGTTTGACGGTTTCAAGACAAGCAAGCATCCCCAGTCTCTGTGCCTCTGTGCGAGCAGTGCCATGGGCAGATGACGATGAGCAACAGCTTTCCAGGCTAGCTCTTTCTGCCTGCGAGCTATCTGCAGACGTTCGCATTTTCAGAGCAGGCCTTCTGGAGGCGCCCGCCAAGTTCCCCCTAAGCTACGTTTGAAGTTTGAGGTGGCAAGACAAGCAAGCAGCCCCAGTCTCTGTGCCTCTGTGCGAGCAGTGCCATGGGCAGATGATGCTGAGCAACAGCTTTCCAGGCTAGCTCTTTCTGCCTGCGAGCTATCTGCAGACGTTCGCATTTTCAGAGCAGGGCTGATAGAGGTGCTCTGCACGGACTCCCGAATCTACGTTTGAAGTTTGAGGCAGCAAGACAAGCAAGCAGCCCCAGTCTCTGTGCCTCTGTGCGAGCAGTGCCATGGGCAGATGAGGCTGAGCAACAGCTTTCCAGGCTAGCTCTTTCTGCCTGCGAGCTATCTGCAGACGTTCGCATTTTCAGAGCAGGCCTTCTGGAGGCGCCCGCCAAGTTCCCCCTAAGCTACGTTTGAAGTTTGAGGTGGCAAGACAAGCAAGCAGCCCCAGTCTCTGTGCCTCTGTGCGAGCAGTGCCATGGGCAGATGAGGCTGAGCAACAGCTTTCCAGGCTAGCTCTTTCTGGCTGCGAGCTATCTGCAGACGTTCGCATTTTCAGAGCAGGTCTGATAGAGGTGCTCTGCACGGACCCCCGAATCTACGTTTGAAGTTTGAGGGAGCAAGACAAGCAAGCAGCCCCAGTCTCTGTGCCTCTGTGCGAGCAGTGCCATGGGCAGATGAGGCTGAGCAACAGCTTTCCAGGCTAGCTTTTTCTGTCTGCGAGCTATCTGCAGACGTTCGCATTTTCAAAGCAGGGCTGCGGGATATTCCCTGCATGGACCGCCAAAGCTACGTTTGAAGTTTGACGGGTTCAAGACAAGAAAGCATCCCCAGGCTCTGTGCCTCTGTGCGAGCAGTGCCATGGGCAGATGAGGCTGAGCAACAGCCTTCCAGGCTAGCTCTTTCTGCCTGCGAGCTATCTGCAGCCGTTCGCATTTTCAGAGCAGGGCTGCCGGATACGCCGGCCAAGTTCCCACAAAGCTACGTTTGAAGTTTGAGGGGGCAAAACAAGCAAGCAGCCCCAGTCTCTGTGCCTCTGTGCGAGCAGTGCCATGGGCAGATGAGGCTGAGCAACAGCTTCCGAGGCTAGCTCTTTCTGCCTGCGAGCTATCTGCAGACGTTCGCATTTTCAGAGCAGGTCTGATAGAGGTGCTCTGCACGGACCCACAAAGCTACGTTTGAAGTTTGAGGGGGCAAAACAAGCAAGCAGCCCCAGTCTCTGTGCCTCTGTGCGAGCAGTGCCATGGGCAGATGAGGCTGAGCAACAGCTTTCCAGGCTAGCTCTTTCTGCCTGCGAGCTATCTGCAGACGTTCGCATTTTCGGAGCAGGGCTGCGGGATATTCCCTGCACGGACCGCCAAAGCTACGTTTGAAGTTTGACGGTTTCAAGACAAGCAAGCATCCCCAGTCTCTGTGCCTCTGTGCGAGCAGTGCCATGGGCAGATGAGGCTGAGCAACAGCTTTCCAGGCTAGCTCTTTCTGCCTGCGAGCTATCTGCAGACGTTCGCATTTTCAGAGCAGGCCTTGTGGAGGCGCCCGCCAAGTTCCCCCTAAGCTACGTTTGAAGTTTGAGGTGGCAAGACAAGCAAGCAGCCCCAGTCTCTGTGCCTCTGTGCGAGCAGTGCCATGGGCAGATGAGGCTGAGCAACAGCTTTCCAGGCTAGCTCTTTCTGCCTGCGAGCTATCTGCAGACGTTCGCATTTTCAGAGCAGGGCTGATAGAGGTGCTCTGCACGGACCCCCGAATCTACGTTTGAAGTTTGAGGGAGCAAGACAAGCAAGCAGCCCCAGTCTCTGTGCCTCTGTGCGAGCAGTGCCATGGGCAGATGAGGCTGAGCAACAGCTTTCCAGGCTAGCTCTTTCTGCCTGCGAGCTATCTGCAGACGTTCGCATTTTCAGAGCAGGCCTTCTGGAGGCGCCCGCCAAGTTCCCCCTAAGCTACGTTTGAAGTTTGAGGTGGCAAGACAAGCAAGCAGCCCCAGTCTCTGTGCCTCTGTGCGAGCAGTGCCATGGGCAGATGAGGCTGAGCAACAGCTTTCCAGGCTCGCTCTTTCTGCCTGCGAGCTATCTGCAGACGTTCACATTTTCAGAGCAGGGCTTATAGAGGTGCTCTGCACGGACCCCCGAATCTACGTTTGAAGTTTGAGGGAGCAAGACAAGCAAGCAGCCCCAGTCTCTGTGCCTCTGTGCGAGCAGTGCCATGGGCAGATGAGGCTGAGCAACAGCTTTCCAGGCTAGCTCTTTCTGGCTGCGAGCTATCTGCAGACGTTCGCATTTTCAGAGCAGGCCTTCTGGAGGCGCCCACCAAGTTCCCCCTAAGCTACGTTTGAAGTTTGAGGTGGCAAGACAAGCAAGCAGCCCCAGTCTCTGTGCCTCTGTGCGAGCAGTGCCATGGGCAGATGACGATGAGCAACAGCTTTCCAGGCTACCTCTTTCTGGCT
The DNA here is from genome assembly GCF_030867145.1 of Opisthocomus hoazin. Taxonomy (NCBI): domain Eukaryota; kingdom Metazoa; phylum Chordata; class Aves; order Opisthocomiformes; family Opisthocomidae; genus Opisthocomus; species Opisthocomus hoazin. The sequence continues at coordinate 14,495,186 of NC_134430.1, read as the reverse complement.
GCGAGCTATCTGCAGACGTTCGCATTTTCAGAGCAGGGCTTCTGGAGGTGCCCTGCACGGAACCACGAAGATGCGTTTGAAGTTTGAGGTGTCAAGACAAGCAAGCAGCCCCAGTCTCTGTGCCTCTGTGCGAGCAGTGCCATGGGCAGATGAGGCTGAGCAACAGCTTTCCAGGCTAGCTCTTTCTGCCTGCGAGCTATCTGCAGCCGTTCGCATTTTCAGAGCAGGGCTGCCGGATACGCCGGCCAAGGACCCACAAAGCTACGTTTGAAGTTTGAGGGGGCAAAACAAGCAAGCAGCCCCAGTCTCTGTGCCTCTGTGCGAGCAGTGCCATGGGCAGATGAGGCTGAGCAACAGCTTCCCAGGCTAGCTCTTTCTGCCTGCGAGCTATCTGCAGACGTTCGCATTTTCGGAGCAGGGCTGCGGGATATTCCCTGCACGGACCGCCAAAGCTACGTTTGAAGTTTGACGGTTTCAAGACAAGCAAGCATCCCCAGTCTCTGTGCCTCTGTGCGAGCAGTGCCATGGGCAGATGAGGCTGAGCAACAGCTTTCCAGGCTAGCTCTTTCTGCCTGCGAGCTATCTGCAGACGTTCGCATTTTCAGAGCAGGCCTTGTGGAGGCGCCCGCCAAGTTCCCCCTAAGCTACGTTTGAAGTTTGAGGTGGCAAGACAAGCAAGCAGCCCCAGTCTCTGTGCCTCTGTGCGAGCAGTGCCATGGGCAGATGAGGCTGAGCAACAGCTTTCCAGGCTAGCTCTTTCTGCCTGCGAGCTATCTGCAGACGTTCGCATTTTCAGAGCAGGGCTGATAGAGGTGCTCTGCACGGACCCCCGAATCTACGTTTGAAGTTTGAGGGAGCAAGACAAGCAAGCAGCCCCAGTCTCTGTGCCTCTGTGCGAGCAGTGCCATGGGCAGATGAGGCTGAGCAACAGCTTTCCAGGCTAGCTCTTTCTGCCTGCGAGCTATCTGCAGACGTTCGCATTTTCAGAGCAGGCCTTCTGGAGGCGCCCGCCAAGTTCCCCCTAAGCTACGTTTGAAGTTTGAGGTGGCAAGACAAGCAAGCAGCCCCAGTCTCTGTGCCTCTGTGCGAGCAGTGCCATGGGCAGATGAGGCTGAGCAACAGCTTTCCAGGCTCGCTCTTTCTGCCTGCGAGCTATCTGCAGACGTTCACATTTTCAGAGCAGGGCTTATAGAGGTGCTCTGCACGGACCCCCGAATCTACGTTTGAAGTTTGAGGGAGCAAGACAAGCAAGCAGCCCCAGTCTCTGTGCCTCTGTGCGAGCAGTGCCATGGGCAGATGAGGCTGAGCAACAGCTTTCCAGGCTAGCTCTTTCTGCCTGCGAGCTATCTGCAGCCGTTCGCATTTTCAGAGCAGGGCTGCCGGATACGCCGGCCAAGGACCCACAAAGCTACGTTTGAAGTTTGAGGGGGCAAAACAAGCAAGCAGCCCCAGTCTCTGTGCCTCTGTGCGAGCAGTGCCATGGGCAGATGAGGCTGAGCAACAGCTTCCCAGGCTAGCTCTTTCTGCCTGCGAGCTATCTGCAGACGTTCGCATTTTCGGAGCAGGGCTGCGGGATATTCCCTGCACGGACCGCCAAAGCTACGTTTGAAGTTTGACGGTTTCAAGACAAGCAAGCATCCCCAGTCTCTGTGCCTCTGTGCGAGCAGTGCCATGGGCAGATGAGGCTGAGCAACAGCTTTCCAGGCTAGCTCTTTCTGCCTGCGAGCTATCTGCAGACGTTCGCATTTTCAGAGCAGGCCTTGTGGAGGCGCCCGCCAAGTTCCCCCTAAGCTACGTTTGAAGTTTGAGGTGGCAAGACAAGCAAGCAGCCCCAGTCTCTGTGCCTCTGTGCGAGCAGTGCCATGGGCAGATGAGGCTGAGCAACAGCTTTCCAGGCTAGCTCTTTCTGCCTGCGAGCTATCTGCAGACGTTCGCATTTTCAGAGCAGGGCTGATAGAGGTGCTCTGCACGGACCCCCGAATCTACGTTTGAAGTTTGAGGGAGCAAGACAAGCAAGCAGCCCCAGTCTCTGTGCCTCTGTGCGAGCAGTGCCATGGGCAGATGAGGCTGAGCAACAGCTTTCCAGGCTAGCTCTTTCTGCCTGCGAGCTATCTGCAGACGTTCGCATTTTCAGAGCAGGCCTTCTGGAGGCGCCCGCCAAGTTCCCCCTAAGCTACGTTTGAAGTTTGAGGTGGCAAGACAAGCAAGCAGCCCCAGTCTCTGTGCCTCTGTGCGAGCAGTGCCATGGGCAGATGAGGCTGAGCAACAGCTTTCCAGGCTCGCTCTTTCTGCCTGCGAGCTATCTGCAGACGTTCACATTTTCAGAGCAGGGCTTATAGAGGTGCTCTGCACGGACCCCCGAATCTACGTTTGAAGTTTGAGGGAGCAAGACAAGCAAGCAGCCCCAGTCTCTGTGCCTCTGTGCGAGCAGTGCCATGGGCAGATGAGGCTGAGCAACAGCTTTCCAGGCTAGCTCTTTCTGGCTGCGAGCTATCTGCAGACGTTCGCATTTTCAGAGCAGGCCTTCTGGAGGCGCCCACCAAGTTCCCCCTAAGCTACGTTTGAAGTTTGAGGTGGCAAGACAAGCAAGCAGCCCCAGTCTCTGTGCCTCTGTGCGAGCAGTGCCATGGGCAGATGACGATGAGCAACAGCTTTCCAGGCTACCTCTTTCTGGCTGCGAGCTATCTGCAGACGTTCGCATTTTCAGAGCAGGGCTTCTGGAGGTGCCCTGCACGGAACCACGAAGATGCGTTTGAAGTTTGAGGTGTCAAGACAAGCAAGCAGCCCCAGTCTCTGTGCCTCTGTGCGAGCAGTGCCATGGGCAGATGAGGCTGAGCAACAGCTTTCCAGGCTAGCTCTTTCTGCCTGCGAGCTATCTGCAGCCGTTCGCATTTTCAGAGCAGGGCTGCCGGATACGCCGGCCAAGGACCCACAAAGCTACGTTTGAAGTTTGAGGGGGCAAAACAAGCAAGCAGCCCCAGTCTCTGTGCCTCTGTGCGAGCAGTGCCATGGGCAGATGAGGCTGAGCAACAGCTTCCCAGGCTAGCTCTTTCTGCCTGCGAGCTATCTGCAGACGTTCGCATTTTCGGAGCAGGGCTGCGGGATATTCCCTGCACGGACCGCCAAAGCTACGTTTGAAGTTTGACGGTTTCAAGACAAGCAAGCAGCCCCAGTCTCTGTGCCTCTGTGCGAGCAGTGCCATGGGCAGATGACGATGAGCAACAGCTTTCCAGGCTACCTCTTTCTCGCTGCGAGCTATCTGCAGACGTTCGCATTTTCAGAGCAGGGCTGATAGAGGTGCTCTGCACGGACCCCCGAATCTACGTTTGAAGTTTGAGGGAGCAAGACAAGCAAGCAGCCCCAGTCTCTGTGCCTCTGTGCGAGCAGTGCCATGGGCAGATGAGGCTGAGCAACAGCTTTCCAGGCTAGCTCTTTCTGCCTGCGAGCTATCTGCAGACGTTCGCATTTTCAGAGCAGGCCTTCTGGAGGCGCCCGCCAAGTTCCCCCTAAGCTACGTTTGAAGTTTGAGGTGGCAAGACAAGCAAGCAGCCCCAGTCTCTGTGCCTCTGTGCGAGCAGTGCCATGGGCAGATGAGGCTGAGCAACAGCTTTCCAGGCTAGCTCTTTCTGGCTGCGAGCTATCTGCAGACGTTCGCATTTTCAGAGCAGGGCTTCTGGAGGTGCCCTGCACGGAACCCCGAAGATGCGTTTGAAGTTTGAGGTGTCAAGACAAGCAAGCAGCCCCAGTCTCTGTGCCTCTGTGCGAGCAGTGCCATGGGCAGATGACGCTGAGCAACAGCTTTCCAGGCTAGCTCTTTCTGCCTGCGAGCTATGTGCAGACGTTCGCATTTTCAGAGCAGGGCTGCCGGATACGCCGGCCAAGGACCCACAAAGCTACGTTTGAAGTTTGAGGGGACAAAACAAGTAAGCAGCCCCAGTCTCTGTGCCTCTGTGCGAGCAGTGCCATGGGCAGATGAGGCTGAGCAACAGCTTCCCGGGCTAGCTCTTGCTGGCTGCGAGCTATCTGCAGACGTTCGCATTTTCAGAGCAGGTCTGATAGAGGTGCTCTGCACGGACCCCCGAAAATACGTTTGAAGTTTGAGGTGTCAAGACAAGCAAGCAGCCCCAGTCTCTGTGCCTCTGTGCGAGCAGTGCCATGGGCAGATGAGGCTGAGCAACAGCTTTCCAGGCTAGCTTTTTCTGTCTGCGAGCTATCTGCAGACGTTCGCATTTTCAAAGCAGGGCTGCGGGATATTCCCTGCATGGACCGCCAAAGCTACGTTTGAAGTTTGACGGGTTCAAGACAAGAAAGAATCCCCAGGCTCTGTGCCTCTGTGCGAGCAGTGCCATGGGCAGATGAGGCTGAGCAACAGATTTCCAGGCTAGCTCTTTCTGCCTGCGAGCTATCTGCAGCCGTTCGCATTTTCAGAGCAGGGCTGCCGGATACGCCGGACAAGGACCCAAAAAGCTACGTTTGAAGTTTAAGGGGGCAAGACAAGCAAGCAGCCCCAGTCTCTGTGCCTCTGTGCGAGCAGTGCCATGGGCAGATGAGGCTGAGCAACAGCTTTCCAGGCTAGCTCTTTCTGCCTGCGAGCTATCTGCAGACGTTCGCATTTTCGGAGCAGGGCTGATGGAGGCCCCCTGCACGGAACCCCAAAGATACTTTTGAAGTTTGAGGTGGAAGACAAGCAAGCAAGCAGCCCCAGTCTCTGTGCCTCTGTGCGAGCAGTGCCATGGGCAGATGAGGCTGAGCAACAGCTTTCCAGGCTAGCTCTTTCTGCCTGCGAGCTATCTGCAGACGTTCGCATTTTCAGAGCAGGGCTGCAGGATATTCCCTGCACAGACCGCCAAAGCTACGATTGAAGTTTGACGGGTTCCAGACAAGAAAGCATCCCCATGCTCTGTGCCTCTGTGCGAGCAGTGCCATGGGCAGATGAGGCTGAGCAACAGTTTTCCAGGCTAGCTCTTTCTGGCTGCGAGCTATCTGCAGACGTTCGCATTTTCAGAGCAGGGCTTCTGGAGGTGCCCTGCACGGACCCCCGAAGATGCGTTTGAAGTTTGAGGTGTCAAGACAAGCAAGCAGCCCCAGTCTCTGTGCCTCTGTGCGAGCAGTGCCATGGGCAGATGAGGATGAGCAACAGCTTTCCAGGCTAGCTCTTTCTGCCTGCGAGCTATCTGCAGCCGTTCGCATTTTCAGAGCAGGGCTGCCGGATACGCCGGCCAAGGACCCACAAAGCTACGTTTGAAGTTTGAGGGGGCAAAACAAGCAAGCAGCCCCAGTCTCTGTGCCTCTGTGCGAGCAGTGCCATGGGCAGATGAGGCTGAGCAACAGCTTCCCAGGCTAGCTCTTTCTGCCTGCGAGCTATCTGCAGACGTTCGCATTTTCAGAGCAGGGCTGCGGGATATTACCTGCACGGACCGCCAAAGCTACGTTTGAAGTTTGACGGTTTCAAGACAAGCAAGCAGCCCCAGTCTCTGTGCCTCTGTGCGAGCAGTGCCATGGGCAGATGACGATGAGCAACAGCTTTCCAGGCTAGCTCTTTCTGCCTGCGAGCTATCTGCAGACGTTCGCATTTTCAGAGCAGGCCTTCTGGAGGCGCCCGCCAAGTTCCCCCTAAGCTACGTTTGAAGTTTGAGGTGGCAAGACAAGCAAGCAGCCCCAGTCTCTGTGCCTCTGTGCGAGCAGTGCCATGGGCAGATGAGGCTGAGCAACAGCTTCCCAGGCTAGCTCTTGCTGGCTGCGAGCTATCTGCAGACGTTCGCATTTTCAGAGCAGGTCTGATAGAGGTGCTCTGCACGGACCCCCGAAGATACGTTTGAAGTTTGAGGTGTCAAGACAAGCAAGCAGCCCCAGTCTCTGTGCCTCTGTGCGAGCAGTGCCATGGGCAGATGAGGCTGAGCAACAGCTTTCCAGGCTAGCTTTTTCTGTCTGCGAGCTATCTGCAGACGTTCGCATTTTCAAAGCAGGGCTGCGGGATATTCCCTGCATGGACCGCCAAAGCTACGTTTGAAGTTTGACGGGTTCAAGACAAGAAAGAATCCCCAGGCTCTGTGCCTCTGTGCGAGCAGTGCCATGGGCAGATGAGGCTGAGCAACAGATTTCCAGGCTAGCTCTTTCTGCCTGCGAGCTATCTGCAGCCGTTCGCATTTTCAGAGCAGGGCTGCCGGATACGCCGGACAAGGACCCAAAAAGCTACGTTTGAAGTTTGAGGGGGCAAGACAAGCAAGCAGCACCAGTCTCTGTGCCTCTGTGCGAGCAGTGCCATGGGCAGATGAGGCTGAGCAACAGCTTTCCAGGCTAGCTCTTTCTGCCTGCGAGCTATCTGCAGACGTTCGAATTTTCGGAGCAGGGCTCATGGAGGCCCCCTGCACGGAACCCCAAAGATACTTTTGAAGTTTGAGGTGGAAGACAAGCAAGCAAGCAGCCCCAGTCTCTGTGCCTCTGTGCGAGCAGTGCCATGGGCAGATGAGGCTGAGCAACAGCTTTCCAGGCTAGCTCTTTCTGCCTGCGAGCTATCTGCAGACGTTCGCATTTTCAGAGCAGGGCTGCAGGATATTCCCTGCACAGACCGCCAAAGCTACGATTGAAGTTTGACGGGTTCCAGACAAGAAAGCATCCCCATGCTCTGTGCCTCTGTGCGAGCAGTGCCATGGGCAGATGAGGCTGAGCAACAGTTTTCCAGGTTAGCTCTTTCTGGCTCCGAGCTATCTGCAGACGTTCGCATTTTCAGAGCAGGGCTTCTGGAGGTGCCCTGCACGGACCCCCGAAGATGCGTTTGAAGTTTGAGGTGTCAAGACAAGCAAGCAGCCCCAGTCTCTGTGCCTCTGTGCGAGCAGTGCCATGGGCAGATGAGGCTGAGCAACAGCTTTCCAGGCTAGCTCTTTCTGCCTGCGAGCTATCTGCAGCCGTTCGCATTTTCAGAGCAGGGCTGCCGGATACGCCGGCCAAGGACCCACAAAGCTACGTTTGAAGTTTGAGGGGGCAAAACAAGCAAGCAGCCCCAGTCTCTGTGCCTCTGTGCGAGCAGTGCCATGGGCAGATGAGGCTGAGCAACAGCTTCCCAGGCTAGCTCTTTCTGCCTGCGAGCTATCTGCAGACGTTCGCATTTTCAGAGCAGGGCTGCGGGATATTACCTGCACGGACCGCCAAAGCTACGTTTGAAGTTTGACGGTTTCAAGACAAGCAAGCATCCCCAGTCTCTGTGCCTCTGTGCGAGCAGTGCCATGGGCAGATGACGCTGAGCAACAGCTTTCCAGGCTAGCTCTTTCTGCCTGCGAGCTATCTGCAGACGTTCGCATTTTCAGAGCAGGCCTTCTGGAGGCGCCCGCCAAGTTCCCCCTAAGCTACGTTTGAAGTTTGAGGTGGCAAGACAAGCAAGCAGCCCCAGTCTCTGTGCCTCTGTGCGAGCAGTGCCATGGGCAGATGAGGCTGAGCAACAGCTTTCCAGGCTAGCTCTTTCTGCCTGCGAGCTATCTGCAGACGTTCGCATTTTCAGAGCAGGGCTTCTGGAGGTGCCCTGCACGGAACCCCGAAGATGCGTTTGAAGTTTGAGGTGTCAAGACAAGCAAGCAGCCCCAGTCTCTGTGCCTCTGTGCGAGCAGTGCCATGGGCAGATGAGGCTGAGCAACAGCTTTCCAGGCTAGCTCTTTCTGCCTGCGAGCTATGTGCAGACGTTCGCATTTTCAGAGCAGGGCTGCCGGATACGCCGGCCAAGGACCCACAAAGCTACGTTTGATGTTTGAGGGGACAAAACAAGCAAGCAGCCCCAGTCTCTGTGCCTCTGTGCGAGCAGTGCCATGGGCAGATGAGGCTGAGCAACAGCTTCCCAGGCTAGCTCTTTCTGCCTGCGAGCTATCTGCAGACGTTCGCATTTTCAGAGCAGGTCTGATAGAGGTGCTCTGCACGGACCCACAAAGCTACGTTTGAAGTTTGAGGGGGCAAAACAAGCAAGCAGCCCCAGTCTCTGTGCCTCTGTGCGAGCAGTGCCATGGGCAGATGAGGCTGAGCAACAGCTTTCCAGGCTAGCTCTTTCTGCCTGCGAGCTATCTGCAGACGTTCGCATTTTCAGAGCAGGGCTGATAGAGGTGCTCTGCACGGACCCCCGAATCTACGTTTGAAGTTTGAGGGAGCAAGACAAGCAAGCAGCCCCAGTCTCTGTGCCTCTGTGCGAGCAGTGCCATGGGCAGATGACGATGAGCAACAGCTTTCCAGGCTAGCTATTTCTGCCTGCGAGCTATCTGCAGACGTTCGCATTTTCAGAGCAGGCCTTCTGGAGGCGCCCGCCAAGTTCCCCCTAAGCTACGTTTGAAGTTTGAGGTGGCAAGACAAGCAAGCAGCCCCAGTCTCTGTGCCTCTGTGCGAGCAGTGCCATGGGCAGATGACGATGAGCAACAGCTTTCCAGGCTACCTCTTTCTCGCTGCGAGCTATCTGCAGACGTTCGCATTTTCAGAGCAGGGCTTCTGGAGGTGCCCTGCACGGAACCACGAAGATGCGTTTGAAGTTTGAGGTGTCAAGACAAGCAAGCAGCCCCAGTCTCTGTGCCTCTGTGCGAGCAGTGCCATGGGCAGATGAGGCTGAGCAACAGCTTTCCAGGCTAGCTCTTTCTGCCTGCGAGCTATCTGCAGCCGTTCGCATTTTCAGAGCAGGGCTGCCGGATAAAGCCGGCCAAGGACCCACAAAGCTACGTTTGAAGTTTGAGGGGGCAAAACAAGCAAGCAGCCCCAGTCTCTGTGCCTCTGTGCGAGCAGTGCCATGGGCAGATGAGGCTGAGCAACAGCTTCCCAGGCTAGCTCTTTCTGCCTGCGAGCTATCTGCAGACGTTCGCATTTTCGGAGCAGGGCTGCGGGATATTCCCTGCACGGACCGCCAAAGCTACGTTTGAAGTTTAACGGTTTCAAGACAAGCAAGCATCCTCAGTCTCTGTGCCTCTGTGCGAGCAGTGCCATGGGCAGATGACGCTGAGCAACAGCTTTCCAGGCTAGCTCTTTCTGCCTGCGAGCTATCTGCAGACGTTCGCATTTTCAGAGCAGGGCTGATAGAGGTGCTCTGCACGGACCCCCGAATCTACGTTTGAAGTTTGAGGGAGCAAGACAAGCAAGCAGCCCCAGTCTCTGTGCCTCTGTGCGAGCAGTGCCATGGGCAGATGAGGCTGAGCAACAGCTTTCCAGGCTAGCTCTTTCTGCCTGCGAGCTATCTGCAGACGTTCGCATTTTCAGAGCAGGCCTTCTGGAGGCGCCCGCCAAGTTCCCCCTAAGCTACGTTTGAAGTTTGAGGTGGCAAGACAAGCAAGCAGCCCCAGTCTCTGTGCCTCTGTGCGAGCAGTGCCATGGGCAGATGAGGCTGAGCAACAGCTTTCCAGGCTAGCTCTTTCTGCCTGCGAGCTATCTGCAGACGTTCGCATTTTCAGAGCAGGGCTGCCGGATACGCCGGCCAAGGACCCACAAAGCTACGTTTGAAGTTTGAGGGGGCAAAACAAGCAAGCAGCCCCAGTCTCTGTGCCTCTGTGCGAGCAGTGCCATGGGCAGATGAGGCTGAGCAACAGCTTCCCAGGCTAGCTCTTTCTGCCTGCGAGCTATCTGCAGACGTTCGCATTTTCAGAGCAGGGCTGCGGGATATTACCTGCACGGACCGCCAAAGCTACGTTTGAAGTTTGACGGTTTCAAGACAAGCAAGCATCCCCAGTCTCTGTGCCTCTGTGCGAGCAGTGCCATGGGCAGATGAGGCTGAGCAACAGCTTTCCAGGCTAGCTCTTTCTGCCTGCGAGCTATCTGCAGACGTTCGCATTTTCAGAGCAGGCCTTCTGGAGACGCCCGCCAAGTTCCCCCTAAGCTACGTTTGAAGTTTGAGGTGGCAAGACAAGCAAGCAGCCCCAGTCTCTGTGCCTCTGTGCGAGCAGTGCCATGGGCAGATGAGGCTGAGCAACAGCTTTCCAGGCTAGCTCTTTCTGCCTGCGAGCTATCTGCAGACGTTCGCATTTTCAGAGCAGGGCTTCTGGAGGTGCCCTGCACGGAACCCCGAAGATGCGTTTGAAGTTTGAGGTGTCAAGACAAGCAAGCAGCCCCAGTCTCTGTGCCTCTGTGCGAGCAGTGCCATGGGCAGATGAGGCTGAGCAACAGCTTTCCAGGCTAGCTCTTTCTGCCTGCGAGCTATGTGCAGACGTTCGCATTTTCAGAGCAGGGCTGCCGGATACGCCGGCCAAGGACCCACAAAGCTACGTTTGATGTTTGAGGGGACAAAACAAGCAAGCAGCCCCAGTCTCTGTGCCTCTGTGCGAGCAGTGCCATGGGCAGATGAGGCTGAGCAACAGCTTCCCAGGCTAGCTCTTTCTGCCTGCGAGCTATCTGCAGACGTTCGCATTTTCAGAGCAGGTCTGATAGAGGTGCTCTGCACGGACCCACAAAGCTACGTTTGAAGTTTGAGGGGGCAAAACAAGCAAGCAGCCCCAGTCTCTGTGCCTCTGTGCGAGCAGTGCCATGGGCAGATGAGGCTGAGCAACAGCTTTCCAGGCTAGCTCTTTCTGCCTGCGAGCTATCTGCAGACGTTCGCATTTTCGGAGCAGGGCTGCGGGATATTCCCTGCACGGACCGCCAAAGGTACGTTTGAAGTTTGACGGTTTCAAGACAAGCAAGCATCCCCAGTCTCTGTGCCTCTGTGCGAGCAGTGCCATGGGCAGATGAGGCTGAGCAACAGCTTTCCAGGCTAGCTCTTTCTGCCTGCGAGCTATCTGCAGACGTTCGCATTTTCAGAGCAGGCCTTGTGGAGGCGCCCGCCAAGTTCCCCCTAAGCTACGTTTGAAGTTTGAGGTGGCAAGACAAGCAAGCAGCCCCAGTCTCTGTGCCTCTGTGCGAGCAGTGCCATGGGCAGATGAGGCTGAGCAACAGCTTTCCAGGCTAGCTCTTTCTGCCTGCGAGCTATCTGCAGACGTTCGCATTTTCAGAGCAGGGCTGATAGAGGTGCTCTGCACGGACCCCCGAATCTACGTTTGAAGTTTGAGGGAGCAAGACAAGCAAGCAGCCCCAGTCTCTGTGCCTCTGTGCGAGCAGTGCCATGGGCAGATGACGATGAGCAACAGCTTTCCAGGCTAGCTCTTTCTGCCTGCGAGCTATCTGCAGACGTTCGCATTTTCAGAGCAGGCCTTCTGGAGGCGCCCGCCAAGTTCCCCCTAAGCTACTTTGAAGTTTGAGGTGGCAAGACAAGCAAGCAGCCCCAGTCTCTGTGCCTCTGTGCGAGCAGTGCCATGGGCAGATGAGGCTGAGCAACAGCTTTCCAGGCTAGCTCTTTCTGCCTGCGAGCTATCTGCAGACGTTCGCATTTTCAGAGCAGGGCTTATAGAGGTGCTCTGCACGGACCCCCGAATCTACGTTTGAAGTTTGAGGGAGCAAGACAAGCAAGCAGCCCCAGTCTCTGTGCCTCTGTGCGAGCAGTGCCATGGGCAGATGACGCTGAGCAACAGCTTTCCAGGCTAGCTCTTTCTGGCTGCGAGCTATCTGCAGACGTTCGCATTTTCAGAGCAGGCTTTCTGGAGGCGCCCACCAAGTTCCCCCTAAGCTACGTTTGAAGTTTGAGGTGGCAAGACAAGCAAGCAGCCCCAGTCTCTGTGCCTCTGTGCGAGCAGTGCCATGGGCAGATGACGATGAGCAACAGCTTTCCAGGCTACCTCTTTCTCGCTGCGAGCTATCTGCAGACGTTCGCATTTTCAGAGCAGGGCTTCTGGAGGTGCCCTGCACGGAACCACGAAGATGCGTTTGAAGTTTGAGGTGTCAAGACAAGCAAGCAGCCCCAGTCTCTGTGCCTCTGTGCGAGCAGTGCCATGGGCAGATGAGGCTGAGCAACAGCTTTCCAGGCTAGCTCTTTCTGCCTGCGAGCTATCTGCAGCCGTTCGCATTTTCAGAGCAGGGCTGCCGGATACGCCGGCCAAGGACCCACAAAGCTACGTTTGAAGTTTGAGGGGGCAAAACAAGCAAGCAGCCCCAGTCTCTGTGCCTCTGTGCGAGCAGTGCCATGGGCAGATGAGGCTGAGCAACAGCTTCCCAGGCTAGCTCTTTCTGCCTGCGAGCTATCTGCAGACGTTCGCATTTTCGGAGCAGGGCTGCGGGATATTCCCTGCACGGACCGCCAAAGCTACGTTTGAAGTTTGACGGTTTCAAGACAAGCAAGCATCCTCAGTCTCTGTGCCTCTGTGCGAGCAGTGCCATGGGCAGATGACGCTGAGCAACAGCTTTCCAGGCTAGCTCTTTCTGGCTGCGAGCTATCTGCAGACGTTCTCATTTTCAGAGCAGGGCTGATAGAGGTGCTCTGCACGGACCCCCGAATCTACGTTTGAAGTTTGAGGGAGCAAGACAAGCAAGCAGCCCCAGTCTCTGTGCCTCTGTGCGAGCAGTGCCATGGGCAGATGAGGCTGAGCAACAGCTTTCCAGGCTAGCTCTTTCTGCCTGCGAGCTATCTGCAGACGTTCGCATTTTCAGAGCAGGCCTTCTGGAGGCGCCCGCCAAGTTCCCCCTAAGCTACGTTTGAAGTTTGAGGTGGCAAGACAAGCAAGCAGCCCCAGTCTCTGTGCCTCTGTGCGAGCAGTGCCATGGGCAGATGAGGCTGAGCAACAGCTTTCCAGGCTAGCTCTTTCTGGCTGCGAGCTATCTGCAGACGTTCGCATTTTCAGAGCAGGGCTTCTGGAGGTGCCCTGCACGGAACCCCGAAGATGCGTTTGAAGTTTGAGGTGTCAAGACAAGCAAGCAGCCCCAGTCTCTGTGCCTCTGTGCGAGCAGTGCCATGGGCAGATGAGGCTGAGCAACAGCTTTCCAGGCTAGCTCTTTCTGCCTGCGAGCTATGTGCAGACGTTCGCATTTTCAGAGCAGGGCTGCCGGATACGCCGGCCAAGGACCCACAAAGCTACGTTTGAAGTTTGAGGGGACAAAACAAGCAAGCAGCCCCAGTCTCTGTGCCTCTGTGCGAGCAGTGCCATGGGCAGATGAGGCTGAGCAACAGCTTCCCAGGCTAGCTCTTGCTGGCTGCGAGCTATCTGCAGACGTTCGCATTTTCAGAGCAGGTCTGATAGAGGTGCTCTGCACGGACCCCCGAAGATACGTTTGAAGTTTGAGGTGTCAAGACAAGCAAGCAGCCCCAGTCTCTGTGCCTCTGTGCGAGCAGTGCCATGGGCAGATGAGGCTGAGCAACAGCTTTCCAGGCTAGCTTTTTCTGTCTGCGAGCTATCTGCAGACGTTCGCATTTTCAAAGCAGGGCTGCGGGATATTCCCTGCATGGACCGCCAAAGCTACGTTTGAAGTTTGACGGGTTCAAGACAAGAAAGAATCCCCAGGCTCTGTGCCTCTGTGCGAGCAGTGCCATGGGCAGATGAGGCTGAGCAACAGATTTCCAGGCTAGCTCTTTCTGCCTGCGAGCTATCTGCAGCCGTTCGCATTTTCAGAGCAGGGCTGCCGGATACGCCGGACAAGGACCCAAAAAGCTACGTTTGAAGTTTGAGGGGGCAAGACAAGCAAGCAGCCCCAGTCTCTGTGCCTCTGTGCGAGCAGTGCCATGGGCAGATGAGGCTGAGCAACAGCTTTCCAGGCTAGCTCTTTCTGCCTGCGAGCTATCTGCAGACGTTCGCATTTTCGGAGCAGGGCTGATGGAGGCCCCCTGCACGGAACCCCAAAGATACTTTTGAAGTTTGAGGTGGAAGACAAGCAAGCAAGCAGCCCCAGTCTCTGTGCCTCTGTGCGAGCAGTGCCATGGGCAGATGAGGCTGAGCAACAGCTTTCCAGGCTAGCTCTTTCTGCCTGCGAGCTATCTGCAGACGTTCGCATTTTCAGAGCAGGGCTGCAGGATATTCCCTGCACAGACCGCCAAAGCTACGATTGAAGTTTGACGGGTTCCAGACAAGAAAGCATCCCCATGCTCTGTGCCTCTGTGCGAGCAGTGCCATGGGCAGATGAGGCTGAGCAACAGTTTTCCAGGCTAGCTCTTTCTGGCTGCGAGCTATCTGCAGACGTTCGCATTTTCAGAGCAGGGCTTCTGGAGGTGCTCTGCACGGACCCCCGAAGATGCGTTTGAAGTTTGAGGTGTCAAGACAAGCAAGCAGCCCCAGTCTCTGTGCCTCTGTGCGAGCAGTGCCATGGGCAGATGAGGCTGAGCAACAGCTTTCCAGGCTAGCTCTTTCTGCCTGCGAGCTATCTGCAGCCGTTCGCATTTTCAGAGCAGGGCTGCCGGATACGTCGGCCAAGGACCCACAAAGCTACGTTTGAAGTTTGAGGGGGCAAAACAAGCAAGCAGCCCCAGTCTCTGTGCCTCTGTGCGAGCAGTGCCATGGGCAGATGAGGCTGAGCAACAGCTTTCCAGGCTAGCTCTTTCTGCCTGCGAGCTATCTGCAGACGTTCGCATTTTCGGAGCAGGGCTGCGGGATATTCCCTGAACGGACCGCCAAAGCTACGTTTGAAGTTTGACGGTTTCAAGACAAGCAAGCAGCCCCAGTCTCTGTGCCTCTGTGCGAGCAGTGCCATGGGCAGATGAGGCTGAGCAACAGCTTTCCAGGCTAGCTCTTTCTGCCTGCGAGCTATCTGCAGACGTTTGCATTTTCAGAGCAGGCCTTGTGGAGGCGCCCGCCAAGTTCCCCCTAAGCTACGTTTGAAGTTTGAGGTGGCAAGACAAGCAAGCAGCCACAGTCTCTGTGCCTCTGTGCGAGCAGTGCCATGGGCAGATGACGATGAGCAACAGCTTTCCAGGCTAGCTCTTTCTGCCTGCGAGCTATCTGCAGACGTTCGCATTTTCAGAGCAGGGCTGATAGAGGTGCTCTGCACGGACCCCCAAATCTACGTTTGAAGTTTGAGGGAGCAAGACAAGCAAGCAGCCCCAGTCTCTGTGCCTCTGTGCGAGCAGTGCCATGGGCAGATGAGGCTGAGCAACAGCTTTCCAGGCTAGCTCTTTCTGCCTGCGAGCTATCTGCAGACGTTCGTATTTTCAGAGCAGGCTTTCTGGAGGCGCCTGCCAAGTTCCCCCTAAGCTACGTTTGAAGTTTGAGGTGGCAAGACAAGCAAGCAGCCCCAGTCTCTGTGCCTCTGTGCGAGCAGTGCCATGGGCAGATGACGATGAGCAACAGCTTTCCAGGCTACCTCTTTCTGGCTGCGAGCTATCTGCAGACGTTCGTATTTTCAGAGCAGGGCTGATAGAGGTGCTCTGCACGGACCCACGAATCTACGTTTGAAGTTTGAGGGAGCAAGACAAGCAAGCAGCCCCAGTCTCTGTGCCTCTGTGCGAGCAGTGCCATGGGCAGATGACGCTGAGCAACAGCTTTCCAGGCTAGCTCTTTCTGCCTGCGAGCTATCTGCAGACGTTCGCATTTTCAGAGCAGGCCTTCTGGAGGCGCCCGCCACGTTCCCCCTAAGCTACGTTTGAAGTTTGAGGTGGCAAGACAAGCAAGCAGCCCCAGTCTCTGTGCCTCTGTGCGAGCAGTGCCATGGGCAGATGACGATGAGCAACAGCTTTCCAGGCTACCTCTTTCTGGCTGCGAGCTATCTGCAGACGTTCGCATTTTCAGAGCAGGGCTGCCGGATACGCCGGCCAAGGACCCACAAAGCTACGTTTGAAGTTTGAGGTGGCAAAACAAGCAAGCAGCCCCAGTCTCTGTGCCTCTGTGCGAGCAGTGCCATGGGCAGATGAGGCTGAGCAACAGCTTCCCAGGCTAGCTCTTGCTGGCTGCGAGCTATCTGCAGACGTTCGCATTTTCAGAGCAGGTCTGATAGAGGTGCTCTGCACGGACCCCCGAAGATACGTTTGAAGTTTGAGGTGTCAAGACAAGCAAGCAGCCCCAGTCTCTGTGCCTCTGTGCGAGCAGTGCCATGGGCAGATGAGGCTGAGCAACAGATTTCCAGGCTAGCTTTTTCTGTCTGCGAGCTATCTGCAGACGTTCGCATTTTCAAAGCAGGGCTGCGGGATATTCCCTGCATGGACCGCCAAAGCTACGTTTGAATTTTGACGGGTTCAAGACAAGAAAGCATCCCCAGGCTCTGTGCCTCTGTGCGAGCAGTGCCATGGGCAGATGAGGCTGAGCAACAGATTTCCAGGCTAGCTCTTTCTGGCTGCGAGCTATCTGCAGCCGTTCGCATTTTCAGAGCAGGGCTGCCGGATACGCCGGCCAAGGACCCACAAAGCTACGTTTGAAGTTTGAGGGGGCAAAACAAGCAAGCAGCCCCAGGCTCTGTGCCTCTGTGCGAGCAGTGCCATGGGCAGATGATGCTGAGCAACAGCTTTCCAGGCTAGCTCTTTCTGCCTGCGAGCTATCTGCAGACGTTCGCATTTTCAGAGCAGGGCTTCTGGAGCTGCCCTGCACGGACCCCCGAAGATACGTTTGAAGTTTGAGGTGTCAAGACAAGCAAGCAGCCCCAGTCTCTGTGCCTCTGTGCGAGCAGTGCCATGGGCAGATGAGGCTGAGCAACAGCTTTCCAGGCTAGCTCTTTCTGCCTGCGAGCTATCTGCAGACGTTCGCATTTTCGGAGCAGGGCTGCGGGATATTCCCTGCACGGACCGCCAAAGCTACGTTTGAAGTTTGACGGTTTCAAGACAAGCAAGCATCCCCAGTCTCTGTGCCTCTGTGCGAGCAGTGCCATGGGCAGATGACGATGAGCAACAGCTTTCCAGGCTAGCTCTTTCTGCCTGCGAGCTATCTGCAGACGTTCGCATTTTCAGAGCAGGCCTTCTGGAGGCGCCCGCCAAGTTCCCCCTAAGCTACGTTTGAAGTTTGAGGTGGCAAGACAAGCAAGCAGCCCCAGTCTCTGTGCCTCTGTGCGAGCAGTGCCATGGGCAGATGAGGCTGAGCAACAGCTTTCCAGGCTAGCTCTTTCTGCCTGCGAGCTATCTGCAGACGTTCGCATTTTCAGAGCAGGGCTGATAGAGGTGCTCTGCACGGACCCCCGAATCTACGTTTGAAGTTTGAAGGAGCAAGACAAGCAAGCAGCCCCAGTCTCTGTGCCTCTGTGCGAGCAGTGCCATGGGCAGATGAGGCTGAGCAACAGCTTTCCAGGCTAGCTCTTTCTGCCTGCGAGCTATCTGCAGACGTTCGCATTTTCGGAGCAGGGCTGCGGGATATTCCCTGCACGGACCGCCAAAGCTACGTTTGAAGATTGACGGTTTCAAGACAAGCAAGCAGCCCCAGTCTCTGTGCCTCTGTGCGAGCAGTGCCATGGGCAGATGACGATGAGCAACAGCTTTCCAGGCTAGCTCTTTCTGGCTGCGAGCTATCTGCAGACGTTCGCATTTTCAGAGCAGGCCTTCTGGAGGCGCCCGCCAAGTTCCCCCTAAGCTACGTTTGAAGTTTGAGGGGGCAAGACAAGCAAGCAGCCCCAGTCTCTGTGCCTCTGTGCGAGCAGTGCCATGGGCAGATGATGCTGAGCAACAGCTTTCCAGGCTAGCTCTTTCTGGCTGCGAGCTATCTGCAGACGTTCGCATTTTCAGAGCAGGGCTTCTGGAGGTGCCCTGCACGGAACCCCGAAGATGCGTTTGAAGTTTGAGGTGTCAAGACAAGCAAGCAGCCCCAGTCTCTGTGCCTCTGTGCGAGCAGTGCCATGGGCAGATGAGGCTGAGCAACAGCTTTCCAGGCTAGCTCTTTCTGCCTGCGAGCTATGTGCAGACGTTCGCATTTTCAGAGCAGGGCTGCCGGATACGCCGGCCAAGGACCCACAAAGCTACGTTTGAAGTTTGAGGGGACAAAACAAGCAAGCAGCCCCAGTCTCTGTGCCTCTGTGCGAGCAGTGCCATGGGCAGATGAGGCTGAGCAACAGCTTCCCAGGCTAGCTCTTGCTGGCTGCGAGCTATCTGCAGACGTTCGCATTTTCAGAGCAGGTCTGATAGAGGTGCTCTGCACGGACCCCCGAAGATACGTTTGAAGTTTGAGGTGTCAAGACAAGCAAGCAGCCCCAGTCTCTGTGCCTCTGTGCGAGCAGTGCCATGGGCAGATGAGGCTGAGCAACAGCTTTCCAGGCTAGCTTTTTCTGTCTGCGAGCTATCTGCAGACGTTCGCATTTTCAAAGCAGGGCTGCGGGATATTCCCTGCATGGACCGCCAAAGCTACGTTTGAAGTTTGACGGGTTCAAGACAAGAAAGAATCCCCAGTCTCTGTGCCTCTGTGCGAGCAGTGCCATGGGCAGATGAGGCTGAGCAACAGATTTCCAGGCTAGCTCTTTCTGCCTGCGAGCTATCTGCAGCCGTTCGCATTTTCAGAGCAGGGCTGCCGGATACGCCGGACAAGGACCCAAAAAGCTACGTTTGAAGTTTGAGGGGGCAAGACAAGCAAGCAGCCCCAGTCTCTGTGCCTCTGTGCGAGCAGTGCCATGGGCAGATGAGGCTGAGCAACAGCTTTCCAGGCTAGCTCTTTCTGCCTGCGAGCTATCTGCAGACGTTCGCATTTTCAGAGCAGGGCTGCCGGATACGCCGGCCAAGGACCCACAAAGCTACGTTTGAAGTTTGAGGGGACAAAACAAGCAAGCAGCCCCAGTCTCTGTGCCTCTGTGCGAGCAGTGCCATGGGCAGATGAGGCTGAGCAACAGCTTCCCAGGCTAGCTCTTGCTGGCTGCGAGCTATCTGCAGACGTTCGCATTTTCAGAGCAGGTCTGATAGAGGTGCTCTGCACGGACCCCCGAAGATACGTTTGAAGTTTGAGGTGTCAAGACAAGCAAGCAGCCCCAGTCTCTGTGCCTCTGTGCGAGCAGTGCCATGGGCAGATGAGGCTGAGCAACAGCTTTCCAGGCTAGCTTTTTCTGTCTGCGAGCTATCTGCAGACGTTCGCATTTTCAAAGCAGGGCTGCGGGATATTCCCTGCATGGACCGCCAAAGCTACGTTTGAAGTTTGACGGGTTCAAGACAAGAAAGAATCCCCAGGCTCTGTGCCTCTGTGCGAGCAGTGCCATGGGCAGATGAGGCTGAGCAACAGATTTCCAGGCTAGCTCTTTCTGCCTGCGAGCTATCTGCAGCCGTTCGCATTTTCAGAGCAGGGCTGCCGGATACGCCGGACAAGGACCCAAAAAGCTACGTTTGAAGTTTGAGGGGGCAAGACAAGCAAGCAGCCCCAGTCTCTGTGCCTCTGTGCGAGCAGTGCCATGGGCAGATGAGGCTGAGCAACAGCTTTCCAGGCTAGCTCTTTCTGCCTGCGAGCTATCTGCAGACGTTCGCATTTTCGGAGCAGGGCTGATGGAGGCCCCCTGCACGGAACCCCAAAGATACTTTTGAAGTTTGAGGTGGAAGACAAGCAAGCAAGCAGCCCCAGTCTCTGTGCCTCTGTGCGAGCAGTGCCATGGGCAGATGAGGCTGAGCAACAGCTTTCCAGGCTAGCTCTTTCTGCCTGCGAGCTATCTGCAGACGTTCGCATTTTCAGAGCAGGGCTGCAGGATATTCCCTGCACAGACCGCCAAAGCTACGATTGAAGTTTGACGGGTTCCAGACAAGAAAGCATCCCCATGCTCTGTGCCTCTGTGCGAGCAGTGCCATGGGCAGATGAGGCTGAGCAACAGTTTTCCAGGCTAGCTCTTTCTGGCTGCGAGCTATCTGCAGACGTTCGCATTTTCAGAGCAGGGCTTCTGGAGGTGCTCTGCACGGACCCCCGAAGATGCGTTTGAAGTTTGACGGGTTCAAGACAAGAAAGAATCCCCAGTCTCTGTGCCTCTGTGCGAGCAGTGCCATGGGCAGATGAGGCTGAGCAACAGCTTTCCAGGCTAGCTCTTTCTGCCTGCGAGCTATCTGCAGCCGTTCGCATTTTCAGAGCAGGGCTGCCGGATACGTCGGCCAAGGACCCACAAAGCTACGTTTGAAGTTTGAGGGGGCAAAACAAGCAAGCAGCCCCAGTCTCTGTGCCTCTGTGCGAGCAGTGCCATGGGCAGATGAGGCTGAGCAACAGCTTTCCAGGCTAGCTCTTTCTGCCTGCGAGCTATCTGCAGACGTTCGCATTTTCGGAGCAGGGCTGCGGGATATTCCCTGAACGGACCGCCAAAGCTACGTTTGAAGTTTGACGGTTTCAAGACAAGGAAGCAGCCCCAGTCTCTGTGCCTCTGTGCGAGCAGTGCCATGGGCAGATGACGCTGAGCAACAGCTTTCCAGGCTAGCTCTTTCTGCCTGCGAGCTATCTGCAGACGTTTGCATTTTCAGAGCAGGCCTTGTGGAGGCGCCCGCCAAGTTCCCCCTAAGCTACGTTTGAAGTTTGAGGTGGCAAGACAAGCAAGCAGCCACAGTCTCTGTGCCTCTGTGCGAGCAGTGCCATGGGCAGATGACGATGAGCAACAGCTTTCCAGGCTAGCTCTTTCTGCCTGCGAGCTATCTGCAGACGTTCGCATTTTCAGAGCAGGGCTGATAGAGGTGCTCTGCACGGACCCCCGAATCTACGTTTGAAGTTTGAGGGAGCAAGACAAGCAAGCAGCCCCAGTCTCTGTGCCTCTGTGCGAGCAGTGCCATGGGCAGATGACGCTGAGCAACAGCTTTCCAGGCTAGCTCTTTCTGCCTGCGAGCTATCTGCAGACGTTCGTATTTTCAGAGCAGGCTTTCTGGAGGCGCCTGCCAAGTTCCCCCTAAGCTACGTTTGAAGTTTGAGGTGGCAAGACAAGCAAGCAGCCCCAGTCTCTGTGCCTCTGTGCGAGCAGTGCCATGGGCAGATGACGATGAGCAACAGCTTTCCAGGCTACCTCTTTCTGGCTGCGAGCTATCTGCAGACGTTCGTATTTTCAGAGCAGGGCTGATAGAGGTGCTCTGCACGGACCCACGAATCTACGTTTGAAGTTTGAGGGAGCAAGACAAGCAAGCAGCCCCAGTCTCTGTGCCTCTGTGCGAGCAGTGCCATGGGCAGATGACGCTGAGCAACAGCTTTCCAGGCTAGCTCTTTCTGCCTGCGAGCTATCTGCAGACGTTCGCATTTTCAGAGCAGGCCTTCTGGAGGCGCCCGCCACGTTCCCCCTAAGCTACGTTTGAAGTTTGAGGTGGCAAGACAAGCAAGCAGCCCCAGTCTCTGTGCCTCTGTGCGAGCAGTGCCATGGGCAGATGAGGCTGAGCAACAGCTTTCCAGGCTAGCTTTTTCTGTCTGCGAGCTATCTGCAGACGTTCGCATTTTCAGAGCAGGGCTGCCGGATACGCCGGCCAAGGACCCACAAAGCTACGTTTGAAGTTTGAGGTGGCAAAACAAGCAAGCAGCCCCAGTCTCTGTGCCTCTGTGCGAGCAGTGCCATGGGCAGATGAGGCTGAGCAACAGCTTCCCAGGCTAGCTCTTGCTGGCTGCGAGCTATCTGCAGACGTTCGCATTTTCAGAGCAGGTCTGATAGAGGTGCTCTGCACGGACCCCCGAAGATACGTTTGAAGTTTGAGGTGTCAAGACAAGCAAGCAGCCCCAGTCTCTGTGCCTCTGTGCGAGCAGTGCCATGGGCAGATGAGGCTGAGCAACAGATTTCCAGGCTAGCTTTTTCTGTCTGCGAGCTATCTGCAGACGTTCGCATTTTCAAAGCAGGGCTGCGGGATATTCCCTGCATGGACCGCCAAAGCTACGTTTGAATTTTGACGGGTTCAAGACAAGAAAGCATCCCCAGGCTCTGTGCCTCTGTGCGAGCAGTGCCATGGGCAGATGAGGCTGAGCAACAGATTTCCAGGCTAGCTCTTTCTGGCTGCGAGCTATCTGCAGCCGTTCGCATTTTCAGAGCAGGGCTGCCGGATACGCCGGCCAAGGACCCACTAAGCTACGTTTGAAGTTTGAGGGGGCAAAACAAGCAAGCAGCCCCAGGCTCTGTGCCTCTGTGCGAGCAGTGCCATGGGCAGATGATGCTGAGCAACAGCTTTCCAGGCTAGCTCTTTCTGCCTGCGAGCTATCTGCAGACGTTCGCATTTTCGGAGCAGGGCTGCGGGATATTCCCTGCACGGACCGCCAAAGCTACGTTTGAAGTTTGACGGTTTCAAGACAAGCAAGCATCCCCAGTCTCTGTGCCTCTGTGCGAGCAGTGCCATGGGCAGATGACGATGAGCAACAGCTTTCCAGGCTAGCTCTTTCTGGCTGCGAGCTATCTGCAGACGTTCGCATTTTCAGAGCAGGCCTTCTGGAGGCGCCCGCCAAGTTCCCCCTAAGCTACGTTTGAAGTTTGAGGTGGCAAGACAAGCAAGCAGCCCCAGTCTCTGTGCCTCTGTGCGAGCAGTGCCATGGGCAGATGACGATGAGCAACAGCTTTCCAGGCTAGCTCTTTCTGCCTGCGAGCTATCTGCAGACGTTCGCATTTTCAGAGCAGGGCTGATAGAGGTGCTCTGCACGGACCCCCGAATCTACGTTTGAAGTTTGAAGGAGCAAGACAAGCAAGCAGCCCCAGTCTCTGTGCCTCTGTGCGAGCAGTGCCATGGGCAGATGAGGCTGAGCAACAGCTTTCCAGGCTAGCTCTTTCTGCCTGCGAGCTATCTGCAGACGTTCGCATTTTCGGAGCAGGGCTGCGGGATATTCCCTGCACGGACCGCCAAAGCTACGTTTGAAGTTTGACGGTTTCAAGACAAGCAAGCAGCCCCAGTCTCTGTGCCTCTGTGCGAGCAGTGCCATGGGCAGATGACGATGAGCAACAGCTTTCCAGGCTAGCTCTTTCTGGCTGCGAGCTATCTGCAGACGTTCGCATTTTCAGAGCAGGCCTTCTGGAGGCGCCCGCCAAGTTCCCCCTAAGCTACGTTTGAAGTTTGAGGTGGCAAGACAAGCAAGCAGCCCCAGTCTCTGTGCCTCTGTGCGAGCAGTGCCATGGGCAGATGATGCTGAGCAACAGCTTTCCAGGCTAGCTCTTTCTGCCTGCGAGCTATCTGCAGACGTTCGCATTTTCAGAGCAGGGCTGATAGAGGTGCTCTGCACGGACTCCCGAATCTACGTTTGAAGTTTGAGGGAGCAAGACAAGCAAGCAGCCCCAGTCTCTGTGCCTCTGTGCGAGCAGTGCCATGGGCAGATGACGCTGAGCAACAGCTTTCCAGGCTAGCTCTTTCTGCCTGCGAGCTATCTGCAGACGTTCGCATTTTCAGAGCAGGCCTTCTGGAGGCGCCCGCCAAGTTCCCCCTAAGCTACGTTTGAAGTTTGAGGTGGCAAGACAAGCAAGCAGCCCCAGTCTCTGTGCCTCTGTGCGAGCAGTGCCATGGGCAGATGAGGCTGAGCAACAGCTTTCCAGGCTAGCTCTTTCTGGCTGCGAGCTATCTGCAGACGTTCGCATTTTCAGAGCAGGTCTGATAGAGGTGCTCTGCACGGACCCCCGAATCTACGTTTGAAGTTTGAGGGAGCAAGACAAGCAAGCAGCCCCAGTCTCTGTGCCTCTGTGCGAGCAGTGCCATGGGCAGATGAGGCTGAGCAACAGATTTCCAGGCTAGCTCTTTCTGCCTGCGAGCTATCTGCAGCCGTTCGCATTTTCAGAGCAGGGCTTATAGAGGTGCTCTGCACGGACCCCCGAATCTACGTTTGAAGTTTGAGGTGTCAAGACAAGCAAGCAGCCCCAGTCTCTGTGCCTCTGTGCGAGCAGTGCCATGGGCAGATGAGGCTGAGCAACAGCTTCCCAGGCTAGCTCTTTCTGCCTGCGAGCTATCTGCAGACGTTCGCATTTTCAGAGCAGGTCTTATAGAGGTGCTCTACACGGACCCACAAAGCTACGTTTGAAGTTTGAGGGGGCAAAACAAGCAAGCAGCCCCAGTCTCTGTGCCTCTGTGCGAGCAGTGCCATGGGCAGATGAGGCTGAGCAACAGCTTTCCAGGCTAGCTCTTTCTGCCTGCGAGCTATCTGCAGACGTTCGCATTTTCAGAGCAGGCCTTCTGGAGGCGCCCGCCAAGTTCCCCCTAAGCTACGTTTGAAGTTTGAGGTGGCAAGACAAGCAAGCAGCCCCAGTCTCTGTGCCTCTGTGCGAGCAGTGCCATGGGCAGATGAGGCTGAGCAACAGCTTTCCAGGCTCGCTCTTTCTGCCTGCGAGCTATCTGCAGACGTTCGCATTTTCAGAGCAGGGCTTATAGAGGTGCTCTGCACGGACCCCCGAATCTACGTTTGAAGTTTGAGGTGTCAAGACAAGCAAGCAGCCCCAGTCTCTGTGCCTCTGTGCGAGCAGTGCCATGGGCAGATGAGGCTGAGCAACAGATTTCCAGGCTAGCTCTTTCTGCCTGCGAGCTATCTGCAGCCGTTCGCATTTTCAGAGCAGGGCTGCCGGATACGCCGGCCAAGGACCCACAAAGCTACGTTTGAAGTTTGAGGGGGCAAAACAAGCAAGCAGCCCCAGGCTCTGTGCCTCTGTGCGAGCAGTGCCATGGGCAGATGACGATGAGCAACAGCTTTCCAGGCTAGCTCTTTCTGCCTGCGAGCTATCTGCAGACGTTCGCATTTTCAGAGCAGGGCTGATAGAGGTGCTCTGCACGGACCCCCGAATCTACGTTTGAAGTTTGAGGGAGCAAGACAAGCAAGCAGCCCCAGTCTCTGTGCCTCTGTGCGAGCAGTGCCATGGGCAGATGACGCTGAGCAACAGCTTTCCAGGCTAGCTCTTTCTGCCTGCGAGCTATCTGCAGACGTTCGCATTTTCGGAGCAGGGCTGCGGGATATTCCCTGCACGGACCGCCAAAGCTACGTTTGAAGTTTGACGGTTTCAAGACAAGCAAGCATCCCCAGTCTCTGTGCCTCTGTGCGAGCAGTGCCATGGGCAGATGACGATGAGCAACAGCTTTCCAGGCTAGCTCTTTCTGGCTGCGAGCTATCTGCAGACGTTCGCATTTTCAGAGCAGGCCTTCTGGAGGCGCCCGCCAAGTTCCCCCTAAGCTACGTTTGAAGTTTGAGGTGGCAAGACAAGCAAGCAGCCCCAGTCTCTGTGCCTCTGTGCGAGCAGTGCCATGGGCAGATGAGGCTGAGCAACAGCTTTCCAGGCTAGCTCTTTCTGCCTGCGAGCTATCTGCAGACGTTCGCATTTTCAGAGCAGGTCTGATAGAGGTGCTCTGCACGGACCCCCGAATCTACGTTTGAAGTTTGAAGGAGCAAGACAAGCAAGCAGCCCCAGTCTCTGTGCCTCTGTGCGAGCAGTGCCATGGGCAGATGAGGCTGAGCAACAGCTTTCCAGGCTAGCTCTTTCTGCCTGCGAGCTATCTGCAGACGTTCGCATTTTCGGAGCAGGGCTTCTGGAGATGCCCTGCACGGACCGCCAAAGCTGCGTTTGAAGTTTGACGGTTTCAAGACAAGCAAGCAGCCCCAGTCTCTGTGCCTCTGTGCGAGCAGTGCCATGGGCAGATGACGATGAGCAACAGCTTTCCAGGCTAGCTCTTTCTGGCTGCGAGCTATCTGCAGACGTTCGCATTTTCAGAGCAGGCCTTCTGGAGGCGCCCGCCAAGTTCCCCCTAAGCTACGTTTGAAGTTTGAGGTGGCAAGACAAGCAAGCAGCCCCAGTCTCTGTGCCTCTGTGCGAGCAGTGCCATGGGCAGATGATGCTGAGCAACAGCTTTCCAGGCTAGCTCTTTCTGCCTGCGAGCTATCTGCAGACGTTCGCATTTTCAGAGCAGGTCTGATAGAGGTGCTCTGCACGGACCCCCGAATCTACGTTTGAAGTTTGAGGGAGCAAGACAAGCAAGCAGCCCCAGTCTCTGTGCCTCTGTGCGAGCAGTGCCATGGGCAGATGAGGCTGAGCAACAGCTTTCCAGGCTAGCTTTTTCTGTCTGCGAGCTATCTGCAGACGTTCGCATTTTCAAAGCAGGGCTGCGGGATATTCCCTGCATGGACCGCCAAAGCTACGTTTGAAGTTTGACGGGTTCAAGACAAGAAAGCAGCCCCAGTCTCTGTGCCTCTGTGCGAGCAGTGCCATGGGCAGATGACGCTGAGCAACAGCTTTCCAGGCTAGCTCTTTCTGCCTGCGAGCTATCTGCAGACGTTCGCATTTTCAAAGCAGGGCTGCCGGATACGCCGGCCAAGTTCCCCCTAAGCTACGTTTGAAGATTGAGGGGGCAAAACAAGCAAGCAGCCCCAGTCTCTGTGCCTCTGTGCGAGCAGTGCCATGGGCAGATGAGGCTGAGCAACAGCTTTCCAGGCTAGCTCTTTCTGGCTGCGAGCTATCTGCAGACGTTCGCATTTTCAGAGCAGGTCTGATAGAGGTGCTCTGCATGGACCCACAAAGCTACGTTTGAAGTTTGAGGGGGCAAAACAAGCAAGCAGCCCCAGTCTCTGTGCCTCTGTGCGAGCAGTGCCATGGGCAGATGAGGCTGAGCAACAGCTTTCCAGGCTAGCTCTTTCTGCCTGCGAGCTATCTGCAGACGTTCGCATTTTCAGAGCAGGCCTTCTGGAGGCGCCCGCCAAGTTCCCCCTAAGCTACGTTTGAAGTTTGAGGTGGCAAGACAAGCAAGCAGCCCCAGTCTCTGTGCCTCTGTGCGAGCAGTGCCATGGGCAGATGAGGCTGAGCAACAGCTTTCCAGGCTCGCTCTTTCTGCCTGCGAGCTATCTGCAGACGTTCGCATTTTCAGAGCAGGGCTTATAGAGGTGCTCTGCACGGACCCCCGAATCTACGTTTGAAGTTTGAGGTGTCAAGACAAGCAAGCAGCCCCAGTCTCTGTGCCTCTGTGCGAGCAGTGCCATGGGCAGATGAGGCTGAGCAACAGCTTTCCAGGCTAGCTCTTTCTGCCTGCGAGCTATCTGCAGCCGTTCGCATTTTCAGAGCAGGGCTGCCGGATACGCCGGCCAAGGACCCACAAAGCTACGTTTGAAGTTTGAGGGGGCAAAACAAGCAAGCAGCCCCAGTCTCTGTGCCTCTGTGCGAGCAGTGCCATGGGCAGATGAGGCTGAGCAACAGCTTCCCAGGCTAGCTCTTTCTGCCTGCGAGCTATCTGCAGACGTTCGCATTTTCGGAGCAGGGCTGCGGGATATTCCCTGCACGGACCGCCAAAGCTACGTTTGAAGTTTGACGGTTTCAAGACAAGCAAGCATCCCCAGTCTCTGTGCCTCTGTGCGAGCAGTGCCATGGGCAGATGACGCTGAGCAACAGCTTTCCAGGCTAGCTCTTTCTGCCTGCGAGCTATCTGCAGACGTTCGCATTTTCAGAGCAGGGCTGATAGAGGTGCTCTGCACGGACCCCCGAATCTACGTTTGAAGTTTGAGTGAGCAAGACAAGCAAGCAGCCCCAGTCTCTGTGCCTCTGTGCGAGCAGTGCCATGGGCAGATGAGGCTGAGCAACAGCTTTCCAGGCTAGCTCTTTCTGCCTGCGAGCTATCTGCAGACGTTCGCATTTTCAGAGCAGGCCTTCTGGAGGCGCCCGCCAAGTTCCCCCTAAGCTACGTTTGAAGTTTGAGGTGGCAAGACAAGCAAGCAGCCCCAGTCTCTGTGCCTCTGTGCGAGCAGTGCCATGGGCAGATGAGGCTGAGCAACAGCTTTCCAGGCTCGCTCTTTCTGCCTGCGAGCTATCTGCAGACGTTCGCATTTTCAGAGCAGGGCTTCTGGAGGTGCCCTGCACGGAACCCCGAAGATGCGTTTGAAGTTTGAGGTGTCAAGACAAGCAAGCAGCCCCAGTCTCTGTGCCTCTGTGCGAGCAGTGCCATGGGCAGATGAGGCTGAGCAACAGCTTCCCAGGCTAGCTCTTGCTGGCTGCGAGCTATCTGCAGACGTTCGCATTTTCAGAGCAGGGCTGCCGGATACGCCGGCCAAGGACCCACAAAGCTACGTTTGAAGTTTGAGGGGACAAAACAAGCAAGCAGCCCCAGTCTCTGTGCCTCTGTGCGAGCAGTGCCATGGGCAGATGAGGCTGAGCAACAGCTTCCCAGGCTAGCTCTTGCTGGCTGCGAGCTATCTGCAGACGTTCGCATTTTCAGAGCAGGTCTGATAGAGGTGCTCTGCACGGACCCCCGAAGATACGTTTGAAGTTTGAGGTGTCAAGACAAGCAAGCAGCCCCAGTCTCTGTGCCTCTGTGCGAGCAGTGCCATGGGCAGATGAGGCTGAGCAACAGCTTTCCAGGCTAGCTTTTTCTGTCTGCGAGCTATCTGCAGACGTTCGCATATTCAAAGCAGGGCTGCGGGATATTCCCTGCATGGACCGCCAAAGCTACGTTTGAAGTTTGACGGGTTCAAGACAAGAAAGAATCCCCAGGCTCTGTGCCTCTGTGCGAGCAGTGCCATGGGCAGATGAGGCTGAGCAACAGCTTTCCAGGCTAGCTCTTTCTGCCTGCGAGCTATCTGCAGCCGTTCGCATTTTCAGAGCAGGGCTGCCGGATACGCCGGACAAGGACCCAAAAAGCTACGTTTGAAGTTTGAGGGGGAAAGACAAGCAAGCAGCCCCAGTCTCTGTGCCTCTGTGCGAGCAGTGCCATGGGCAGATGAGGCTGAGCAACAGCTTCCCAGGCTAGCTCTTTCTGCCTGCGAGCTATCTGCAGACGTTCGCATTTTCGGAGCAGGGCTGCGGGATATTCCCTGCACGGACCGCCAAAGCTACGTTTGAAGTTTGACGGTTTCAAGACAAGCAAGCATCCCCAGTCTCTGTGCCTCTGTGCGAGCAGTGCCATGGGCAGATGACGCTGAGCAACAGCTTTCCAGGCTAGCTCTTTCTGCCTGCGAGCTATCTGCAGACGTTCGCATTTTCAGAGCAGGGCTGATAGAGGTGCTCTGCACGGACCCCCGAATCTACGTTTGAAGTTTGAGTGAGCAAGACAAGCAAGCAGCCCCAGTCTCTGTGCCTCTGTGCGAGCAGTGCCATGGGCAGATGAGGCTGAGCAACAGCTTTCCAGGCTAGCTCTTTCTGCCTGCGAGCTATCTGCAGACGTTCGCATTTTCAGAGCAGGCCTTCTGGAGGCGCCCGCCAAGTTCCCCCTAAGCTACGTTTGAAGTTTGAGGTGGCAAGACAAGCAAGCAGCCCCAGTCTCTGTGCCTCTGTGCGAGCAGTGCCATGGGCAGATGAGGCTGAGCAACAGCTTTCCAGGCTCGCTCTTTCTGCCTGCGAGCTATCTGCAGACGTTCGCATTTTCAGAGCAGGGCTTCTGGAGGTGCCCTGCACGGAACCCCGAAGATGCGTTTGAAGTTTGAGGTGTCAAGACAAGCAAGCAGCCCCAGTCTCTGTGCCTCTGTGCGAGCAGTGCCATGGGCAGATGAGGCTGAGCAACAGCTTCCCAGGCTAGCTCTTGCTGGCTGCGAGCTATCTGCAGACGTTCGCATTTTCAGAGCAGGGCTGCCGGATACGCCGGCCAAGGACCCACAAAGCTACGTTTGAAGTTTGAGGGGACAAAACAAGCAAGCAGCCCCAGTCTCTGTGCCTCTGTGCGAGCAGTGCCATGGGCAGATGAGGCTGAGCAACAGCTTCCCAGGCTAGCTCTTGCTGGCTGCGAGCTATCTGCAGACGTTCGCATTTTCAGAGCAGGTCTGATAGAGGTGCTCTGCACGGACCCCCGAAGATACGTTTGAAGTTTGAGGTGTCAAGACAAGCAAGCAGCCCCAGTCTCTGTGCCTCTGTGCGAGCAGTGCCATGGGCAGATGAGGCTGAGCAACAGCTTTCCAGGCTAGCTTTTTCTGTCTGCGAGCTATCTGCAGACGTTCGCATATTCAAAGCAGGGCTGCGGGATATTCCCTGCATGGACCGCCAAAGCTACGTTTGAAGTTTGACGGGTTCAAGACAAGAAAGAATCCCCAGGCTCTGTGCCTCTGTGCGAGCAGTGCCATGGGCAGATGAGGCTGAGCAACAGCTTTCCAGGCTAGCTCTTTCTGCCTGCGAGCTATCTGCAGCCGTTCGCATTTTCAGAGCAGGGCTGCCGGATACGCCGGACAAGGACCCAAAAAGCTACGTTTGAAGTTTGAGGGGGAAAGACAAGCAAGCAGCCCCAGTCTCTGTGCCTCTGTGCGAGCAGTGCCATGGGCAGATGACGATGAGCAACAGCTTTCCAGGCTAGCTCTTTCTGCCTGCGAGCTATCTGCAGACGTTCGCATTTTCAGAGCAGGGCTGATAGAGGTGCTCTGCACGGACCCCCGAATCTACGTTTGAAGTTTGAGGGAGCAAGACAAGCAAGCAGCCCCAGTCTCTGTGCCTCTGTGCGAGCAGTGCCATGGGCAGATGACGCTGAGCAACAGCTTTCCAGGCTAGCTCTTTCTGCCTGCGAGCTATCTGCAGACGTTCGCATTTTCAGAGCAGGCCTTCTGGAGGCGCCTGCCAAGTTCCCCCTAAGCTACGTTTGAAGTTTGAGGGAGCAAGACAAGCAAGCAGCCCCAGTCTCTGTGCCTCTGTGCGAGCAGTGCCATGGGCAGATGAGGCTGAGCAACAGCTTTCCAGGCTACCTCTTTCTGCCTGCGAGCTATCTGCAGACGTTCGTATTTTCAGAGCAGGGCTGATAGAGGTGCTCTGCACGGACCCCCGAATCTACGTTTGAAGTTTGAGGGAGCAAGACAAGCAAGCAGCCCCAGTCTCTGTGCCTCTGTGCGAGCAGTGCCATGGGCAGATGACGCTGAGCAACAGCTTTCCAGGCTAGCTCTTTCTGCCTGCGAGCTATCTGCAGACGTTCGCATTTTCAGAGCAGGCCTTCTGGAGGCGCCCGCCACGTTCCCCCTAAGCTACGTTTGAAGTTTGAGGTGGCAAGACAAGCAAGCAGCCCCAGTCTCTGTGCCTCTGTGCGAGCAGTGCCATGGGCAGATGATGCTGAGCAACAGCTTTCCAGGCTAGCTCTTTCTGCCTGCGAGCTATCTGCAGACGTTCGCATTTTCAGAGCAGGGCTTCTGGAGCTGCTCTGCACGGACCCCCGAAAATACGTTTGAAGTTTGAGGTGTCAAGACAAGCAAGCAGCCCCAGTCTCTGTGCCTCTGTGCGAGCAGTGCCATGGGCAGATGAGGCTGAGCAACAGCTTTCCAGGCTAGCTCTTTCTGCCTGCGAGCTATCTGCAGACGTTCGCATTTTCAGAGCAGGGCTGATAGAGGTGCTCTGCACGGACCCCCGAATCTACGTTTGAAGTTTGAGGGAGCAAGACAAGCAAGCAGCCCCAGTCTCTGTGCCTCTGTGCGAGCAGTGCCATGGGCAGATGAGGCTGAGCAACAGCTTTCCAGGCTAGCTCTTTCTGCCTGCGAGCTATCTGCAGACGTTCGCATTTTCGGAGCAGGGCTGCGGGATATTCCCTACACGGACCGCCAAAGCTACGTTTGAAGTTTGACGGTTTCAAGACAAGCAAGCATCCCCAGTCTCTGTGCCTCTGTGCGAGCAGTGCCATGGGCAGATGACGATGAGCAACAGCTTTCCAGGCTAGCTCTTTCTGCCTGCGAGCTATCTGCAGCCGTTCGCATTTTCAGAGCAGGCCTTCTGGAGGCGCCCGCCAAGTTCCCACAAAGCTACGTTTGAAGTTTGAGGTGGCAAGACAAGCAAGCAGCCCCAGTCTCTGTGCCTCTGTGCGAGCAGTGCCATGGGCAGATGAGGCTGAGCAACAGCTTTCCAGGCTAGCTCTTTCTGCCTGCGAGCTATCTGCAGACGTTCGCATTTTCAGAGCAGGTCTGATAGAGGTGCTCTGCACGGACCCCCGAATCTACGTTTGAAGTTTGAGGGAGCAAGACAAGCAAGCAGCCCCAGTCTCTGTGCCTCTGTGCGAGCAGTGCCATGGGCAGATGAGGCTGAGCAACAGCTTTCCAGGCTAGCTTTTTCTGTCTGCGAGCTATCTGCAGACGTTCGCATTTTCAAAGCAGGGCTGCGGGATATTCCCTGCATGGACCGCCAAAGCTACGTTTGAAGTTTGACGGGTTCAAGACAAGAAAGCATCCCCAGGCTCTGTGCCTCTGTGCGAGCAGTGCCATGGGCAGATGAGGCTGAGCAACAGCTTTCCAGGCTTGCTTTTTCTGCCTGCGAGCTATCTGCAGCCGTTCACATTTTCAGAGCAGGGCTGCCGGATACGCCGGCCAAGTTCCCCCTAAGCTACGTTTGAAGTTTGAGGGGGCAAAACAAGCAAGCAGCCACAGTCTCTGTGCCTCTGTGCGAGCAGTGCCATGGGCAGATGAGGCTGAGCAACAGCTTTCCAGGCTAGCTCTTTCTGCCTGCGAGCTATCTGCAGACGTTCGCATTTTCGGAGCAGGGCTGATGGAGGCCCCCTGCACGGAACCCCAAAGATACTTTTGAAGTTTGAGGTGGAAGACAAGCAAGCAAGCAGCCCCAGTCTCTGTGCCTCTGTGCGAGCAGTGCCATGGGCAGATGACGCTGAGCAACAGCTTTCCAGGCTAGCTCTTTCTGCCTGCGAGCTATCTGCAGACGTTCGCATTTTCAGAGCAGGGCTGCAGGATATTCCCTGCACAGACCGCCAAAGCTACGATTGAAGTTTGACGGGTTCCAGACAAGAAACCATCCCCAGTCTCTGTGCCTCTGTGCGAGCAGTGCCATGGGCAGATGAGGCTGAGCAACAGTTTTCCAGGCTTGCTTTTTCTTGCTGCGAGCTATCTGCAGACGTTCGCATTTTCAGAGCAGGGCTTCTGGAGGTGCCCTGCACGGACCCGCGAAGATACGTTTGAAGTTTGAGGTGTCAAGACAAGCAAGCAGGCCCCAGTCTCTGTGCCTCTGTGCGAGCAGTGCCATGGGCAGATGAGGCTGAGCAACAGCTTTCCAGGCTAGCTCTTTCTGCCTGCGAGCTATCTGCAGACGTTCGCATTTTCAGAGCAGGGCTGTCGGATACGCCGGCCAAGGACCCACAAAGCTACGTTTGAAGTTTGAGGTGGCAAAACAAGCAAGCAGCCCCAGTCTCTGTGCCTCTGTGCGAGCAGTGCCATGGGCAGATGAGGCTGAGCAACAGCTTCCCAGGCTAGCTCTTGCTGGCTGCGAGCTATCTGCAGACGTTCGCATTTTCAGAGCAGGTCTGATAGAGGTGCTCTGCACGGACCCCCGAAGATACGTTTGAAGTTTGAGGTGTCAAGACAAGCAAGCAGCCCCAGTCTCTGTGCCTCTGTGCGAGCAGTGCCATGGGCAGATGAGGCTGAGCAACAGATTTCCAGGCTAGCTCTTTCTGCCTGCGAGCTATCTGCAGCCGTTCGCATTTTCAGAGCAGGGCTTATAGAGGTGCTCTGCACGGACCCCCGAATCTACGTTTGAAGTTTGAGGTGTCAAGACAAGCAAGCAGCCCCAGTCTCTGTGCCTCTGTGCGAGCAGTGCCATGGGCAGATGAGGCTGAGCAACAGCTTCCCAGGCTAGCTCTTTCTGCCTGCGAGCTATCTGCAGACGTTCGCATTTTCAGAGCAGGTCTGATAGAGGTGCTCTGCACGGACCCACAAAGCTACGTTTGAAGTTTGAGGGGGCAAAACAAGCAAGCAGCCCCAGTCTCTGTGCCTCTGTGCGAGCAGTGCCATGGGCAGATGAGGCTGAGCAACAGCTTTCCAGGCTAGCTCTTTCTGCCTGCGAGCTATCTGCAGACGTTCGCATTTTCAGAGCAGGCCTTCTGGAGGCGCCCGCCAAGTTCCCCCTAAGCTACGTTTGAAGTTTGAGGTGGCAAGACAAGCAAGCAGCCCCAGTCTCTGTGCCTCTGTGCGAGCAGTGCCATGGGCAGATGAGGCTGAGCAACAGCTTTCCAGGCTCGCTCTTTCTGCCTGCGAGCTATCTGCAGACGTTCGCATTTTCAGAGCAGGGCTTATAGAGGTGCTCTGCACGGACCCCCGAATCTACGTTTGAAGTTTGAGGTGTCAAGACAAGCAAGCAGCCCCAGTCTCTGTGCCTCTGTGCGAGCAGTGCCATGGGCAGATGAGGCTGAGCAACAGATTTCCAGGCTAGCTCTTTCTGCCTGCGAGCTATCTGCAGCCGTTCGCATTTTCAGAGCAGGGCTGCCGGATACGCCGGCCAAGGACCCACAAAGCTACGTTTGAAGTTTGAGGGGGCAAAACAAGCAAGCAGCCCCAGGCTCTGTGCCTCTGTGCGAGCAGTGCCATGGGCAGATGACGATGAGCAACAGCTTTCCAGGCTAGCTCTTTCTGCCTGCGAGCTATCTGCAGACGTTCGCATTTTCAGAGCAGGGCTGATAGAGGTGCTCTGCACGGACCCCCGAATCTACGTTTGAAGTTTGAGGGAGCAAGACAAGCAAGCAGCCCCAGTCTCTGTGCCTCTGTGCGAGCAGTGCCATGGGCAGATGACGCTGAGCAACAGCTTTCCAGGCTAGCTCTTTCTGCCTGCGAGCTATCTGCAGACGTTCGCATTTTCGGAGCAGGGCTGCGGGATATTCCCTGCACGGACCGCCAAAGCTACGTTTGAAGTTTGACGGTTTCAAGACAAGCAAGCATCCCCAGTCTCTGTGCCTCTGTGCGAGCAGTGCCATGGGCAGATGACGATGAGCAACAGCTTTCCAGGCTAGCTCTTTCTGGCTGCGAGCTATCTGCAGACGTTCGCATTTTCAGAGCAGGCCTTCTGGAGGCGCCCGCCAAGTTCCCCCTAAGCTACGTTTGAAGTTTGAGGTGGCAAGACAAGCAAGCAGCCCCAGTCTCTGTGCCTCTGTGCGAGCAGTGCCATGGGCAGATGAGGCTGAGCAACAGCTTTCCAGGCTAGCTCTTTCTGCCTGCGAGCTATCTGCAGACGTTCGCATTTTCAGAGCAGGTCTGATAGAGGTGCTCTGCACGGACCCCCGAATCTACGTTTGAAGTTTGAAGGAGCAAGACAAGCAAGCAGCCCCAGTCTCTGTGCCTCTGTGCGAGCAGTGCCATGGGCAGATGAGGCTGAGCAACAGCTTTCCAGGCTAGCTCTTTCTGCCTGCGAGCTATCTGCAGACGTTCGCATTTTCGGAGCAGGGCTGCGGGATATTCCCTGCACGGACCGCCAAAGCTGCGTTTGAAGTTTGACGGTTTCAAGACAAGCAAGCAGCCCCAGTCTCTGTGCCTCTGTGCGAGCAGTGCCATGGGCAGATGACGATGAGCAACAGCTTTCCAGGCTAGCTCTTTCTGGCTGCGAGCTATCTGCAGACGTTCGCATTTTCAGAGCAGGCCTTCTGGAGGCGCCCGCCAAGTTCCCCCTAAGCTACGTTTGAAGTTTGAGGTGGCAAGACAAGCAAGCAGCCCCAGTCTCTGTGCCTCTGTGCGAGCAGTGCCATGGGCAGATGATGCTGAGCAACAGCTTTCCAGGCTAGCTCTTTCTGCCTGCGAGCTATCTGCAGACGTTCGCATT
This sequence comes from Opisthocomus hoazin, assembly GCF_030867145.1. Classification (NCBI taxonomy): domain Eukaryota; kingdom Metazoa; phylum Chordata; class Aves; order Opisthocomiformes; family Opisthocomidae; genus Opisthocomus; species Opisthocomus hoazin. The sequence continues at coordinate 14,460,152 of NC_134430.1, read as the reverse complement.
TTCAGAGCAGGTCTGATAGAGGTGCTCTGCACGGACCCCCGAATCTACGTTTGAAGTTTGAGGGAGCAAGACAAGCAAGCAGCCCCAGTCTCTGTGCCTCTGTGCGAGCAGTGCCATGGGCAGATGAGGCTGAGCAACAGCTTTCCAGGCTAGCTTTTTCTGTCTGCGAGCTATCTGCAGACGTTCGCATTTTCAAAGCAGGGCTGCGGGATATTCCCTGCATGGACCGCCAAAGCTACGTTTGAAGTTTGACGGGTTCAAGACAAGAAAGCAGCCCCAGTCTCTGTGCCTCTGTGCGAGCAGTGCCATGGGCAGATGAGGCTGAGCAACAGCTTTCCAGGCTAGCTCTTTCTGCCTGCGAGCTATCTGCAGACGTTCGCATTTTCAAAGCAGGGCTGCCGGATACGCCGGCCAAGTTCCCCCTAAGCTACGTTTGAAGATTGAGGGGGCAAAACAAGCAAGCAGCCCCAGTCTCTGTGCCTCTGTGCGAGCAGTGCCATGGGCAGATGAGGCTGAGCAACAGCTTTCCAGGCTAGCTCTTTCTGCCTGCGAGCTATCTGCAGACGTTCGCATTTTCAGAGCAGGTCTGATAGAGGTGCTCTGCATGGACCCACAAAGCTACGTTTGAAGTTTGAGGGGGCAAAACAAGCAAGCAGCCCCAGTCTCTGTGCCTCTGTGCGAGCAGTGCCATGGGCAGATGAGGCTGAGCAACAGCTTTCCAGGCTAGCTCTTTCTGCCTGCGAGCTATCTGCAGACGTTCGCATTTTCAGAGCAGGCCTTCTGGAGGCGCCCGCCAAGTTCCCCCTAAGCTACGTTTGAAGTTTGAGGTGGCAAGACAAGCAAGCAGCCCCAGTCTCTGTGCCTCTGTGCGAGCAGTGCCATGGGCAGATGAGGCTGAGCAACAGCTTTCCAGGCTCGCTCTTTCTGCCTGCGAGCTATCTGCAGACGTTCGCATTTTCAGAGCAGGGCTTATAGAGGTGCTCTGCACGGACCCCCGAATCTACGTTTGAAGTTTGAGGTGTCAAGACAAGCAAGCAGCCCCAGTCTCTGTGCCTCTGTGCGAGCAGTGCCATGGGCAGATGAGGCTGAGCAACAGCTTTCCAGGCTAGCTCTTTCTGCCTGCGAGCTATCTGCAGCCGTTCGCATTTTCAGAGCAGGGCTGCCGGATACGCCGGCCAAGGACCCACAAAGCTACGTTTGAAGTTTGAGGGGGCAAAACAAGCAAGCAGCCCCAGTCTCTGTGCCTCTGTGCGAGCAGTGCCATGGGCAGATGAGGCTGAGCAACAGCTTCCCAGGCTAGCTCTTTCTGCCTGCGAGCTATCTGCAGACGTTCGCATTTTCGGAGCAGGGCTGCGGGATATTCCCTGCACGGACCGCCAAAGCTACGTTTGAAGTTTGACGGTTTCAAGACAAGCAAGCATCCCCAGTCTCTGTGCCTCTGTGCGAGCAGTGCCATGGGCAGATGACGCTGAGCAACAGCTTTCCAGGCTAGCTCTTTCTGCCTGCGAGCTATCTGCAGACGTTCGCATTTTCAGAGCAGGGCTGATAGAGGTGCTCTGCACGGACCCCCGAATCTACGTTTGAAGTTTGAGTGAGCAAGACAAGCAAGCAGCCCCAGTCTCTGTGCCTCTGTGCGAGCAGTGCCATGGGCAGATGAGGCTGAGCAACAGCTTTCCAGGCTAGCTCTTTCTGCCTGCGAGCTATCTGCAGACGTTCGCATTTTCAGAGCAGGCCTTCTGGAGGCGCCCGCCAAGTTCCCCCTAAGCTACGTTTGAAGTTTGAGGTGGCAAGACAAGCAAGCAGCCCCAGTCTCTGTGCCTCTGTGCGAGCAGTGCCATGGGCAGATGAGGCTGAGCAACAGCTTTCCAGGCTAGCTCTTTCTGCCTGCGAGCTATCTGCAGACGTTCGCATTTTCAGAGCAGGGCTTCTGGAGGTGCTCTGCACGGAACCCCGAAGATGCGTTTGAAGTTTGAGGTGTCAAGACAAGCAAGCAGCCCCAGTCTCTGTGCCTCTGTGCGAGCAGTGCCATGGGCAGATGAGGCTGAGCAACAGCTTTCCAGGCTAGCTCTTTCTGGCTGCGAGCTATCTGCAGACGTTCGCATTTTCAGAGCAGGGCTGCCGGATACGCCGGCCAAGGACCCACAAAGCTACGTTTGAAGTTTGAGGGGACAAAACAAGCAAGCAGCCCCAGTCTCTGTGCCTCTGTGCGAGCAGTGCCATGGGCAGATGAGGCTGAGCAACAGCTTCCCAGGCTAGCTCTTGCTGGCTGCGAGCTATCTGCAGACGTTCGCATTTTCAGAGCAGGTCTGATAGAGGTGCTCTGCACGGACCCCCGAAGATACGTTTGAAGTTTGAGGTGTCAAGACAAGCAAGCAGCCCCAGTCTCTGTGCCTCTGTGCGAGCAGTGCCATGGGCAGATGAGGCTGAGCAACAGCTTTCCAGGCTAGCTTTTTCTGTCTGCGAGCTATCTGCAGACGTTCGCATATTCAAAGCAGGGCTGCGGGATATTCCCTGCATGGACCGCCAAAGCTACGTTTGAAGTTTGACGGGTTCAAGACAAGAAAGAATCCCCAGGCTCTGTGCCTCTGTGCGAGCAGTGCCATGGGCAGATGAGGCTGAGCAACAGATTTCCAGGCTAGCTCTTTCTGCCTGCGAGCTATCTGCAGCCGTTCGCATTTTCAGAGCAGGGCTGCCGGATACGCCGGACAAGGACCCAAAAAGCTACGTTTGAAGTTTGAGGGGGAAAGACAAGCAAGCAGCCCCAGTCTCTGTGCCTCTGTGCGAGCAGTGCCATGGGCAGATGAGGCTGAGCAACAGCTTTCCAGGCTAGCTCTTTCTGCCTGCGAGCTATCTGCAGACGTTCGCATTTTCGGAGCAGGGCTGATGGAGGCCCCCTGCACGGAACCCCAAAGATACTTTTGAAGTTTGAGGTGGAAGACAAGCAAGCAAGCAGCCCCAGTCTCTGTGCCTCTGTGCGAGCAGTGCCATGGGCAGATGAGGCTGAGCAACAGCTTTCCAGGCTAGCTCTTTCTGCCTGCGAGCTATCTGCAGACGTTCGCATTTTCAGAGCAGGGCTGCAGGATATTCCCTGCACAGACCGCCAAAGCTACGATTGAAGTTTGACGGGTTCCAGACAAGAAAGCATCCCCATGCTCTGTGCCTCTGTGCGAGCAGTGCCATGGGCAGATGAGGCTGAGCAACAGTTTTCCAGGCTAGCTCTTTCTGACTGCGAGCTATCTGCAGACGTTCGCATTTTCAGAGCAGGGCTTCTGGAGGTGCCCTGCACGGACCCCCGAAGATGCGTTTGAAGTTTGAGGTGTCAAGACAAGCAAGCAGCCCCAGTCTCTGTGCCTCTGTGCGAGCAGTGCCATGGGCAGATGAGGCTGAGCAACAGCTTTCCAGGCTAGCTCTTTCTGCCTGCGAGCTATCTGCAGCCGTTCGCATTTTCAGAGCAGGGCTGCCGGATACGTCGGCCAAGGACCCACAAAGCTACGTTTGAAGTTTGAGGGGGCAAAACAAGCAAGCAGCCCCAGTCTCTGTGCCTCTGTGCGAGCAGTGCCATGGGCAGATGAGGCTGAGCAACAGCTTTCCAGGCTAGCTCTTTCTGCCTGCGAGCTATCTGCAGACGTTCGCATTTTCGGAGCAGGGCTGCGGGATATTCCCTGAACGGACCGCCAAAGCTACGTTTGAAGTTTGACGGTTTCAAGACAAGCAAGCAGCCCCAGTCTCTGTGCCTCTGTGCGAGCAGTGCCATGGGCAGATGAGGCTGAGCAACAGCTTTCCAGGCTAGCTCTTTCTGGCTGCGAGCTATCTGCAGACGTTTGCATTTTCAGAGCAGGCCTTGTGGAGGCGCCCGCCAAGTTCCCCCTAAGCTACGTTTGAAGTTTGAGGTGGCAAGACAAGCAAGCAGCCCCAGTCTCTGTGCCTCTGTGCGAGCAGTGCCATGGGCAGATGACGATGAGCAACAGCTTTCCAGGCTAGCTCTTTCTGCCTGCGAGCTATCTGCAGACGTTCGCATTTTCAGAGCAGGGCTGATAGAGGTGCTCTGCACGGACCCCCGAATCTACGTTTGAAGTTTGAGGGAGCAAGACAAGCAAGCAGCCCCAGTCTCTGTGCCTCTGTGCGAGCAGTGCCATGGGCAGATGAGGCTGAGCAACAGCTTTCCAGGCTAGCTCTTTCTGCCTGCGAGCTATCTGCAGACGTTCGCATTTTCAGAGCAGGCCTTCTGGAGGCGCCTGCCAAGTTCCCCCTAAGCTACGTTTGAAGTTTGAGGGAGCAAGACAAGCAAGCAGCCCCAGTCTCTGTGCCTCTGTGCGAGCAGTGCCATGGGCAGATGACGATGAGCAACAGCTTTCCAGGCTACCTCTTTCTGCCTGCGAGCTATCTGCAGACGTTCGTATTTTCAGAGCAGGGCTGATAGAGGTGCTCTGCACGGACCCCCGAATCTACGTTTGAAGTTTGAGGGAGCAAGACAAGCAAGCAGCCCCAGTCTCTGTGCCTCTGTGCGAGCAGTGCCATGGGCAGATGACGCTGAGCAACAGCTTTCCAGGCTAGCTCTTTCTGCCTGCGAGCTATCTGCAGACGTTCGCATTTTCAGAGCAGGCCTTCTGGAGGCGCCCGCCACGTTCCCCCTAAGCTACGTTTGAAGTTTGAGGTGGCAAGACAAGCAAGCAGCCCCAGTCTCTGTGCCTCTGTGCGAGCAGTGCCATGGGCAGATGATGCTGAGCAACAGCTTTCCAGGCTAGCTCTTTCTGCCTGCGAGCTATCTGCAGACGTTCGCATTTTCAGAGCAGGGCTTCTGGAGCTGCTCTGCACGGACCCCCGAAGATACGTTTGAAGTTTGAGGTGTCAAGACAAGCAAGCAGCCCCAGTCTCTGTGCCTCTGTGCGAGCAGTGCCATGGGCAGATGAGGCTGAGCAACAGCTTTCCAGGCTAGCTCTTTCTGCCTGCGAGCTATCTGCAGACGTTCGCATTTTCAGAGCAGGGCTGATAGAGGTGCTCTGCACGGACCCCCGAATCTACGTTTGAAGTTTGAGGGAGCAAGACAAGCAAGCAGCCCCAGTCTCTGTGCCTCTGTGCGAGCAGTGCCATGGGCAGATGAGGCTGAGCAACAGCTTTCCAGGCTAGCTCTTTCTGCCTGCGAGCTATCTGCAGACGTTCGCATTTTCGGAGCAGGGCTGCGGGATATTCCCTGCACGGACCGCCAAAGCTACGTTTGAAGTTTGACGGTTTCAAGACAAGCAAGCATCCCCAGTCTCTGTGCCTCTGTGCGAGCAGTGCCATGGGCAGATGACGATGAGCAACAGCTTTCCAGGCTAGCTCTTTCTGCCTGCGAGCTATCTGCAGCCGTTCGCATTTTCAGAGCAGGCCTTCTGGAGGCGCCCGCCAAGTTCCCACAAAGCTACGTTTGAAGTTTGAGGTGGCAAGACAAGCAAGCAGCCCCAGTCTCTGTGCCTCTGTGCGAGCAGTGCCATGGGCAGATGAGGCTGAGCAACAGCTTTCCAGGCTAGCTCTTTCTGCCTGCGAGCTATCTGCAGACGTTCGCATTTTCAGAGCAGGTCTGATAGAGGTGCTCTGCACGGACCCCCGAATCTACGTTTGAAGTTTGAGGGAGCAAGACAAGCAAGCAGCCCCAGTCTCTGTGCCTCTGTGCGAGCAGTGCCATGGGCAGATGAGGCTGAGCAACAGCTTTCCAGGCTAGCTTTTTCTGTCTGCGAGCTATCTGCAGACGTTCGCATTTTCAAAGCAGGGCTGCGGGATATTCCCTGCATGGACCGCCAAAGCTACGTTTGAAGTTTGACGGGTTCAAGACAAGAAAGCATCCCCAGGCTCTGTGCCTCTGTGCGAGCAGTGCCATGGGCAGATGAGGCTGAGCAACAGCTTTCCAGGCTTGCTTTTTCTGCCTGCGAGCTATCTGCAGCCGTTCACATTTTCAGAGCAGGGCTGCCGGATACGCCGGCCAAGTTCCCCCTAAGCTACGTTTGAAGTTTGAGGGGGCAAAACAAGCAAGCAGCCCCAGTCTCTGTGCCTCTGTGCGAGCAGTGCCATGGGCAGATGAGGCTGAGCAACAGCTTTCCAGGCTAGCTCTTTCTGCCTGCGAGCTATCTGCAGACGTTCGCATTTTCGGAGCAGGGCTGATGGAGGCCCCCTGCACGGAACCCCAAAGATACTTTTGAAGTTTGAGGTGGAAGACAAGCAAGCAAGCAGCCCCAGTCTCTGTGCCTCTGTGCGAGCAGTGCCATGGGCAGATGACGCTGAGCAACAGCTTTCCAGGCTAGCTCTTTCTGCCTGCGAGCTATCTGCAGACGTTCGCATTTTCAGAGCAGGGCTGCAGGATATTCCCTGCACAGACCGCCAAAGCTACGATTGAAGTTTGACGGGTTCCAGACAAGAAACCATCCCCAGTCTCTGTGCCTCTGTGCGAGCAGTGCCATGGGCAGATGAGGCTGAGCAACAGTTTTCCAGGCTTGCTTTTTCTTGCTGCGAGCTATCTGCAGCCGTTCGCATTTTCAGAGCAGGGCTTCTGGAGGTGCCCTGCACGGACCCGCGAAGATACGTTTGAAGTTTGAGGTGTCAAGACAAGCAAGCAGGCCCCAGTCTCTGTGCCTCTGTGCGAGCAGTGCCATGGGCAGATGAGGCTGAGCAACAGCTTTCCAGGCTAGCTCTTTCTGCCTGCGAGCTATCTGCAGACGTTCGCATTTTCAGAGCAGGGCTGTCGGATACGCCGGCCAAGGACCCACAAAGCTACGTTTGAAGTTTGAGGTGGCAAAACAAGCAAGCAGCCCCAGTCTCTGTGCCTCTGTGCGAGCAGTGCCATGGGCAGATGAGGCTGAGCAACAGCTTCCCAGGCTAGCTCTTGCTGGCTGCGAGCTATCTGCAGACGTTCGCATTTTCAGAGCAGGTCTGATAGAGGTGCTCTGCACGGACCCCCGAAGATACGTTTGAAGTTTGAGGTGTCAAGACAAGCAAGCAGCCCCAGTCTCTGTGCCTCTGTGCGAGCAGTGCCATGGGCAGATGAGGCTGAGCAACAGCTTTCCAGGCTAGCTTTTTCTGTCTGCGAGCTATCTGCAGACGTTCGCATTTTCAAAGCAGGGCTGCGGGATATTCCCTGCATGGACCGCCAAAGCTACGTTTGAATTTTGACGGGTTCAAGACAAGAAAGCATCCCCAGGCTCTGTGCCTCTGTGCGAGCAGTGCCATGGGCAGATGAGGCTGAGCAACAGATTTCCAGGCTAGCTCTTTCTGGCTGCTAGCTATCTGCAGCCGTTCGCATTTTCAGAGCAGGGCTGCCGGATACGCCGGCCAAGGACCCACAAAGCTACGTTTGAAGTTTGAGGGGGCAAAACAAGCAAGCAGCCCCAGGCTCTGTGCCTCTGTGCGAGCAGTGCCATGGGCAGATGATGCTGAGCAACAGCTTTCCAGGCTAGCTCTTTCTGCCTGCGAGCTATCTGCAGACGTTCGCATTTTCATAGCAGGCCTTCTGGAGCTGCCCTGCACGGACCCCCGAAGCTACGTTTGAAGTTTGAGGTGTCAAGACAAGCAAGCAGCCCCAGTCTCTGTGCCTCTGTGCGAGCAGTGCCATGGGCAGATGAGGCTGAGCAACAGCTTTCCAGGCTAGCTCTTTCTGCCTGCGAGCTATCTGCAGACGTTCGCATTTTCGGAGCAGGGCTGCGGGATATTCCCTGAACGGACCGCCAAAGCTACGTTTGAAGTTTGACGGTTTCAAGACAAGCAAGCAGCCCCAGTCTCTGTGCCTCTGTGCGAGCAGTGCCATGGGCAGATGAGGCTGAGCAACAGCTTTCCAGGCTAGCTCTTTCTGCCTGCGAGCTATCTGCAGACGTTTGCATTTTCAGAGCAGGCCTTGTGGAGGCGCCCGCCAAGTTCCCCCTAAGCTACGTTTGAAGTTTGAGGTGGCAAGACAAGCAAGCAGCCCCAGTCTCTGTGCCTCTGTGCGAGCAGTGCCATGGGCAGATGACGATGAGCAACAGCTTTCCAGGCTAGCTCTTTCTGCCTGCGAGCTATCTGCAGACGTTCGCATTTTCAGAGCAGGGCTGATAGAGGTGCTCTGCACGGACCCCCGAATCTACGTTTGAAGTTTGAGGGAGCAAGACAAGCAAGCAGCCCCAGTCTCTGTGCCTCTGTGCGAGCAGTGCCATGGGCAGATGACGCTGAGCAACAGCTTTCCAGGCTAGCTCTTTCTGCCTGCGAGCTATCTGCAGACGTTCGCATTTTCAGAGCAGGCCTTCTGGAGGCGCCTGCCAAGTTCCCCCTAAGCTACGTTTGAAGTTTGAGGGAGCAAGACAAGCAAGCAGCCCCAGTCTCTGTGCCTCTGTGCGAGCAGTGCCATGGGCAGATGACGATGAGCAACAGCTTTCCAGGCTAGCTCTTTCTGCCTGCGAGCTATCTGCAGACGTTCGCATTTTCGGAGCAGGGCTGCGGGATATTCCCTGCACGGACCGCCAAAGCTACGTTTGAAGTTTGACGGTTTCAAGACAAGCAAGCATCCCCAGTCTCTGTGCCTCTGTGCGAGCAGTGCCATGGGCAGATGACGATGAGCAACAGCTTTCCAGGCTAGCTCTTTCTGCCTGCGAGCTATCTGCAGCCGTTCGCATTTTCAGAGCAGGCCTTCTGGAGGCGCCCGCCAAGTTCCCACAAAGCTACGTTTGAAGTTTGAGGTGGCAAGACAAGCAAGCAGCCCCAGTCTCTGTGCCTCTGTGCGAGCAGTGCCATGGGCAGATGAGGCTGAGCAACAGCTTTCCAGGCTAGCTCTTTCTGCCTGCGAGCTATCTGCAGACGTTCGCATTTTCAGAGCAGGTCTGATAGAGGTGCTCTGCACGGACCCCCGAATCTACGTTTGAAGTTTGAGGGAGCAAGACAAGCAAGCAGCCCCAGTCTCTGTGCCTCTGTGCGAGCAGTGCCATGGGCAGATGAGGCTGAGCAACAGCTTTCCAGGCTAGCTTTTTCTGTCTGCGAGCTATCTGCAGACGTTCGCATTTTCAAAGCAGGGCTGCGGGATATTCCCTGCATGGACCGCCAAAGCTACGTTTGAAGTTTGACGGGTTCAAGACAAGAAAGCATCCCCAGGCTCTGTGCCTCTGTGCGAGCAGTGCCATGGGCAGATGAGGCTGAGCAACAGCTTTCCAGGCTAGCTCTTTCTGCCTGCGAGCTATCTGCAGACGTTCGCATTTTCGGAGCAGGGCTGATGGAGGCCCCCTGCACGGAACCCCAAAGATACTTTTGAAGTTTGAGGTGGAAGACAAGCAAGCAAGCAGCCCCAGTCTCTGTGCCTCTGTGCGAGCAGTGCCATGGGCAGATGACGCTGAGCAACAGCTTTCCAGGCTAGCTCTTTCTGCCTGCGAGCTATCTGCAGACGTTCGCATTTTCAGAGCAGGGCTGCAGGATATTCCCTGCACAGACCGCCAAAGCTACGATTGAAGTTTGACGGGTTCCAGACAAGAAACCATCCCCAGTCTCTGTGCCTCTGTGCGAGCAGTGCCATGGGCAGATGAGGCTGAGCAACAGTTTTCCAGGCTTGCTTTTTCTTGCTGCGAGCTATCTGCAGACGTTCGCATTTTCAGAGCAGGGCTTCTGGAGGTGCCCTGCACGGACCCGCGAAGATACGTTTGAAGTTTGAGGTGTCAAGACAAGCAAGCAGGCCCCAGTCTCTGTGCCTCTGTGCGAGCAGTGCCATGGGCAGATGAGGCTGAGCAACAGCTTTCCAGGCTAGCTCTTTCTGCCTGCGAGCTATCTGCAGACGTTCGCATTTTCAGAGCAGGGCTGTCGGATACGCCGGCCAAGAACCCACAAAGCTACGTTTGAAGTTTGAGGTGGCAAAACAAGCAAGCAGCCCCAGTCTCTGTGCCTCTGTGCGAGCAGTGCCATGGGCAGATGAGGCTGAGCAACAGCTTCCCAGGCTAGCTCTTGCTGGCTGCGAGCTATCTGCAGACGTTCGCATTTTCAGAGCAGGTCTGATAGAGGTGCTCTGCACGGACCCCCGAAGATACGTTTGAAGTTTGAGGTGTCAAGACAAGCAAGCAGCCCCAGTCTCTGTGCCTCTGTGCGAGCAGTGCCATGGGCAGATGAGGCTGAGCAACAGCTTTCCAGGCTAGCTTTTTCTGTCTGCGAGCTATCTGCAGACGTTCGCATTTTCAAAGCAGGGCTGCGGGATATTCCCTGCATGGACCGCCAAAGCTACGTTTGAATTTTGACGGGTTCAAGAAAAGAAAGCATCCCCAGGCTCTGTGCCTCTGTGCGAGCAGTGCCATGGGCAGATGAGGCTGAGCAACAGATTTCCAGGCTAGCTCTTTCTGGCTGCTAGCTATCTGCAGCCGTTCGCATTTTCAGAGCAGGGCTGCCGGATACGCCGGCCAAGGACCCACAAAGCTACGTTTGAAGTTTGAGGGGGCAAAACAAGCAAGCAGCCCCAGGCTCTGTGCCTCTGTGCGAGCAGTGCCATGGGCAGATGATGCTGAGCAACAGCTTTCCAGGCTAGCTCTTTCTGCCTGCGAGCTATCTGCAGACGTTCGCATTTTCATAGCAGGCCTTCTGGAGCTGCCCTGCACGGACCCCCGAAGATACGTTTGAAGTTTGAGGTGTCAAGACAAGCAAGCAGCCCCAGTCTCTGTGCCTCTGTGCGAGCAGTGCCATGGGCAGATGAGGCTGAGCAACAGCTTTCCAGGCTAGCTCTTTCTGCCTGCGAGCTATCTGCAGACGTTCGCATTTTCGGAGCAGGGCTGATAGAGGTGCTCTGCACGGAACCCCGAATCTACGTTTCAAGTTTGAGGGAGCAAGACAAGCAAGCAGCCCCAGTCTCTGTGCCTCTGTGCGAGCAGTGCCATGGGCAGATGAGGCTGAGCAACAGCTTTCCAGGCTAGCTCTTTCTGCCTGCGAGCTATCTGCAGACGTTCGCATTTTCAGAGCAGGCCTTCTGGAGGCGCCCGCCAAGTTCCCCCAAAGCTACGTTTGAAGTTTGAGGTGGCAAGACAAGCAAGCAGCCCCAGTCTCTGTGCCTCTGTGCGAGCAGTGCCATGGGCAGATGAGGCTGAGCAACAGCTTTCCAGGCTAGCTCTTTCTGCCTGCGAGCTATCTGCAGACGTTCGCATTTTCAGAGCAGGTCTGATAGAGGTGCTCTGCACGGACCCCCGAATCTACGTTTGAAGTTTGAGGGAGCAAGACAAGCAAGCAGCCCCAGTCTCTGTGCCTCTGTGCGAGCAGTGCCATGGGCAGATGAGGCTGAGCAACAGCTTTCCAGGATAGCTTTTTCTGTCTGCGAGCTATCTGCAGACGTTCGCATTTTCAAAGCAGGGCTGCGGGATATTCCCTGCATGGACCGCCAAAGCTACGTTTGAAGTTTGACGGGTTCAAGACAAGAAAGCATCCCCAGTCTCTGTGCCTCTGTGCGAGCAGTGCCATGGGCAGATGAGGCTGAGCAACAGCTTTCCAGGCTAGCTCTTTCTGCCTGCGAGCTATCTGCAGCCGTTCGCATTTTCAGAGCAGGGCTGCCGGATACGCCGGCCAAGTTCCCCCTAAGCTACGTTTGAAGTTTGAGGGGGCAAAACAAGCAAGCAGCCCCAGTCTCTGTGCCTCTGTGCGAGCAGTGCCATGGGCAGATGAGGCTGAGCAACAGATTTCCAGGCTAGCTCTTTCTGGCTGCTAGCTATCTGCAGCCGTTCGCATTTTCAGAGCAGGGCTGCCGGATACGCCGGCCAAGGACCCACAAAGCTACGTTTGAAGTTTGAGGGGGCAAAACAAGCAAGCAGCCCCAGGCTCTGTGCCTCTGTGCGAGCAGTGCCATGGGCAGATGATGCTGAGCAACAGCTTTCCAGGCTAGCTCTTTCTGCCTGCGAGCTATCTGCAGACGTTCGCATTTTCATAGCAGGCCTTCTGGAGCTGCCCTGCACGGACCCCCGAAGATACGTTTGAAGTTTGAGGTGTCAAGACAAGCAAGCAGCCCCAGTCTCTGTGCCTCTGTGCGAGCAGTGCCATGGGCAGATGAGGCTGAGCAACAGCTTTCCAGGCTAGCTCTTTCTGCCTGCGAGCTATCTGCAGACGTTCGCATTTTCGGAGCAGGGCTGATAGAGGTGCTCTGCACGGAACCCCGAATCTACGTTTCAAGTTTGAGGGAGCAAGACAAGCAAGCAGCCCCAGTCTCTGTGCCTCTGTGCGAGCAGTGCCATGGGCAGATGAGGCTGAGCAACAGCTTTCCAGGCTAGCTCTTTCTGCCTGCGAGCTATCTGCAGACGTTCGCATTTTCAGAGCAGGCCTTCTGGAGGCGCCCGCCAAGTTCCCCCTAAGCTACGTTTGAAGTTTGAGGTGGCAAGACAAGCAAGCAGCCCCAGTCTCTGTGCCTCTGTGCGAGCAGTGCCATGGGCAGATGAGGCTGAGCAACAGCTTTCCAGGCTAGCTCTTTCTGCCTGCGAGCTATCTGCAGACGTTCGCATTTTCAGAGCAGGTCTGATAGAGGTGCTCTGCACGGACCCCCGAATCTACGTTTGAAGTTTGAGGGAGCAAGACAAGCAAGCAGCCCCAGTCTCTGTGCCTCTGTGCGAGCAGTGCCATGGGCAGATGAGGCTGAGCAACAGCTTTCCAGGATAGCTTTTTCTGTCTGCGAGCTATCTGCAGACGTTCGCATTTTCAAAGCAGGGCTGCGGGATATTCCCTGCATGGACCGCCAAAGCTACGTTTGAAGTTTGACGGGTTCAAGACAAGAAAGCATCCCCAGTCTCTGTGCCTCTGTGCGAGCAGTGCCATGGGCAGATGAGGCTGAGCAACAGCTTTCCAGGCTAGCTCTTTCTGCCTGCGAGCTATCTGCAGCCGTTCGCATTTTCAGAGCAGGGCTGCCGCATACGCCGGCCAAGTTCCCCCTAAGCTACGTTTGAAGTTTGAGGGGGCAAAACAAGCAAGCAGCCCCAGTCTCTGTGCCTCTGTGCGAGCAGTGCCATGGGCAGATGAGGCTGAGCAACAGCTTTCCAGGCTAGCTCTTTCTGCCTGCGAGCTATCTGCAGACGTTCGCATTTTCGGAGCAGGGCTGATGGAGGCCCCCTGCACGGAACCCCAAAGATACTTTTGAAGTTTGAGGTGGAAGACAAGCAAGCAAGCAGCCCCAGTCTCTGTGCCTCTGTGCGAGCAGTGCCATGGGCAGATGAGGCTGAGCAACAGCTTTCCAGGCTAGCTCTTTCTGGATGCCAGCTATCTGCAGACGTTCGCATTTTCAGAGCAGGGCTGCCGGATACGCTGGCCAAGGACCCACAAAGCTACGTTTGAAGTTTGAGGGGTCAAGACAAGCAAGCATCCCCAGTCTCTGTGCCTCTGTGCGAGCAGTGCCATGGGCAGATGAGGCTGAGCAACAGCTTTCCAGGCTAGCTCTTTCTGGCTGCGAGCTATCTGCAGACGTTCGCATTTTCAGAGCAGGGCTTCTGGAGGTGCCCTGCACGGAACCCCGAAGATGCGTTTGAAGTTTGAGGTGTCAAGACAAGCAAGCAGCCCCAGTCTCTGTGCCTCTGTGCGAGCAGTGCCATGGGCAGATGAGGCTGAGCAACAGCTTTCCAGGCTAGCTCTTTCTGGCTGTGAGCTATCTGCAGCCGTTCGCATTTTCAGAGCAGGGCTGCCGGATACGCCGGACAAGAACCCACAAAGCTACGTTTGAAGTTTGAGGGGGCAAAACAAGCAAGCAGCCCCAGTCTCTGTGCCTCTGTGCGAGCAGTGCCATGGGCAGATGAGGCTGAGCAACAGCTTCCCAGGCTAGCTCTTTCTGCCTGCGAGCTATCTGCAGAGGTTCGCATTTTCGGAGCAGGGCTGCGGGATATTCCCTGCACGGACCGCCAAAGCTACGTTTGAAGTTTGACGGTTTCAAGACAAGCAAGCATCCCCAGTCTCTGTGCCTCTGTGCGAGCAGTGCCATGGGCAGATGACGATGAGCAACAGCTTTCCAGGCTAGCTCTTTCTGCCTGCGAGCTATCTGCAGACGTTCGCATTTTCAGAGCAGGCCTTCTGGAGGCGCCCGCCAAGTTCCGCCTAAGCTACGTTTGAAGTTTGAGGTGGCAAGACAAGTAAGCAGCCCCAGTCTCTGTGCCTCTGTGCGAGCAGTGCCATGGGCAGATGAGGCTGAGCAACAGCTTTCCAGGCTAGCTCTTTCTGGCTGCGAGCTATCTGCAGACGTTCGCATATTCAGAGCAGGGCTGCCGGATACGCTGGCCAAGGACCCACAAAGCTACGTTTGAAGTTTGAGGGGGCAAGACAAGCAAGCAGCCCCAGTCTCTGTGCCTCTGTGCGAGCAGTGCCATGGGCAGATGAGGCTGAGCAACAGCTTTCCAGGCTAGCTCTTTCTGCCTGCGAGCTATCTGCAGACGTTCGCGTTTTCAGAGCAGGGCTGCCGGATACGCCGGCCAAGGACCCACAAAGCTACGTTTGAAGTTTGAGGGGGCAAAACAAGCAAGCAGCCCCAGTCTCTGTGCCTCTGTGCGAGCAGTGCCATGGGCAGATGAGGCTGAGCAACAGCTTTCCAGGCTAGCTCTTTCTGCCTGCGAGCTATCTGCAGACGTTCGCATTTTCGGAGCAGGGCTGCGGGATATTCCCTGCACGGACCGCCAAAGCTACGTTTGAAGTTTGACGGCTTCTAGACAAGCAAGCATCCCCAGTCTCTGTGCCTCTGTGCGAGCAGTGCCATGGGCACATGAGGCTGAGCAACAGCTTTCCAGGCTAGCTCTTTCTGCCTGCGAGCTATCTGCAGACGTTCGCATTTTCAGAGCAGGGCTGATAGAGGTGCTCTGCACGGACCCCCGAATCTACGTTTGAAGTTTGAGGGAGCAAGACAAGCAAGCAGCCCCAGTCTCTGTGCCTCTGTGCGAGCAGTGCCATGGGCAGATGAGGCTGAGCAACAGCTTTCCAGGCTAGCTCTTTCTGCCTGCGAGCTATCTGCAGACGTTCGCATTTTCGGAGCAGGGCTGCGGGATATTCCCTGCACGGACCGCCAAAGCTACGTTTGAAGTTTGACGGTTTCAAGACAAGCAAGCATCCCCAGTCTCTGTGCCTCTGTGCGAGCAGTGCCATGGGCAGATGACGATGAGCAACAGCTTTCCAGGCTAGCTCTTTCTGGCTGCGAGCTATCTGCAGACGTTCGCATTTTCAGAGCAGGCCTTCTGGAGGCGCCCACCAAGTTCCCCCTAAGCTACGTTTGAAGTTTGAGGGGGCAAGACAAGCAACAGCCCCAGTCTCTGTGCCTCTGTGCGAGCAGTGCCATGGGCAGATGAGGCTGAGCAACAGCTTTCCAGGCTAGCTCTTTCTGCCTGCGAGCTATCTGCAGACGTTCGCATTTTCAGAGCAGGGCTGATAGAGGTGCTCTGCACGGACCCCCGAATCTACGTTTGAAGTTTGAGGGAGCAAGACAAGCAAGCAGCCCCAGTCTCTGTGCCTCTGTGCGAGCAGTGCCATGGGCAGATGAGGCTGAGCAACAGCTTTCCAGGCTAGCTCTTTCTGGCTGCGAGCTATCTGCAGCCGTTCGCATTTTCAGAGCAGGGCTGCCGGATACGCCGGCCAAGGACCCACAAAGCTACGTTTGAAGTTTGAGGGGGCAAGACAAGCAAGCATCCCCAGTCTCTGTGCCTCTGTGCGAGCAGTGCCATGGGGAGATGACGATGAGCAACAGCTTTCCAGGCTAGCTCTTTCTGGCTGCGAGCTATCTGCAGACGTTCGCATTTTCAGAGCAGGCCTTCTGGAGGCGCCCGCCAAGTTCCCCCTAAGCTACGTTTGAAGTTTGAGGTGGCAAGACAAGTAAGCAGCCCCAGTCTCTGTGCCTCTGTGCGAGCAGTGCCATGGGCAGATGAGGCTGAGCAACAGCTTTCCAGGCTAGCTCTTTCTGGCTGCGAGCTATCTGCAGCCGTTCGCATTTTCAGAGCAGGGCTGCCGGATACGCTGGCCAAGGACCCACAAAGCTACGTTTGAAGTTTGAGGGGGCAAGACAAGCAAGCAGCCCCAGTCTCTGTGCCTCTGTGCGAGCAGTGCCATGGGCAGATGAGGCTGAGCAACAGCTTTCCAGGCTAGCTCTTTCTGCCTGCGAGCTATCTGCAGACGTTCGCATTTTCAGAGCAGGGCTGCCGGATACGCCGGCCAAGGACCCACAAAGCTACGTTTGAAGTTTGAGGGGGCAAAACAAGCAAGCAGCCCCAGTCTCTGTGCCTCTGTGCGAGCAGTGCCATGGGCAGATGAGGCTGAGCAACAGCTTTCCAGGCTAGCTCTTTCTGCCTGCGATCTATCTGCAGACTTTCGCATTTTCAGAGCCGGGCTGATAGAGGTGCTCTGCACGGACCCCCGAATCTACGTTTGAAGTTTGAGGGAGCAAGACAAGCAAGCAGCCCCAGTCTCTGTGCCTCTGTGCGAGCAGTGCCATGGGCAGATGAGGCTGAGCAACAGCTTTCCAGGCTAGCTCTTTCTGCCTGCGAGCTATCTGCAGACGTTCGCATTTTCGGAGCAGGGCTGCGGGATATTCCCTGCACGGACCGCCAAAGCTACGTTTGAAGTTTGACGGTTTCTAGACAAGCAAGCATCCCCAGTCTCTGTGCCTCTGTGCGAGCAGTGCCATGGGCACATGAGGCTGAGCAACAGCTTTCCAGGCTAGCTCTTTCTGCCTGCGAGCTATCTGCAGACGTTCGCATTTTCAGAGCAGGGCTGATAGAGGTGCTCTGCACGGACCCCCGAATCTACGTTTGAAGTTTGAGGGAGCAAGACAAGCAAGCAGCCCCAGTCTCTGTGCCTCTGTGCGAGCAGTGCCATGGGCAGATGAGGCTGAGCAACAGCTTTCCAGGCTAGCTCTTTCTGCCTGCGAGCTATCTGCAGACGTTCGCATTTTCGGAGCAGGGCTGCGGGATATTCCCTGCACGGACCGCCAAAGCTACGTTTGAAGTTTGACGGTTTCAAGACAAGCAAGCATCCCCAGTCTCTGTGCCTCTGTGCGAGCAGTGCCATGGGCAGATGACGATGAGCAACAGCTTTCCAGGCTAGCTCTTTCTGCCTGCGAGCTATCTGCAGACGTTCGCATTTTCAGAGCAGGCCTTCTGGAGGCGCCCGCCAAGTTCCCCCTAAGCTACGTTTGAAGTTTGAGGTGGCAAGACAAGCAACAGCCCCAGACTCTGTGCCTCTGTGCGAGCAGTGCCATGGGCAGATGAGGCTGAGCAACAGCTTTCCAGGCTAGCTCTTTCTGCCTGCGAGCTATCTGCAGACGTTCGCATTTTCAGAGCAGGGCTGATAGAGGTGCTCTGCACGGACCCCCGAATCTACGTTTGAAGTTTGAGGGAGCAAGACAAGCAAGCAGCCCCAGTCTCTGTGCCTCTGTGCGAGCAGTGCCATGGGCAGATGAGGCTGAGCAACAGCTTTCCAGGCTAGCTCTTTCTGCCTGCGAGCTATCTGCAGCCGTTCGCATTTTCAGAGCAGGGCTGCCGGATACGCTGGCCAAGGACCCACAAAGCTATGTTTGAAGTTTGAGGGGGCAAGACAAGCAAGGAAGCAGCCCCACTCTCTGTGCCTCTGTGCGAGCAGTGCCATGGGCAGATGAGGCTGAGCAACAGCTTTCCAGGCTTGCTTTTTCTGCCTGCGAGCTATCTGCAGACATTCGCATTTTCAGAGCAGGGCTGCCGGATACGCTGGCCAAGGACCCACAAAGCTACGTTTGAAGTTTGACGGTTTCAAGACAAGCAAGCATCCCTAGTCTCTGTGCCTCTGTGCGAGCAGTGCCATGGGCAGATGACGATGAGCAACAGCTTTCCAGGCTAGCTCTTTCTGGCTGCGAGCTATCTGCAGACGTTCGCATTTTCAGAGCAGGCCTTCTGGAGGCGCCCGCCAAGTTCCCCCTAAGCTACGTTTGAAGTTTGAGGTGGCAAGACAAGCAAGCAGCCCCAGTCTCTGTGCCTCTGTGCGAGCAGTGCCATGGGCAGATGAGGCTGAGCAACAGCTTTCCAGGCTAGCTCTTTCTGCCTGCGAGCTATCTGCAGACGTTCGCATTTTCAGAGCAGGGCTGCCGGATACGCCGGCCAAGGACCCACAAAGCTACGTTTGAAGTTTGAGGGGGCAAAACAAGCAAGCAGCCCCAGTCTCTGTGCCTCTGTGCGAGCAGTGCCATGGGCAGATGAGGCTGAGCAACAGCTTTCCAGGCTAGCTCTTTCTGCCTGCGAGCTATCTGCAGACGTTCGCATTTTCGGAGCAGGGTTGATGGAGGCCCCCTGCACGGAACCCCAAAGATACGACTGAAGTTTGAGGTGGAAGACAAGCAAGCAAGCAGCCCCAGTCTCTGTGCCTCTGTGCGAGCAGTGCCATGGGCAGATGAGGCTGAGCAACAGCTTTCCAGGCTAGCTCTTTCTGCCTGCGATCTATCTGCAGACGTTCGCATTTTCAGAGCAGGGCTGCAGGATATTCCCTGCACAGACCGCCAAAGCTACGATTGAAGTTTGACGGGTTCCAGACAAGAAAGCATCTCCAGTCTCTGTGCCTCTGTGCGAGCAGTGCCATGGGCAGATGAGGCTGAGCAAAAGTTTTCCAGGCTTGTTTTTTTCTGGCTGCGAGCTATCTGCAGACGTTCGCATTTTCAGAGCAGGGCTTCTGGAGGTGCCCTGCACGGACCCCCGAAGATACGTTTGAAGTTTGAGGTGTCAAGACAAGCAAGCAGGCCCCAGTCTATGTGCCTCTGTGCGTGCAGTGCCATGGGCAGATGAGGCTGAGCAACAGCTTTCCAGGCTAGCTCTTTCTGCCTGCGAGCTATCTGCAGACGTTCGCATTTTCAGAGCAGGGTGCCGGATACGCTGGCCAAGGACCCACAAATCTACGTTTGAAGTTTGAGGGGGCAAGACAAGCAAGCAGCCCCAGTCTCTGTGCCTCTGTGCGAGCAGTGCCATGGGCAGATGAGGCTGAGCAACAGCTTTCCAGGCTAGCTCTTTCTGCCTGCGAGCTATCTGCAGACGTTCGCATTTTCGGAGCAGGGCTGACGGAGGTCCCCTGCACGGAACCCCAAAGATACTTTTGAAGTTTGAGGTTGAAGACAAGCAAGCAAGCAGCCCCAGTCTCTGTGCCTCTGTGCGAGCAGTGCCATGGGCAGATGAGGCTGAGCAACAGCTTTCCAGGCTAGCTCTTTCTGCCTGCGAGCTATCTGCAGACGTTCGCATTTTCAGAGCAGGGCTGCAGGATATTCCCTGCACAGACCGCCAAAGCTACGATTGAAGTTTGACGGGTTCCAGACAAGAAAGCATCTCCAGTCTCTGTGCCTCTGTGCGAGCAGTGCCATGGGCAGATGAGGCTGAGCAACAGTTTTCCAGGCTTGTTTTTTTCTGGCTGCGAGCTATCTGCAGACGTTCGCATTTTCAGAGCAGGGCTTCTGGAGGTGCCCTGCACGGACCCCCGAAGATACGTTTGAAGTTTGAGGTGTCAAGACAAGCAAGCAGGCCCCAGTCTATGTGCCTCTGTGCGTGCAGTGCCATGGGCAGATGAGGCTGAGCAACAGCTTTCCAGGCTAGCTCTTTCTGCCTGCGAGCTATCTGCAGACGTTCGCATTTTCAGAGCAGGGTGCCGGATACGCTGGCCAAGGACCCACAAATCTACGTTTGAAGTTTGAGGGGGCAAGACAAGCAAGCAGCCCCAGTCTCTGTGCCTCTGTGCGAGCAGTGCCATGGGCAGATGAGGCTGAGCAACAGCTTTCCAGGCTAGCTCTTTCTGCCTGCGAGCTATCTGCAGCCGTTCGCATTTTCAGAGCAGGGCTGCCGGATACGCCGGCCAAGGACCCACAAAGCTACGTTTGAAGTTTGAGGGGGCAAAACAAGCAAGCAGCCCCAGTCTCTGTGCCTCTGTGCGAGCAGTGCCATGGGCAGATGAGGCTGAGCAACAGCTTCCCAGGCTAGCTCTTTCTGCCTGCGAGCTATCTGCAGACGTTCGCATTTTCGGAGCAGGGCTGCGGGATATTCCCTGCACGGACCGCCAAAGCTACGTTTGAAGTTTGACGGTTTCAAGACAAGCAAGCATCCCCAGTCTCTGTGCCTCTGTGCGAGCAGTGCCATGGGCAGATGACGATGAGCAACAGCTTTCCAGGCTAGCTCTTTCTGGCTGCGAGCTATCTGCAGACGTTCGCATTTTCAGAGTAGGCCTTCTGGAGGCGCCCGCCAAGTTCCCCCTAAGCTACGTTTGAAGTTTGAGGTGGGAAGACAAGCAAGCAGCCCCAGTCTCTGTGCCTCTGTGCGAGCAGTGCCATGGGCAGATGACGATGAGCAACAGCTTTCCAGGCTAGCTCTTTCTGGCTGCGAGCTATCTGCAGACGTTCGCATTTTCAGAGCAGGCCTTCTGGAGGCGCCCGCCAAGTTCCCCCTAATCTACGTTTGAAGTTTGAGGGAGCAAGACAAGAAAGCATCCCCAGCCTCTGTGCCTCTGTGCGTGCAGTGCCATGGGCAGATGAGGCTGAGCAACAGCTTTCCAGGCTAGCTCTTTCTGCCTGCGAGCTATCTGCAGCCGTTCGCATTTTCAGAGCAGGGCTGCCGGATACGCTGGCCAAGGACCCACAAAGCTATGTTTGAAGTTTGAGGGGGCAAGACAAGCAAGGAAGCAGCCCCAGTCTCTGTGCCTCTGTGCGAGCAGTGCCATGGGCAGATGAGGCTGAGCAACAGCTTTCCAGGCTTGCTTTTTCTGCCTGCGAGCTATCTGCAGACATTCGCATTTTCAGAGCAGGACTGCCGGATACGCTGGCCAAGGACCCACAAAGCTACGTTTGAAGTTTGACGGTTTCAAGACAAGCAAGCATCCCCAGTCTCTGTGCCTCTGTGCGAGCAGTGCCATGGGCAGATGACGATGAGCAACAGCTTTCCAGGCTAGCTCTTTCTGGCTGCGAGCTATCTGCAGACGTTCGCATTTTCAGAGCAGGCCTTCTGGAGGCGCCCGCCAAGTTCCCCCTAAGCTACGTTTGAAGTTTGAGGTGGCAAGACAAGCAAGCAGCCCCAGTCTCTGTGCCTCTGTGCGAGCAGTGCCATGGGCAGATGAGGCTGAGCAACAGCTTTCCAGGCTAGTTCTTTCTGGCTGCGAGCTATCTGCAGACGTTCGCATTTTCAGAGCAGGGCTGCCGGATACGCTGGCCAAGGACCCACAAAGCTACGTTTGAAGTTTGAGGGGGCAAGACAAGCAAGCAGCCCCAGTCTCTGTGCCTCTGTGCGAGCAGTGCCATGGGCAGATGAGGCTGAGCAACAGCTTTCCAGGCTAGCTCTTTCTGCCTGCGAGCTATCTGCAGACGTTCGCATTTTCAGAGCAGGGCTGCCGGATACGCCGGCCAAGGACCCACAAAGCTACGTTTGAAGTTTGAGGGGGCAAAACAAGCAAGCAGCCCCAGTCTCTGTGCCTCTGTGCGAGCAGTGCCATGGGCAGATGAGGCTGAGCAACAGCTTTCCAGGCTAGCTCTTTCTGGCTGCGAGCTATCTGCAGACGTTCGCATTTTCGGAGCAGGGTTGATGGAGGCCCCCTGCACGGAACCCCAAAGATACGACTGAAGTTTGAGGTGGAAGACAAGCAAGCAAGCAGCCCCAGTCTCTGTGCCTCTGTGCGAGCAGTGCCATGGGCAGATGAGGCTGAGCAACAGCTTTCCAGGCTAGCTCTTTCTGCCTGCGAGATATCTGCAGACGTTCGCATTTTCAGAGCAGGGCTGCAGGATATTCCCTGCACAGACCGCCAAAGCTACGATTGAAGTTTGACGGGTTCCAGACAAGAAAGCATCTCCTGTCTCTGTGCCTCTGTGCGAGCAGTGCCATGGGCAGATGAGGCTGAGCAACAGTTTTCCAGGCTTGTTTTTTTCTGGCTGCGAGCTATCTGCAGACGTTCGCATTTTCAGAGCAGGGCTTCTGGAGGTGCCCTGCACGGACCCCCGAAGATACGTTTGAAGTTTGAGGTGTCAAGACAAGCAAGCAGGCCCCAGTCTATGTGCCTCTGTGCGTGCAGTGCCATGGGCAGATGAGGCTGAGCAACAGCTTTCCAGGCTAGCTCTTTCTGCCTGCGAGCTATCTGCAGACGTTCGCATTTTCAGAGCAGGGTGCCGGATACGCTGGCCAAGGACCCACAAATCTACGTTTGAAGTTTGAGGGGGCAAGACAAGCAAGCAGCCCCAGTCTCTGTGCCTCTGTGCGAGCAGTGCCATGGGCAGATGAGGCTGAGCAACAGCTTTCCAGGCTAGCTCTTTCTGCCTGCGAGCTATCTGCAGACGTTCGCATTTTCGGAGCAGGGCTGACGGAGGTCCCCTGCACGGAACCCCAAAGATACTTTTGAAGTTTGAGGTTGAAGACAAGCAAGAAAGCATCCCCAGTCTCTGTGCCTCTGTGCGAGCAGTGCCATGGGCAGATGACGCTGAGCAACAGCTTTCCAGGCTAGCTCTTTCTGCCTGTGAGCTATCTGCAGACGTTCGCATTTTCAGAGCAGGGCTGCCGGATACGCCGGCCAAGGACCCACAAAGCTACGTTTGAAGTTTGAGGGGGCAAAACAAGCAAGCAGCCCCAGTCTCTGTGCCTCTGTGCGAGCAGTGCCATGGGCAGATGAGGCTGAGCAACAGCTTTCCAGGCTAGCTCTTTCTGCCTGCGAGCTATCTGCAGACGTTCGCATTTTTGGAGCAGGGTTGATGGAGGCCCCCTGCACGGAACCCCAAAGATACTTTTGAAGTTTGAGGTGGAAGACAAGCAAGCAAGCAGCCCCAGTCTCTGTGCCTCTGTGCGAGCAGTGCCATGGGCAGATGAGGCTGAGCAACAGCTTTCCAGGCTAGCTCTTTCTGCCTGCGAGCTATCTGCAGACGTTCGCATTTTCAGAGCAGGGCTGATAGAGGTGCTCTGCACGGACCCCCGAATCTACGTTTGAAGTTTGAGGGAGCAAGACAAGCAAGCAGCCCCAGTCTCTGTGCCTCTGTGCGAGCAGTGCCATGGGCAGATGACGCTGAGCAACAGCTTTCCAGGCTAGCTCTTTCTGCCTGCGAGCTATCTGCAGACGTTCGCATTTTCGGAGCAGGGCTGCGGGATATTCCCTGCACGGACCGCCAAAGCTACGTTTGAAGTTTGACGGTTTCAAGACAAGCAAGCATCCCCAGTCTCTGTGCCTCTGTGCGAGCAGTGCCATGGGCAGATGACGATGAGCAACAGCTTTCCAGGCTAGCTCTTTCTGGCTACGAGCTATCTGCAGACGTTCGCATTTTCAGAGTAGGCCTTCTGGAGGCGCCCGCCAAGTTCCCCCTAAGCTACGTTTGAAGTTTGAGGTGGGAAAACAAGCAAGCAGCCCCAGTCTCTGTGCCTCTGTGCGAGCAGTGCCATGGGCAGATGACGATGAGCAACAGCTTTCCAGGCTAGCTCTTTCTGGCTGCGAGCTATCTGCAGACGTTCGCATTTTCAGAGCATGTCTGATAGAGGTGCTCTGCACGGACCCCCGAATCTACGTTTGAAGTTTGAGGGAGCAAGACAAGAAAGCATCCCCAGCCTCTGTGCCTCTGTGCGTGCAGTGCCATGGGCAGATGAGGCTGAGCAACAGCTTTCCAGGCTAGCTCTTTCTGCCTGCGAGCTATCTGCAGCCGTTCGCATTTTCAGAGCAGGGCTGCTGGATACGCTGGCCAAGGACCCACAAAGCTATGTTTGAAGTTTGAGGGGGCAAGACAAGCAAGGAAGCAGCCCCAGTCTCTGTGCCTCTGTGCGAGCAGTGCCATGGGCAGATGAGGCTCAGCAACAGCTTTCCAGGCTTGCTTTTTCTGCCTGCGAGCTATCTGCAGACATTCGCATTTTCAGAGCAGGGCTGCCGGATACGCTGGCCAAGGACCCACAAAGCTACGTTTGAAGTTTGACGGTTTCAAGACAAGCAAGCATCCCCAGTCTCTGTGCCTCTGTGCGAGCAGTGCCATGGGCAGATGACGATGAGCAACAGCTTTCCAGGCTAGCTCTTTCTGGCTGCGAGCTATCTGCAGACGTTCGCATTTTCAGAGCAGGCCTTCTGGAGGCGCCCGCCAAGTTCCGCCTAAGCTACGTTTGAAGTTTGAGGTGGCAAGACAAGCAAACAGCCCCAGTCTCTGTGCCTCTGTGCGAGCAGTGCCATGGGCAGATGAGGCTGAGCAACAGCTTTCCAGGCTAGTTCTTTCTGGCTGCGAGCTATCTGCAGACGTTCGCATTTTCAGAGCAGGGCTGCCGGATACGCTGGCCAAGGACCCACAAAGATACGTTTGAAGTTTGAGGGGGCAAGACAAGCAAGCAGCCCCAGTCTCTGTGCCTCTGTGCGAGCAGTGCCATGGGCAGATGAGGCTGAGCAACAGCTTTCCAGGCTAGCTCTTTCTGGCTGCGAGCTATCTGCAGACGTTCGCATTTTCAGAGCAGGGCTGCCGGATACGCCGGCCAAGGACCCACAAAGCTACGTTTGAAGTTTGAGGGGGCAAAACAAGCAAGCAGCCCCAGTCTCTGTGCCTCTGTGCGAGCAGTGCCATGGGCAGATGAGGCTGAGCAACAGCTTTCCAGGCTAGCTCTTTCTGCCTGCGAGCTATCTGCAGACGTTCGCATTTTCGGAGCAGGGTTGATGGAGGCCCCCTGCACGGAATCCCAAAGATACGACTGAAGTTTGAGGTGGAAGACAAGCAAGCAAGCAGCCCCAGTCTCTGTGCCTCTGTGCGAGCAGTGCCATGGGCAGATGAGGCTGAGCAACAGCTTTCCAGGCTAGCTCTTTCTGCCTGCGAGCTATCTGCAGACGTTCGCATTTTCAGAGCAGGGCTGCAGGATATTCCCTGCACAGACCGCCAAAGCTACGATTGAAGTTTGACGGGTTCCAGACAAGAAAGCATCTCCAGTCTCTGTGCCTCTGTGCGAGCAGTGCCATGGGCAGATGAGGCTGAGCAACAGTTTTCCAGGCTTGTTTTTTTCTGGCTGCGAGCTATCTGCAGACGTTCGCATTTTCAGAGCAGGGCTTCTGGAGGTGCCCTGCACGGACCCCCGAAGATACGTTTGAAGTTTGAGGTGTCAAGACAAGCAAGCAGGCCCCAGTCTATGTGCCTCTGTGCGTGCAGTGCCATGGGCAGATGAGGCTGAGCAACAGCTTTCCAGGCTAGCTCTTTCTGCCTGCGAGCTATCTGCAGACGTTCGCATTTTCAGAGCAGGGTGCCGGATACGCTGGCCAAGGACACACAAATCTACGTTTGAAGTTTGAGGGGGCAAGACAAGCAAGCAGCCCCAGTCTCTGTGCCTCTGTGCGAGCAGTGCCATGGGCAGATGAGGCTGAGCAACAGCTTTCCAGGCTAGCTCTTTCTGCCTGCGAGCTATCTGCAGACGTTCGCATTTTCGGAGCAGGGCTGACGGAGGTCCCCTGCACGGAACCCCAAAGATACTTTTGAAGTTTGAGGTTGAAGACAAGCAAGAAAGCATCCCCAGTCTCTGTGCCTCTGTGCGAGCAGTGCCATGGGCAGATGAGGCTGAGCAACAGCTTTCCAGGCTAGCTCTTTCTGCCTGTGAGCTATCTGCAGACGTTCGCATTTTCAGAGCAGGGCTGCCGGATACGCCGGCCAAGGACCCACAAAGCTACGTTTGAAGTTTGAGGGGGCAAAACAAGCAAGCAGCCCCAGTCTCTGTGCCTCTGTGCGAGCAGTGCCATGGGCAGATGAGGCTGAGCAACAGCTTTCCAGGCTAGCTCTTTCTGCCTGCGAGCTATCTGCAGACGTTCGCATTTTTGGAGCAGGGTTGATGGAGGCCCCCTGCACGGAACCCCAAAGATACTTTTGAAGTTTGAGGTGGAAGACAAGCAAGCAAGCAGCCCCAGTCTCTGTGCCTCTGTGCGAGCAGTGCCATGGGCAGATGAGGCTGAGCAACAGCTTTCCAGGCTAGCTCTTTCTGCCTGCGAGCTATCTGCAGACGTTCGCATTTTCAGAGCAGGGCTTCTGGAGCTGCCCTGCACGGACCCACGAAGATACGTTTGAAGTTTGAGGTGGCAAGACAAGCAAGCAGCCCCAGTCTCTGTGCCTCTGTGCGAGCAGTGCCATGGGCAGATGAGGCTGAGCAACAGCTTTCCAGGCTAGCTCTTTCTGCCTGCGAGCTATCTGCAGACGTTCGCATTTTCAGAGCAGGGCTGATAGAGGTGCTCTGCACGGACCCCCGAATCTACGTTTGAAGTTTGAGGGAGCAAGACAAGCAAGCAGCCCCAGTCTCTGTGCCTCTGTGCGAGCAGTGCCATGGGCAGATGAGGCTGAGCAACAGCTTTCCAGGCTAGCTCTTTCTGCCTGCGAGCTATCTGCAGACGTTCGCATTTTCGGAGCAGGGCTGCGGGATATTCCCTGAACGGACCGCCAAAGCTACGTTTGAAGTTTGACGGTTTCAAGACAAGCAAGCATCCCCAGTCTCTGTGCCTCTGTGCGAGCAGTGCCATGGGCAGATGACGATGAGCAACAGCTTTCCAGGCTAGCTCTTTCTGGCTACGAGCTATCTGCAGACGTTCGCATTTTCAGAGTAGGCCTTCTGGAGGCGCCCGCCAAGTTCCCCCTAAGCTACGTTTGAAGTTTGAGGTGGGAAAACAAGCAAGCAGCCCCAGTCTCTGTGCCTCTGTGCGAGCAGTGCCATGGGCAGATGACGATGAGCAACAGCTTTCCAGGCTAGCTCTTTCTGGCTGCGAGCTATCTGCAGACGTTCGCATTTTCAGAGCAGGTCTGATAGAGGTGCTCTGCACGGACCCCCGAATCTACGTTTGAAGTTTGAGGGAGCAAGACAAGAAAGCATCCCCAGCCTCTGTGCCTCTGTGCGTGCAGTGCCATGGGCAGATGAGGCTGAGCAACAGCTTTCCAGGCTAGCTCTTTCTGCCTGCGAGCTATCTGCAGCCGTTCGCATTTTCAGAGCAGGGCTGCTGGATACGCTGGCCAAGGACCCACAAAGCTATGTTTGAAGTTTGAGGGGGCAAGACAAGCAAGGAAGCAGCCCCAGTCTCTGTGCCTCTGTGCGAGCAGTGCCATGGGCAGATGAGGCTGAGCAACAGCTTTCCAGGCTTGATTTTTTTGCCTGCGAGCTATCTGCAGACATTCGCATTTTCAGAGCAGGGCTGCCGGATACGCTGGCCAAGGACCCACAAAGCTACGTTTGAAGTTTGACGGTTTCAAGACAAGCAAGCATCCCCAGTCTCTGTGCCTCTGTGCGAGCAGTGCCATGGGCAGATGACGATGAGCAACAGCTTTCCAGGCTAGCTCTTTCTGGCTGCGAGCTATCTGCAGACGTTCGCATTTTCAGAGCAGGCCTTCTGGAGGCGCCCGCCAAGTTCCCCCTAAGCTACGTTTGAAGTTTGAGGTGGCAAGACAAGCAAGCAGCCCCAGTCTCTGTGCCTCTGTGCGAGCAGTGCCATGGGCAGATGAGGCTGAGCAACAGCTTTCCAGGCTAGTTCTTTCTGGCTGCGAGCTATCTGCAGACGTTCGCATTTTCAGAGCAGGGCTGCCGGATACGCCGGCCAAGGACCCACAAAGCTACGTTTGAAGTTTGAGGGGG
Organism: Opisthocomus hoazin; assembly: GCF_030867145.1. NCBI lineage: Eukaryota > Metazoa > Chordata > Aves > Opisthocomiformes > Opisthocomidae > Opisthocomus > Opisthocomus hoazin. Next base: position 14,432,685 of record NC_134430.1, on the reverse strand, counting down.
CAAAACAAGCAAGCAGCCCCAGTCTCTGTGCCTCTGTGCGAGCAGTGCCATGGGCAGATGAGGCTGAGCAACAGCTTTCCAGGCTAGCTCTTTCTGCCTGCGAGCTATCTGCAGACGTTCGCATTTTCGGAGCAGGGTTGATGGAGGCCCCCTGCACGGAATCCCAAAGATACGACTGAAGTTTGAGGTGGAAGACAAGCAAGCAAGCAGCCCCAGTCTCTGTGCCTCTGTGCGAGCAGTGCCATGGGCAGATGAGGCTGAGCAACAGCTTTCCAGGCTAGCTCTTTCTGCCTGCGAGCTATCTGCAGACGTTCGCATTTTCAGAGCAGGGCTGCCGGATACGCCTGCCAAGGACCCACAAAGCTACGTTTGAAGTTTGAGGGGGCAAAACAAGCAAGCAGCCCCAGTCTCTGTGCCTCTGTGCGAGCAGTGCCATGGGCAGATGAGGTTGAGCAACAGCTTTCCAGGCTAGCTCTTTCTGCCTGCGAGCTATCTGCAGACGTTCGCATTTTTGGAGCAGGGTTGATGGAGGCCCCCTGCACGGAACCCCAAAGATACTTTTGAAGTTTGAGGTGGAAGACAAGCAAGCAAGCAGCCCCAGTCTCTGTGCCTCTGTGCGAGCAGTGCCATGGGCAGATGAGGCTGAGCAACAGCTTTCCAGGCTAGCTCTTTCTGCCTGCGAGCTATCTGCAGACGTTCGCATTTTCAGAGCAGGGCTGCAGGATCACAGACCGCCAAAGCTACGATTGAAGTTTGACGGGTTCAAGACAAGAAAGCAGCCCCAGTCTCTGTGCCTCTGTGCGAGCAGTGCCATGGGCAGATGAGGCTGAGCAACAGATTTCCAGGCTTGCTTTTTCTGGCTGCGAGCTATCTGCAGACGTTCGCATTTTCAGAGCAGGGCTTCTGGAGGTGCCCTGCACGGACCCCCGAAGATACGTTTGGAGTTTGAGGTGTCAAGACAAGCAAGCAGCTCCAGTCTCTGTGCCTCTGTGCGAGCAGTGCCATGGGCAGATGAGGCTGAGCAACAGCTTTCCAGGCTAGCTCTTTCTGTCTGCGAGCTATCTGCAGCCGTTCGCATTTTCAGAGCAGGGCTGCCGGATACGCCGGCCAAGGACCCACAAAGCTACGTTTGAAGTTTGAGGGGGCAAGACAAGGAAGCAGCCCCAGTATCTGTGCCTCAGTGCGAGCAGTGCCATGGGCAGATGAGGCTGAGCAACAGCTTTCCAGGCTAGCTCTTTCTGCCTGCGAGCTATCTGCAGACGTTCGCATTTTCAGAGCAGGGCTTCTGGAGCTGCCCTGCACGGACCCACGAAGATACGTTTGAAGTTTGAGGTGTCAAGACAAGCAAGCAGCCCCAGTCTCTGTGCCTCTGTGCGAGCAGTGCCATGGGCAGATGAGGCTGAGCAACAGCTTTCCAGGCTTGCTCTTTCTGCCTGCGAGCTATCTGCAGGCGTTCGCATTTTCAGAGCAGGGCTGATAGAGGTGCTCTGCACGGACCCCCGAATCTACGTTTGAAGTTTGAGGGAGCAAGACAAGCAAGCAGCCCCAGTCTCTGTGCCTCTGTGCGAGCAGTGCCATGGGCAGATGAGGCTGAGCAACAGCTTTCCAGGCTAGCTCTTTCTGCCTGCGAGCTATCTGCAGACGTTCGCATTTTCGGAGCAGGGCTGCGGGATATTCCCTGCACGGACCGCCAAAGCTACGTTTGAAGTTTGACGGTTTCAAGACAAGCAAGCATCCCCAGTCTCTGTGCCTCTGTGCTTGCAGTGCCATGGGCAGATGACGATGAGCAACAGCTTTCCAGGCTAGCTCTTTCTGGCTGCGAGCTATCTGCAGACGTTCGCATTTTCAGAGCAGGCCTTCTGGAGGCGCTCGCCAAGTTCCCCCTAAGCTACGTTTGAAGTTTGAGGTGGGAAGACAAGCAAGCAGCCCCAGTCTCTGTGCCTCTGTGCGAGCAGTGCCATGGGCAGATGAGGCTGAGCAACAGCTTTCCAGGCTAGCTCTTTCTGCCTGCGAGCTATCTGCAGACGTTCGCATTTTCAGAGCAGGGCTGATAGAGGTGCTCTGCACGGACCCCCGAATCTACGTTTGAAGTTTGAAGGAGCAAGACAAGCAAGCAGCCCCAGTCTCTGTGCCTCTGTGCGAGCAGTGCCATGGGCAGATGAGGCTGAGCAACAGCTTTCCAGGCTAGCTCTTTCTGCCTGCGAGCTATCTGCAGACGTTCGCATTTTCAGAGCAGGGCTGCGGGATATTCCCTGCACAGACCGCCAAAGCTACGATTGAAGTTTGACGGGTTCCAGACAAGAAAGCATCTCCAGTCTCTGTGCCTCTGTGCGAGCAGTGCCATGGGCAGATGAGGCTGAGCAACAGTTTTCCAGGCTTGTTTTTTTCTGGTTGCGAGCTATCTGCAGACGTTAGCATTTTCAGAGCAGGGCTTCTGGAGGTGCCCTGCACGGACCCCCGAAGATACGTTTGAAGTTTGAGGTGTCAAGACAAGCAAGCAGCCCCAGTGTCTGTGCCTCTGTGCGAGTAGTGCCATGGGCAGATGAGGCTGAGCAACAGCTTTCCAGGCTAGCTCTTTCTGCCTGCGAGCTATCTGCAGACGTTCGCATTTTCAGAGCAGGGTGCCGGATACGCTGGCCAAGGACCCACAAATCTACGTTTGAAGTTTGAGGTGGCAAGACAAGCAAGCAGCCCCAGTCTCTGTGCCTCTGTGCGAGCAGTGCCATGGGCAGATGAGGCTGAGCAACAGCTTTCCAGGCTAGCTATTTCTGCCTGCGAGCTATCTGCAGACGTTCGCATTTTTGGAGCAGGGTTGATGGAGGCCCCCTGCACGGAACCCCAAAGATACTTTTGAAGTTTGAGGTGGAAGACAAGCAAGCAAGCAGCCCCAGTCTCTGTGCCTCTGTGCGAGCAGTGCCATGGGCAGATGAGGCTGAGCAACAGCTTTCCAGGCTAGCTCTTTCTGGCTGCGAGCTATCTGCAGACGTTTGCATTTTCAGAGCAGGGCTGCAGGATCACAGACCGCCAAAGCTACGATTGAAGTTTGACGGGTTCCAGACAAGAAAGCATCCCCAGTCTCTGTGCCTCTGTGCGAGCAGTGCCATGGGCAGATGAGGCTGAGCAACAGATTTCCAGGCTTGCTTTTTCTGGCTGCGAGCTATCTGCAGACGTTCGCATTTTCAGAGCAGGGCTTCTGGAGGTGCCCTGCACGGACCCCCGAAGATACGTTTGGAGTTTGAGGTGTCAAGACAAGCAAGCAGCTCCAGTCTCTGTGCCTCTGTGCGAGCAGTGCCATGGGCAGATGAGGCTGAGCAACAGCTTTCCAGGCTAGCTCTTTCTGGCTGCGAGCTATCTGCAGCCGTTCGCATTTTCAGAGCAGGGCTGCCGGATACGCCGGCCAAGGACCCACAAAGCTACGTTTGAAGTTTGAGGGGGCAAGACAAGGAAGCAGCCCCAGTATCTGTGCCTCTGTGCGAGCAGTGCCATGGGCAGATGATGCTGAGCAACAGCTTTCCAGGCTAGCTCTTTCTGCCTGCGAGCTATCTGCAGACGTTCGCATTTTCAGAGCAGGGCTTCTGGAGCTGCCCTGCACGGACCCCCGAAGATACGTTTGAAGTTTGAGGTGTCAAGACAAGCAAGCAGCCCCAGTCTCTGTGCCTCTGTGCGAGCAGTGCCATGGGCAGATGAGGCTGAGCAACAGCTTTCCAGGCTAGCTCTTTCTGGCTGCGAGCTATCTGCAGGCGTTCGCATTTTCAGAGCAGGGCTGATAGAGGTGCTCTGCACGGACCCCCGAATCTACGTTTGAAGTTTGAGGGAGCAAGACAAGCAAGCAGCCCCAGTCTCTGTGCCTCTGTGCGAGCAGTGCCATGGGCAGATGAGGCTGAGCAACAGCTTTCCAGGCTAGCTCTTTCTGCCTGCGAGCTATCTGCAGACGTTCGCATTTTCGGAGCAGGGCTGGGGGATATTCCCTGCACGGACCGCCAAAGCTACGTTTGAAGTTTGACGGTTTCAAGACAAGCAAGCATCCCCAGTCTCTGTGCCTCTGTGCTTGCAGTGCCATGGGCAGATGAGGCTGAGCAACAGCTTTCCAGGCTAGCTCTTTCTGGCTGCGAGCTATCTGCAGACGTTCGCATTTTCAGAGCAGGCCTTCTGGAGGCGCCCGCCAAGTTCCCCCTAAGCTACGTTTGAAGTTTGAGGTGGGAAGACAAGCAAGCAGCCCCAGTCTCTGTGCCTCTGTGCGAGCAGTGCCATGGGCAGATGAGGCTGAGCAACAGCTTTCCAGGCTAGCTCTTTCTGCCTGCGAGCTATCTGCAGACGTTCGCATTTTCAGAGCAGGGCTGATAGAGGTGCTCTGCACGGACCCCCGAATCTACGTTTGAAGTTTGAAGGAGCAAGACAAGCAAGCAGCCCCAGTCTCTGTGCCTCTGTGCGAGCAGTGCCATGGGCAGATGAGGCTGAGCAACAGCTTTCCAGGCTAGCTCTTTCTGCCTGCGAGCTATCTGCAGACGTTCGCATTTTCGGAGCAGGGCTGCGGGATATTCCCTGCACGGACCGCCAAAGCTACGTTTGAAGTTTGACGGTTTCAAGACAAGCAAGCATCCCCAGTCTCTGTGCCTCTGTGCGAGCAGTGCCATGGGCAGATGACGATGAGCAACAGCTTTCCAGGCTAGCTCTTTCTGGCTGCGAGCTATCTGCAGACGTTCGCATTTTCAGAGCAGGCCTTCTGGAGGCGCCCGCCAAGTTCCCCCTAAGCTACGTTTGAAGTTTGAGGTGGCAAGACAAGCAAGCAGCCCCAGTCTCTGTGCCTCTGTGCGAGCAGTGCCATGGGCAGATGAGGCTGAGCAACAGCTTTCCAGGCTAGCTCTTTCTGCCTGCGAGCTATCTGCAGACGTTCGCATTTTCGGAGCAGGGCTGCGGGATATTCCCTGCACGGACCGCCAAAGCTACGTTTGAAGTTTGACGGTTTCAAGACAAGCAAGCAGCCCCAGTCTCTGTGCCTCTGTGCTTGCAGTGCCATGGGCAGATGACGATGAGCAACAGCTTTCCAGGCTAGCTCTTTCTGGCTGCGAGCTATCTGCAGACGTTCGCATTTTCAGAGCAGGCCTTCTGGAGGCGCCCGCCAAGTTCCCCCTAAGCTACGTTTGAAGTTTGAGGTGGGAAGACAAGCAAGCAGCCCCAGTCTCTGTGCCTCTGTGCGAGCAGTGCCATGGGCAGATGAGGCTGAGCAACAGCTTTCCAGGCTAGCTCTTTCTGCCTGCGAGCTATCTGCAGACGTTCGCATTTTCAGAGCAGGGCTGATAGAGGTGCTCTGCACGGACCCCCGAATCTACGTTTGAAGTTTGAAGGAGCAAGACAAGCAAGCAGCCCCAGTCTCTGTGCCTCTGTGCGAGCAGTGCCATGGGCAGATGAGGCTGAGCAACAGCTTTCCAGGCTAGCTCTTTCTGCCTGCGAGCTATCTGCAGACGTTCGCATTTTCGGAGCAGGGCTGCGGGATATTCCCTGCACGGACCGCCAAAGCTACGTTTGAAGTTTGACGGTTTCAAGACAAGCAAGCATCCCCAGTCTCTGTGCCTCTGTGCGAGCAGTGCCATGGGCAGATGACGATGAGCAACAGCTTTCCAGGCTAGCTCTTTCTGGCTGCGAGCTATCTGCAGACGTTCGCATTTTCAGAGCAGGCCTTCTGGAGGCGCCCGCCAAGTTCCCCCTAAGCTACGTTTGAAGTTTGAGGTGGCAAGACAAGCAAGCAGCCCCAGTCTCTGTGCCTCTGTGCGAGCAGTGCCATGGGCAGATGAGGCTGAGCAACAGCTTTCCAGGCTAGCTCTTTCTGCCTGCGAGCTATCTGCAGACGTTCGCATTTTCAGAGCAGGGCTGATAGAGGTGCTCTGCACGGACCCCCGAATCTACGTTTGAAGTTTGAGGGAGCAAGACAAGCAAGCAGCCCCAGTCTCTGTGCCTCTGTGCGAGCAGTGCCATGGGCAGATGACGCTGAGCAACAGCTTTCCAGGCTAGCTCTTTCTGCCTGCGAGCTATCTGCAGACGTTCGCATTTTCAGAGCAGGCCTTCTGGAGGCGCCCGCCAAGTTCCCCCTAAGCTACGTTTGAAGTTTGAGGTGGCAAGACAAGCAAGCAGCCCCAGTCTCTGTGCCTCTGTGCGAGCAGTGCCATGGGCAGATGAGGCTGAGCAACAGCTTTCCAGGCTAGCTCTTTCTGGCTGCGAGCTATCTGCAGACGTTCGCATTTTCAGAGCAGGTCTGATAGAGGTGCTCTGCACGGACCCCCGAATCTACGTTTGAAGTTTGAGGGAGCAAGACAAGCAAGCAGCCCCAGTCTCTGTGCCTCTGTGCGAGCAGTGCCATGGGCAGATGAGGCTGAGCAACAGCTTTCCAGGCTAGCTTTTTCTGTCTGCGAGCTATCTGCAGACGTTCGCATTTTCAAAGCAGGGCTGCGGGATATTCCCTGCATGGACCGCCAAAGCTACGTTTGAAGTTTGACGGGTTCAAGACAAGAAAGCATCCCCAGGCTCTGTGCCTCTGTGCGAGCAGTGCCATGGGCAGATGAGGCTGAGCAACAGCTTTCCAGGCTAGCTCTTTCTGCCTGCGAGCTATCTGCAGACGTTCGCATTTTCAGAGCAGGGCTGCCGGATACGCCGGCCAAGTTCCCCCTAAGCTACGTTTGAAGTTTGAGGGGGCAAAACAAGCAAGCAGCCCCAGTCTCTGTGCCTCTGTGCGAGCAGTGCCATGGGCAGATGACGCTGAGCAACAGCTTTCCAGGCTAGCTCTTTCTGCCTGCGAGCTATCTGCAGACGTTCGCATTTTCGGAGCAGGGCTGATGGAGGCCCCCTGCACGGAACCCCAAAGATACTTTTGAAGTTTGAGGTGGAAGACAAGCAAGCAAGCAGCCCCAGTCTCTGTGCCTCTGTGCGAGCAGTGCCATGGGCAGATGAGGCTGAGCAACAGTTTTCCAGGCTTGCTTTTTCTGGCTGCGAGCTATCTGCAGACGTTCGCATTTTCAGAGCAGGGCTTCTGGAGGTGCCCTGCACGGACCCGCGAAGATACGTTTGAAGTTTCAGGTGTCAAGACAAGCAAGCAGGCCCCAGTCTCTGTGCCTCTGTGCGAGCAGTGCCATGGGCAGATGAGGCTGAGCAACAGCTTTCCAGGCTAGCTCTTTCTGGATGCCAGCTATCTGCAGACGTTCGCATTTTCAGAGCAGGGCTGTCGGATACGCCGGCCAAGGACCCACAAAGCTACGTTTGAAGTTTGAGGTGGCAAAACAAGGAAGCAGCCCCAGTCTCTGTGCCTCTGTGCGAGCAGTGCCATGGGCAGATGAGGCTGAGCAACAGCTTCCCAGGCTAGCTCTTGCTGGCTGCGAGCTATCTGCAGACGTTTGCATTTTCAGAGCAGGTCTGATAGAGGTGCTCTGCACGGACCCCCGAAGATACGTTTGAAGTTTGAGGTGTCAAGACAAGCAAGCAGCCCCAGTCTCTGTGCCTCTGTGCGAGCAGTGCCATGGGCAGATGAGGCTGAGCAACAGCTTTCCAGGCTAGCTTTTTCTGTCTGCGAGCTATCTGCAGACGTTCGCATTTTCAAAGCAGGGCTGCGGGATATTCCCTGCATGGACCGCCAAAGCTACGTTTGAATTTTGACGGGTTCAAGACAAGAAAGCATCCCCAGGCTCTGTGCCTCTGTGCGAGCAGTGCCATGGGCAGATGAGGCTGAGCAACAGATTTCCAGGCTAGCTCTTTCTGGCTGCTAGCTATCTGCAGCCGTTCGCATTTTCAGAGCAGGGCTGCCGGATACGCCGGCCAAGGACCCACAAAGCTACGTTTGAAGTTTGAGGGGGCAAAACAAGCAAGCAGCCCCAGGCTCTGTGCCTCTGTGCGAGCAGTGCCATGGGCAGATGATGCTGAGCAACAGCTTTCCAGGCTAGCTCTTTCTGCCTGCGAGCTATCTGCAGACGTTCGCATTTTCAGAGCAGGGCTTCTGGAGCTGCCCTGCACGGACCCCCGAAGATACGTTTGAAGTTTGAGGTGTCAAGACAAGCAAGCAGCCCCAGTCTCTGTGCCTCTGTGCGAGCAGTGCCATGGGCAGATGAGGCTGAGCAACAGCTTTCCAGGCTAGCTCTTTCTGGCTGCGAGCTATCTGCAGACGTTCGCATTTTCAGAGCAGGTCTGATAGAGGTGCTCTGCACGGACCCCCGAATCTACGTTTGAAGTTTGAGGGAGCAAGACAAGCAAGCAGCCCCAGTCTCTGTGCCTCTGTGCGAGCAGTGCCATGGGCAGATGAGGCTGAGCAACAGCTTTCCAGGCTAGCTCTTTCTGCCTGCGAGCTATCTGCAGACGTTCGCATTTTCGGAGCAGGGCTGCGGGATATTCCCTGCACGGACCGCCAAAGCTACGTTTGAATTTTGACGGGTTCAAGACAAGAAAGCATCCCCAGGCTCTGTGCCTCTGTGCGAGCAGTGCCATGGGCAGTTGAGGCTGGGCAACAGATTTCCAGGCTAGCTCTTTCTGGCTGCGAGCTATCTGCAGCCGTTCGCATTTTCAGAGCAGGGCTGCCGGATACGCCGGCCAAGGACCCACAAAGATACGTTTGAAGTTTGAGGTGGCAAAACAAGCAAGCAGCCCCAGGCTCTGTGCCTCTGTGCGAGCAGTGCCATGGGCAGATGATGCTGAGCAACAGCTTTCCAGGCTAGCTCTTTCTGCCTGCGAGCTATCTGCAGACGTTCGCATTTTCAGAGCAGGGCTTCTGGAGCTGCCCTGCACGGACCCCCTAAGTTACGTTTGAAGTTTGAGGTGTCAAGACAAGCAAGCAGCCCCAGTCTCTGTGCCTCTGTGCGAGCAGTGCCATGGGCAGATGACGCTGAGCAACAGCTTTCCAGGCTAGCTCTTTCTGCCTGCGAGCTATCTGCAGACGTTCGCATTTTCAGAGCAGGGCTGATAGAGGTGCTCTGCACGGACCCCCGAATCTACGTTTGAAGTTTGAGGGAGCAAGACAAGCAAGCAGCCCCAGTCTCTGTGCCTCTGTGCGAGCAGTGCCATGGGCAGATGAGGCTGAGCAACAGCTTTCCAGGCTAGCTCTTTCTGCCTGCGAGCTATCTGCAGACGTTCGCATTTTCAGAGCAGGGCTGATAGAGGTGCTCTGCACGGACCCCCGAATCTACGTTTGAAGTTTGAAGGAGCAAGTCAAGCAAGCAGCCCCAGTCTCTGTGCCTCTGTGCGAGCAGTGCCATGGGCAGATGAGGCTGAGCAACAGCTTTCCAGGCTAGCTCTTTCTGCCTGCGAGCTATCTGCAGACGTTCGCATTTTCGGAGCAGGGCTGCGGGATATTCCCTGCACGGACCGCCAAAGCTACGTTTGAAGTTTGACGGTTTCAAGACAAGCAAGCATCCCCAGTCTCTGTGCCTCTGTGCGAGCAGTGCCATGGGCAGATGACGATGAGCAACAGCTTTCCAGGCTAGCTCTTTCTGGCTGCGAGCTATCTGCAGACGTTCGCATTTTCAGAGCAGGCCTTCTGGAGGCGCCCGCCAAGTTCCCCCTAAGCTACGTTTGAAGTTTGAGGTGGCAAGACAAGCAAGCAGCCCCAGTCTCTGTGCCTCTGTGCGAGCAGTGCCATGGGCAGATGAGGCTGAGCAACAGCTTTCCAGGCTAGCTCTTTCTGCCTGCGAGCTATCTGCAGACGTTCGCATTTTCAGAGCAGGGCTGATAGAGGTGCTCTGCACGGACCCCCGAATCTACGTTTGAAGTTTGAGGGAGCAAGACAAGCAAGCAGCCCCAGTCTCTGTGCCTCTGTGCGAGCAGTGCCATGGGCAGATGACGCTGAGCAACAGCTTTCCAGGCTAGCTCTTTCTGCCTGCGAGCTATCTGCAGACGTTCGCATTTTCAGAGCAGGCCTTCTGGAGGCGCCCGCCAAGTTCCCACAAAGCTACGTTTGAAGTTTGAGGTGGCAAGACAAGCAAGCAGCCCCAGTCTCTGTGCCTCTGTGCGAGCAGTGCCATGGGCAGATGAGGCTGAGCAACAGCTTTCCAGGCTAGCTCTTTCTGGCTGCGAGCTATCTGCAGACGTTCGCATTTTCAGAGCAGGTCTGATAGAGGTGCTCTGCACGGACCCCCGAATCTACGTTTGAAGTTTGAGGGAGCAAGACAAGCAAGCAGCCCCAGTCTCTGTGCCTCTGTGCGAGCAGTGCCATGGGCAGATGAGGCTGAGCAACAGCTTTCCAGGCTAGCTTTTTCTGTCTGCGAGCTATCTGCAGACGTTCGCATTTTCAAAGCAGGGCTGCGGGATATTCCCTGCATGGACCGCCAAAGCTACGTTTGAAGTTTGACGGGTTCAAGACAAGAAAGCATCCCCAGGCTCTGTGCCTCTGTGCGAGCAGTGCCATGGGCAGATGAGGCTGAGCAACAGCTTTCCAAGGCTAGCTCTTTCTGCCTGCGAGCTATCTGCAGCCGTTCGCATTTTCAGAGCAGGGCTGCCGGATACGCCGGCCAAGTTCCCCCTAAGCTACGTTTGAAGTTTGAGGGGGCAAAACAAGCAAGCAGCCCCAGTCTCTGTGCCTCTGTGCGAGCAGTGCCATGGGCAGATGAGGCTGAGCAACAGCTTTCCAGGCTAGCTCTTTCTGCCTGCGAGCTATCTGCAGACGTTCCCATTTTCGGAGCAGGGCTGATGGAGGCCCCCTGCACGGAACCCCAAAGATACTTTTGAAGTTTGAGGTGGAAGACAAGCAAGCAAGCAGCCCCAGTCTCTGTGCCTCTGTGCGAGCAGTGCCATGGGCAGATGAGGCTGAGCAACAGCTTTCCAGGCTAGCTCTTTCTGGATGCCAGCTATCTGCAGACGTTCGCATTTTCAGAGCAGGGCTGCCGGATACGCTGGCCAAGGACGCACAAAGCTACGTTTGAAGTTTGAGGGGGCAAGACAAGCAAGCATCCCCAGTCTCTGTGCCTCTGTGCGAGCAGTGCCATGGGCAGATGAGGCTGAGCAACAGCTTTCCAGGCTAGCTCTTTCTGGCTGCGAGCTATCTGCAGACGTTCGCATTTTCAGAGCAGGTCTTCTGGAGGTGCCCTGCACGGAACCCCGAAGATGCGTTTGAAGTTTGAGGTGTCAAGACAAGCAAGCAGCCCCAGTCTCTGTGCCTCTGTGCGAGCAGTGCCATGGGCAGATGAGGCTGAGCAACAGCTTTCCAGGCTAGCTCTTTCTGCCTGCGAGCTATCTGCAGCCGTACGCATTTTCAGAGCAGGGCTGCCGGATACGCCGGCCAAGGACCCACAAAGCTACGTTTGAAGTTTGAGGGGGCAAAACAAGCAAGCATCCCCAGTCTCTGTGCCTCTGTGCGAGCAGTGCCATGGGCAGATGAGGCTGAGCAACAGCTTCCCAGGCTAGCTCTTTCTGCCTGCGAGCTATCTGCAGACGTTCGCATTTTCGGAGCAGGGCTGCGGGATATTCCCTGCACGGACCGCCAAAGCTACGTTTGAAGTTTGACGGTTTCAAGACAAGCAAGCATCCCCAGTCTCTGTGCCTCTGTGCGAGCAGTGCCATGGGCAGATGACGATGAGCAACAGCTTTCCAGGCTAGCTCTTTCTGCCTGCGAGCTATCTGCAGACGTTCGCATTTTCAGAGCAGGCCTTCTGGAGGCGCCCGCCAAGTTCCCCCTAAGCTACGTTTGAAGTTTGAGGTGGCAAGACAAGCAAGCAGCCCCAGTCTCTGTGCCTCTGTGCGAGCAGTGCCATGGGCAGATGAGGCTGAGCAACAGCTTTCCAGGCTAGCTCTTTCTGCCTGCGAGCTATCTGCAGCCGTTCGCATTTTCAGAGCAGGGCTGCCGGATACGCTGGCCAAGGACCCACAAAGCTACGTTTGAAGTTTGAGGGGGCAAGACAAGCAAGCAGCCCCAGTCTCTGTGCCTCTGTGCGAGCAGTGCCATGGGCAGATGAGGCTGAGCAACAGCTTTCCAGGCTAGCTCTTTCTGCCTGCGAGCTATCTGCAGACGTTCGCATTTTCGGAGCAGGGTTGATGGAGGCCCCCTGCACGGAACCCCAAAGATACTTTTGAAGTTTGAGGTGGAAGACAAGCAAGCAAGCAGCCCCAGTCTCTGTGCCTCTGTGCGAGCAGTGCCACGGGCAGATGAGGCTGAGCAACAGCTTTCCAGGCTAGCTCTTTCTGCCTGCGAGCTATCTGCAGACGTTCGCATTTTCAGAGCAGGGCTGATAGAGGTGCTCTGCACGGACCCCCGAATCTACGTTTGAAGTTTGAGGGAGCAAGACAAGCAAGCAGCCCCAGTCTCTGTGCCTCTGTGCGAGCAGTGCCATGGGCAGATGAGGCTGAGCAACAGCTTTCCAGGCTAGCTCTTTCTGCCTGCGAGCTATCTGCAGACGTTCGCATTTTCGGAGCAGGGCTGCGGGATATTCCCTGCACGGACCGCCAAAGCTACGTTTGAAGTTTGACGGTTTCAAGACAAGCAAGCATCCCCAGTCTCTGTGCATCTGTGCGAGCAGTGCCATGGGCAGATGACGATGAGCAACAGCTTTCCAGGCTAGCTCTTTCTGGCTGCGAGCTATCTGCAGACGTTCGCATTTTCAGAGCAGGCCTTCTGGAGGCGCCCGCCAAGTTCCCCCTAAGCTACGTTTGAAGTTTGAGGTGGCAAGACAAGCAAGCAGCCCCAGACTCTGTGCCTCTGTGCGAGCAGTGCCATGGGCAGATGAGGCTGAGCAACAGCTTTCCAGGCTAGCTCTTTCTGCCTGCGAGCTATCTGCAGACGTTCGCATTTTCAGAGCAGGGCTGATAGAGGTGCTCTGCACGGACCCCCGAATCTACGTTTGAAGTTTGAGGGAGCAAGACAAGCAAGCAGCCCCAGTCTCTGTGCCTCTGTGCGAGCAGTGCCATGGGCAGATGAGGCTGAGCAACAGCTTTCCAGGCTAGCTCTTTCTGGCTGCGAGCTATCTGCAGACGTTCGCATTTTCGGAGCAGGCCTTCTGGAGGCGCCCGCCAAGTTCCCCCTAAGCTACGTTTGAAGTTTGAGGTGGCAAGACAAGCAAGCATCCCCAGTCTCTGTGCCTCTGTGCGAGCAGTGCCATGGGCAGATGAGGCTGAGCAACAGCTTTCCAGGCTAGCTCTTTCTGCCTGCGAGCTATCTGCAGCCGTTCGCATTTTCAGAGCAGGGCTGCCGGATACGCTGGCCAAGGACCCACAAAGCTACGTTTGAAGTTTGAGGGGGCAAGGCAAGCAAGCATCCCCAGTCTCTGTGCCTCTGTGCGAGCAGTGCCATGGGCAGATGAGGCTGAGCAACAGCTTTCCAGGCTAGCTCTTTCTGCCTGCGAGCTATCTGCAGACGTTCGCATTTTCAGAGCAGGGCTTCTGGAGGTGCCCTGCACGGAACCCTGAAGATGCGTTTGAAGTTTGAGGTGTCAAGACAAGCAAGCATCCCCAGTCTCTGTGCCTCTGTGCGAGCAGTGCCATGGGCAGATGACGATGAGCAACAGCTTTCCAGGCTAGCTCTTTCTGCCTGCGAGCTATCTGCAGCCGTTCGCATTTTCAGAGCAGGGCTGCCGGATACGCCGGCCAAGGACCCACAAAGCTACGTTTGAAGTTTGAGGGGGCAAAACAAGCAAGCAGCCCCAGGCTCTGTGCCTCTGTGCGAGCAGTGCCATGGGCAGATGAGGCTGAGCAACAGCTTCCCAGGCTAGCTCTTTCTGCCTGCGAGCTATCTGCAGACGTTCGCATTTTCGGAGCAGGGCTGCGGGATATTCCCTGCACGGACCGCCAAAGCTACGTTTGAAGTTTGACGGTTTCAAGACAAGCAAGCATCCCCAGTCTCTGTGCCTCTGTGCGAGCAGTGCCATGGGCAGATGACGATGAGCAACAGCTTTCCAGGCTAGCTCTTTCTGGCTGCGAGCTATCTGCAGACGGTCGCATTTTCAGAGCAGGCCTTCTGGAGGCGCCCGCCAAGTTCCCCCTAAGCTACGTTTGAAGTTTGAGGTGGGAAGACAAGCAAGCAGCCCCAGTCTCTGTGCCTCTGTGCGAGCAGTGCCATGGGCAGATGACGATGAGCAACAGCTTTCCAGGCTAGCTCTTTCTGGCTGCGAGCTATCTGCAGACGTTCGCATTTTCAGAGCAGGTCTGATAGAGGTGCTCTGCACGGACCCCCGAATCTACGTTTGAAGTTTGAGGGAGCAAGACAAGAAAGCATCCCCAGCCTCTGTGCCTCTGTGCGTGCAGTGCCATGGGCAGATGAGGCTGAGCAACAGCTTTCCAGGCTTGCTTTTTCTGCCTGCGAGCTATCTGCAGACATTCGCATTTTCAGAGCAGGGCTGCCGGATATGCTGGCCAAGGACCCACAAAGCTACGTTTGAAGTTTGACGGTTTCAAGAGAAGCAAGCATCCCCAGTCTCTGTGCCTCTGTGCGAGCAGTGCCATGGGCAGATGAGGCTGAGCAACAGCTTTCCAGGCTAGCTCTTTCTGGCTGCGAGCTATCTGCAGACGTTCGCATTTTCAGAGCAGGCCTTCTGGAGGCGCCCGCCAAGTTCCCCCTAAGCTACGTTTGAAGTTTGAGGTGGCAAGACAAGCAAGCAGCCCCAGTCTCTGTGCCTCTGTGCGAGCAGTGCCATGGGCAGATGAGGCTGAGCAACAGCTTTCCAGGCTAGTTCTTTCTGGCTGCGAGCTATCTGCAGACGTTCGCATTTTCAGAGCAGGGCTGCCGGATACGCTGGCCAAGGACCCACAAAGCTACGTTTGAAGTTTGAGGGGGCAAGACAAGCAAGCAGCCCCAGTCTCTGTGCCTCTGTGCGAGCAGTGCCATGGGCAGATGAGGCTGAGCAACAGCTTTCCAGGCTAGCTCTTTCTGCCTGCGAGCTATCTGCAGACGTTCGCATTTTCAGAGCAGGGCTGCCGGATACGCCGGCCAAGGACCCACAAAGCTACGTTTGAAGTTTGAGGGGGCAAAACAAGCAAGCAGCCCCAGTCTCTGTGCCTCTGTGCGAGCAGTGCCATGGGCAGATGAGGCTGAGCAACAGCTTTCCAGGCTAGCTCTTTCTGCCTGCGAGCTATCTGCAGACGTTCGCATTTTCAGAGCAGGGCTGCAGGATATTCCCTGCACAGACCGCCAAAGCTACGATTGAAGTTTGACGGGTTCCAGACAAGAAAGCATCTCCAGTCTCTGTGCCTCTGTGCGAGCAGTGCCATGGGCAGATGAGGCTGAGCAACAGTTTTCCAGGCTTGTTTTTTTCTGGCTGCGAGCTATCTGCAGACGTTCGCATTTTCAGAGCAGGGCTTCTGGAGGTGCCCTGCACGGACCCCCGAAGATACGTTTGAAGTTTGAGGTGTCAAGAGAAGCAAGCAGGCCCCAGTCTATGTGCCTCTGTGCGTGCAGTGCCATGGGCAGATGAGGCTGAGCAACAGCTTTCCAGGCTAGATCTTTCTGGCTGCGAGCTATCTGCAGACGTTCGCATTTTCAGAGCAGGGTGCCGGATACGCTGGCCAAGGACCCACAAAGCTACGTTTGAAGTTTGAGGGGGCAAGACAAGCAAGCAGCTCCAGTCTCTGTGCCTCTGTGCGAGCAGTGCCATGGGCAGATGAGGCTGAGCAACAGCTTTCCAGGCTAGCTCTTTCTGCCTGCGAGCTATCTGCAGACGTTCGCATTTTCGGAGCAGGGCTGACGGAGGTCCCCTGCACGGAACCCCAAAGATACTTTTGAAGTTTGAGGTTGAAGACAAGCAAGAAAGCATCCCCAGTCTCTGTGCCTCTGTGCGAGCAGTGCCATGGGCAGATGAGGCTGAGCAACAGCTTTCCAGGCTAGCTATTTCTGCCTGCGAGCTATCTGCAGACGTTCGCATTTTCAGAGCAGGGCTGCCGGATACGCCGGCCAAGGACCCACAAAGCTACGTTTGAAGTTTGAGGGGGCAAAACAAGCAAGCAGCCCCAGTCTCTGTGCCTCTGTGCGAGCAGTGCCATGGGCAGATGAGGCTGAGCAACAGCTTTCCAGGCTAGCTCTTTCTGCCTGCGAGCTATCTGCAGACGTTCGCATTTTTGGAGCAGGGTTGATGGAGGCCCCCTGCACGGAACCCCAAAGATACTTTTGAAGTTTGAGGTGGAAGACAAGCAAGCAAGCAGCCCCAGTCTCTGTGCCTCTGTGCGAGCAGTGCCATGGGCAGATGAGGCTGAGCAACAGCTTTCCAGGCTAGCTCTTTCTGCCTGCGAGCTATCTGCAGACGTTCGCATTTTCAGAGCAGGGCTGCAGGATCACAGACCGCCAAAGCTACGATTGAAGTTTGACGGGTTCCAGACAAGAAAGCATCCCCAGTCTCTGTGCCTCTGTGCGAGCAGTGCCATGGGCAGATGAGGCTGAGCAACAGATTTCCAGGCTTGCTTTTTCTGGCTGCGAGCTATCTGCAGACGTTCGCATTTTCAGAGCAGGGCTTCTGGAGGTGCCCTGCACGGACCCCCGAAGATACGTTTGAAGTTTGAGGTGGCAAGACAAGCAAGCAGCTCCAGTCTCTGTGCCTCTGTGCGAGCAGTGCCATGGGCAGATGAGGCTGAGCAACAGCTTTCCAGGCTAGCTCTTTCTGCCTGCGAGCTATCTGCAGCCGTTCGCGTTTTCAGAGCAGGGCTGCCGGATACGCCGGCCAAGGACCCACAAAGCTACGTTTGAAGTTTGAGGGGGCAAGACAAGGAAGCAGCCCCAGTCTCTGTGCCTCTGTGCGAGCAGTGCCATGGGCAGATGAGGCTGAGCAACAGCTTTCCAGGCTAGCTCTTTCTGCCTGCGAGCTATCTGCAGACGTTCGCATTTTCGGAGCAGGATTGATGGAGGCCCCCTGCACGGAACCCCAAAGATACTTTTGAAGTTTGAGGTGGAAGACAAGCAAGCAAGCAGCCCCAGTCTCTGTGCCTCTGTGCGAGCAGTGCCATGGGCAGATGAGGCTGAGCAACAGCTTTCCAGGCTAGCTCTTTCTGCCTGCGAGCTATCTGCAGACGTTCGCATTTTCAGAGCAGGGCTGATAGAGGTGCTCTGCACGGACCCCCGAATCTACGTTTGAAGTTTGAGGTAGCAAGACAAGCAAGCAGCCCCAGTCTCTGTGCCTCTGTGCGAGCAGTGCCATGGGCAGATGAGGCTGAGCAACAGCTTTCCAGGCTAGCTTTTTCTGTCTGCGAGCTATCTGCAGACGTTCGCATTTTCAAAGCAGGGCTGCGGGATATTCCCTGCATGGACCGCCAAAGCTACGTTTGAAGTTTGACGGGTTCAAGACAACAAAGCATCCCCAGTCTCTGTGCCTCTGTGTGAGCAGTGCCATGGGCAGATGAGGCTGAGCAACAGCTTTCCAGGCTAGCTCTTTCTGCCTGCGAGCTATCTGCAGACGTTCGCATTTTCGGAGCAGGGCTGCGGGATATTCCCTGCACGGACCGCCAAAGCTACGTTTGAAGTTTGACGGTTTCAAGACAAGCAAGCATCCCCAGTCTCTGTGCATCTGTGCGAGCAGTGCCATGGGCAGATGACGATGAGCAACAGCTTTCCAGGCTAGCTCTTTCTGGCTGCGAGCTATCTGCAGACGTTCGCATTTTCAGAGCAGGCCTACTGGAGGCGCCCGCCAAGTTCCCCCTAAGCTACGTTTGAAGTTTGAGGTGGCAAGACAAGCAAGCAGCCCCAGACTCTGTGCCTCTGTGCGAGCAGTGCCATGGGCAGATGAGGCTGAGCAACAGCTTTCCAGGCTAGCTCTTTCTGCCTGCGAGCTATCTGCAGACGTTCGCATTTTCAGAGCAGGTCTGATAGAGGTGCTCTGCACGGACCCCCGAATCTACGTTTGAAGTTTGAGGGAGCAAGACAAGCAAGCAGCCCCAGTCTCTGTGCCTCTGTGCGAGCAGTGCCATGGGCAGATGAGGCTGAGCAACAGCTTTCCAGGCTAGCTCTTTCTGGCTGCGAGCTATCTGCAGACGTTCGCATTTTCGGAGCAGGCCTTCTGGAGGCGCCCGCCAAGTTCCCCCTAAGCTACGTTTGAAGTTTGAGGTGGCAAGACAAGCAAGCATCCCCAGTCTCTGTGCCTCTGTGCGAGCAGTGCCATGGGCAGATGAGGCTGAGCAACAGCTTTCCAGGCTAGCTCTTTCTGGCTGCGAGCTATCTGCAGACGTTCGCATTTTCAGAGCAGGTCTGATAGAGGTGCTCTGCACGGACCCCCGAATCTACGTTTGAAGTTTGAGGGAGCAAGACAAGCAAGCAGCCCCAGTCTCTGTGCCTCTGTGCGAGCAGTGCCATGGGCAGATGAGGCTGAGCAACAGCTTTCCAGGCTAGCTTTTTCTGTCTGCGAGCTATCTGCAGACGTTCGCATTTTCAAAGCAGGGCTGCGGGATATTCCCTGCATGGACCGCCAAAGCTACGTTTGAAGTTTGACGGGTTCAAGACAAGAAAGCATCCCCAGGCTCTGTGCCTCTGTGCGAGCAGTGCCATGGGCAGATGAGGCTCAGCAACAGCTTTCCAGGCTAGCTCTTTCTGCCTGCGAGCTATCTGCAGACGTTCGCATTTTCAGAGCAGGGCTGCCGGATACGCCGGCCAAGGACCCACAAAGCTACGTTTGAAGTTTGAGGGGGCAAGGCAAGCAAGCATCCCCAGTCTCTGTGCCTCTGTGCGAGCAGTGCCATGGGCAGATGAGGCTGAGCAACAGCTTTCCAGGCTAGCTCTTTCTGCCTGCGAGCTATCTGCAGACGTTCGCATTTTCAGAGCAGGGCTTCTGGAGGTGCCCTGCACGGAACCCCGAAGATGCGTTTGAAGTTTGAGGTGTCAAGACAAGCAAGCAGCCCCAGTCTCTGTGCCTCTGTGCGAGCAGTGCCATGGGCAGATGAGGCTGAGCAACAGCTTTCCAGGCTAGCTCTTTCTGCCTGCGAGCTATCTGCAGCCGTTCGCATTTTCAGAGCAGGGCTGCCGGATACGCCGGCCAAGGACCCACAAAGCTACGTTTGAAGTTTGAGGGGGCAAAACAAGCAAGCAGCCCCAGTCTCTGTGCCTCTGTGCGAGCAGTGCCATGGGCAGATGAGGCTGAGCAACAGCTTTCCAGGCTAGCTCTTTCTGGCTGCGAGCTATCTGCAGACGTTCGCATTTTCAGAGCAGGCCTTCTGGAGGCGCCCGCCAAGTTCCCCCTAAGCTACGTTTGAAGTTTGAGGTGGGAAGACAAGCAAGCAGCCCCAGTCTCTGTGCCTCTGTGCGAGCAGTGCCATGGGCAGATGAGGCTGAGCAACAGCTTTCCAGGCTAGCTTTTTCTGTCTGCGAGCTATCTGCAGACGTTCGCATTTTCAAAGCAGGGCTGCGGGATATTCCCTGCATGGACCGCCAAAGCTACGTTTGAAGTTTGACGGGTTCAAGACAACAAAGCATCCCCAGTCTCTGTGCCTCTGTGTGAGCAGTGCCATGGGCAGATGAGGCTGAGCAACAGCTTTCCAGGCTAGCTCTTTCTGCCTGCGAGCTATCTGCAGACGTTCGCATTTTCGGAGCAGGGCTGCGGGATATTCCCTGCACGGACCGCCAAAGCTACGTTTGAAGTTTGACGGTTTCAAGACAAGCAAGCATCCCCAGTCTCTGTGCATCTGTGCGAGCAGTGCCATGGGCAGATGACGATGAGCAACAGCTTTCCAGGCTAGCTCTTTCTGGCTGCGAGCTATCTGCAGACGTTCGCATTTTCAGAGCAGGCCTACTGGAGGCGCCCGCCAAGTTCCCCCTAAGCTACGTTTGAAGTTTGAGGTGGCAAGACAAGCAAGCAGCCCCAGACTCTGTGCCTCTGTGCGAGCAGTGCCATGGGCAGATGAGGCTGAGCAACAGCTTTCCAGGCTAGCTCTTTCTGCCTGCGAGCTATCTGCAGACGTTCGCATTTTCAGAGCAGGTCTGATAGAGGTGCTCTGCACGGACCCCCGAATCTACGTTTGAAGTTTGAGGGAGCAAGACAAGCAAGCAGCCCCAGTCTCTGTGCCTCTGTGCGAGCAGTGCCATGGGCAGATGAGGCTGAGCAACAGCTTTCCAGGCTAGCTCTTTCTGGCTGCGAGCTATCTGCAGACGTTCGCATTTTCGGAGCAGGCCTTCTGGAGGCGCCCGCCAAGTTCCCCCTAAGCTACGTTTGAAGTTTGAGGTGGCAAGACAAGCAAGCATCCCCAGTCTCTGTGCCTCTGTGCGAGCAGTGCCATGGGCAGATGAGGCTGAGCAACAGCTTTCCAGGCTAGCTCTTTCTGGCTGCGAGCTATCTGCAGACGTTCGCATTTTCAGAGCAGGTCTGATAGAGGTGCTCTGCACGGACCCCCGAATCTACGTTTGAAGTTTGAGGGAGCAAGACAAGCAAGCAGCCCCAGTCTCTGTGCCTCTGTGCGAGCAGTGCCATGGGCAGATGAGGCTGAGCAACAGCTTTCCAGGCTAGCTTTTTCTGTCTGCGAGCTATCTGCAGACGTTCGCATTTTCAAAGCAGGGCTGCGGGATATTCCCTGCATGGACCGCCAAAGCTACGTTTGAAGTTTGACGGGTTCAAGACAAGAAAGCATCCCCAGGCTCTGTGCCTCTGTGCGAGCAGTGCCATGGGCAGATGAGGCTCAGCAACAGCTTTCCAGGCTAGCTCTTTCTGCCTGCGAGCTATCTGCAGACGTTCGCATTTTCAGAGCAGGGCTGCCGGATACGCCGGCCAAGGACCCACAAAGCTACGTTTGAAGTTTGAGGGGGCAAGGCAAGCAAGCATCCCCAGTCTCTGTGCCTCTGTGCGAGCAGTGCCATGGGCAGATGAGGCTGAGCAACAGCTTTCCAGGCTAGCTCTTTCTGCCTGCGAGCTATCTGCAGACGTTCGCATTTTCAGAGCAGGGCTTCTGGAGGTGCCCTGCACGGAACCCCGAAGATGCGTTTGAAGTTTGAGGTGTCAAGACAAGCAAGCAGCCCCAGTCTCTGTGCCTCTGTGCGAGCAGTGCCATGGGCAGATGAGGCTGAGCAACAGCTTTCCAGGCTAGCTCTTTCTGCCTGCGAGCTATCTGCAGCCGTTCGCATTTTCAGAGCAGGGCTGCCGGATACGCCGGCCAAGGACCCACAAAGCTACGTTTGAAGTTTGAGGGGGCAAAACAAGCAAGCAGCCCCAGTCTCTGTGCCTCTGTGCGAGCAGTGCCATGGGCAGATGAGGCTGAGCAACAGCTTTCCAGGCTAGCTCTTTCTGGCTGCGAGCTATCTGCAGACGTTCGCATTTTCAGAGCAGGCCTTCTGGAGGCGCCCGCCAAGTTCCCCCTAAGCTACGTTTGAAGTTTGAGGTGGGAAGACAAGCAAGCAGCCCCAGTCTCTGTGCCTCTGTGCGAGCAGTGCCATGGGCAGATGACGATGAGCAACAGCTTTCCAGGCTAGCTCTTTCTGGCTGCGAGCTATCTGCAGACGTTCGCATTTTCAGAGCAGGTCTGATAGAGGTGCTCTGCACGGACCCCCGAATCTACGTTTGAAGTTTGAGGGAGCAAGACAAGAAAGCATCCCCAGCCTCTGTGCCTCTGTGCGTGCAGTGCCATGGGCAGATGAGGCTGAGCAACAGCTTTCCAGGCTAGCTCTTTCTGCCTGCGAGCTATCTGCAGCCGTTCGCATTTTCAGAGCAGGGCTGCCGGATACGCTGGCCAAGGACCCACAAAGCTATGTTTGAAGTTTTAGGGTGCAAGACAAGCAAGGAAGCAGCCCCAGTCTCTGTGCCTCTGTGCGAGCAGTGCCATGGGCAGATGAGGCTGAGCAACAGCTTTCCAGGCTTGCTTTTTCTGCCTGCGAGCTATCTGCAGACATTCGCATTTTCAGAGCAGGGCTGCCGGATATGCTGGCCAAGGACCCACAAAGCTACGTTTGAAGTTTGACGGTTTCAAGACAAGCAAGCATCCCCAGTCTCTGTGCCTCTGTGCGAGCAGTGCCATGGGCAGATGACGATGAGCAACAGCTTTCCAGGCTAGCTCTTTCTGGCTGCGAGCTATCTGCAGACGTTCGCATTTTCAGAGCAGGCCTTCTGGAGGCGCCCGCCAAGTTCCCCCTAAGCTACGTTTGAAGTTTGAGGTGGCAAGACAAGCAAGCAGCCCCAGTCTCTGTGCCTCTGTGCGAGCAGTGCCATGGGCAGATGAGGCTGAGCAACAGCTTTCCAGGCTAGTCCTTTCTGGCTGCGAGCTATCTGCAGACGTTCGCATTTTCAGAGCAGGGCTGCCGGATACGCTGGCCAAGGACCCACAAAGCTACGTTTGAAGTTTGAGGGGGCAAGACAAGCAAGCAGCCCCAGTCTCTGTGCCTCTGTGCGAGCAGTGCCATGGGCAGATGAGGCTGAGCAACAGCTTTCCAGGCTAGCTCTTTCTGCCTGCGAGCTATCTGCAGACGTTCGCATTTTCAGAGCAGGGCTGCCGGATACGCCGGCCAAGGACCCACAAAGCTACGTTTGAAGTTTGAGGGGGCAAAACAAGCAAGCAGCCCCAGTCTCTGTGCCTCTGTGCGAGCAGTGCCATGGGCAGATGAGGCTGAGCAACAGCTTTCCAGGCTAGCTCTTTCTGCCTGCGAGCTATCTGCAGACGTTCGCATTTTCGGAGCAGGGTTGATGGAGGCCCCCTGCACGGAACCCCAAAGATACTTTTGAAGTTTGAGGTGGAAGACAAGCAAGCAAGCAGCCCCAGTCTCTGTGCCTCTGTGCGAGCAGTGCCATGGGCAGATGAGGCTGAGCAACAGCTTTCCAGGCTAGCTCTTTCTGCCTGCGAGCTATCTGCAGACGTTCGCATTTTCAGAGCAGGGCTGCAGGATATTCCCTGCACAGACCGCCAAAGCTACGATTGAAGTTTGACGGGTTCCAGACAAGAAAGCATCTCCAGTCTCTGTGCCTCTGTGCGAGCAGTGCCATGGGCAGATGAGGCTGAGCAACAGTTTTCCAGGCTTGTTTTTTTCTGGCTGCGAGCTATCTGCAGACGTTCGCATTTTCAGAGCAGGGCTTCTGGAGGTGCCCTGCACGGACCCCCGAAGATACGTTTGAAGTTTGAGGTGTCAAGACAAGCAAGCAGGCCCCAGTCTATGTGCCTCTGTGCGTGCAGTGCCATGGGCAGATGAGGCTGAGCAACAGCTTTCCAGGCTAGATCTTTCTGGCTGCGAGCTATCTGCAGACGTTCGCATTTTCAGAGCAGGGTGCCGGATACGCTGGCCAAGGACCCACAAAGCTACGTTTGAAGTTTGAGGGGGCAAGACAAGCAAGCAGCTCCAGTCTCTGTGCCTCTGTGCGAGCAGTGCCATGGGCAGATGAGGCTGAGCAACAGCTTTCCAGGCTAGCTCTTTCTGCCTGCGAGCTATCTGCAGACGTTCGCATTTTCGGAGCAGGGCTGACGGAGGTCCCCTGCACGGAACCCCAAAGATACTTTTGAAGTTTGAGGTTGAAGACAAGCAAGAAAGCATCCCCAGTCTCTGTGCCTCTGTGCGAGCAGTGCCATGGGCAGATGAGGCTGAGCAACAGCTTTCCAGGCTAGCTCTTTCTGCCTGCGAGCTATCTGCAGACGTTCGCATTTTCAGAGCAGGGCTGCCGGATACGCCGGCCAAGGACCCACAAAGCTACGTTTGAAGTTTGAGGGGGCAAAACAAGCAAGCAGCCCCAGTCTCTGTGCCTCTGTGCGAGCAGTGCCATGGGCAGATGAGGCTGAGCAACAGCTTTCCAGGCTAGCTCTTTCTGCCTGCGAGCTATCTGCAGACGTTCGCATTTTTGGAGCAGGGTTGATGGAGGCCCCCTGCACGGAACCCCAAAGATACTTTTGAAGTTTGAGGTGGAAGACAAGCAAGCAAGCAGCCCCAGTCTCTGTGCCTCTGTGCGAGCAGTGCCATGGGCAGATGAGGCTGAGCAACAGCTTTCCAGGCTAGCTCTTTCTGCCTGCGAGCTATCTGCAGACGTTCGCATTTTCAGAGCAGGGCTGCAGGATCACAGACCGCCAAAGCTACGATTGAAGTTTGACGGGTTCCAGACAAGAAAGCATCCCCAGTCTCTGTGCCTCTGTGCGAGCAGTGCCATGGGCAGATGAGGCTGAGCAACAGATTTCCAGGCTTGCTTTTTCTGGCTGCGAGCTATCTGCAGACGTTCGCATTTTCAGAGCAGGGCTTCTGGAGGTGCCCTGCACGGACCCCCGAAGATACGTTTGAAGTTTGAGGTGGCAAGACAAGCAAGCAGCTCCAGTCTCTGTGCCTCTGTGCGAGCAGTGCCATGGGCAGATGAGGCTGAGCAACAGCTTTCCAGTCTAGCTCTTTCTGCCTGCGAGCTATCTGCAGCCGTTCGCATTTTCAGAGCAGGGCTGCCGGATACGCCGGCCAAGGACCCACAAAGCTACGTTTGAAGTTTGAGGGGGCAAGACAAGGAAGCAGCCCCAGTCTCTGTGCCTCTGTGCGAGCAGTGCCATGGGCAGATGAGGCTGAGCAACAGCTTTCCAGGCTAGCTCTTTCTGCCTGCGAGCTATCTGCAGACGTTCGCATTTTCGGAGCAGGATTGATGGAGGCCCCCTGCACGGAACCCCAAAGATACTTTTGAAGTTTGAGGTGGAAGACAAGCAAGCAAGCAGCCCCAGTCTCTGTGCCTCTGTGCGAGCAGTGCCATGGGCAGATGAGGCTGAGCAACAGCTTTCCAGGCTAGCTCTTTCTGCCTGCGAGCTATCTGCAGACGTTCGCATTTTCAGAGCAGGGCTGATAGAGGTGCTCTGCACGGACCCCCGAATCTACGTTTGAAGTTTGAGGTAGCAAGACAAGCAAGCAGCCCCAGTCTCTGTGCCTCTGTGCGAGCAGTGCCATGGGCAGATGAGGCTGAGCAACAGCTTTCCAGGCTAGCTTTTTCTGTCTGCGAGCTATCTGCAGACGTTCGCATTTTCAAAGCAGGGCTGCGGGATATTTCCTGCATGGACCGCCAAAGCTACGTTTGAAGTTTGACGGGTTCAAGACAACAAAGCATCCCCAGTCTCTGTGCCTCTGTGTGAGCAGTGCCATGGGCAGATGAGGCTGAGCAACAGCTTTCCAGGCTAGCTCTTTCTGGCTGCGAGCTATCTGCAGACGTTCGCATTTTCAGAGCAGGGCTTCTGGAGGTGCCCTGCACGGACCCCCGAAGATACGTTTGAAGTTTGAGGTGTCAAGACAAGCAAGCAGCTCCAGTCTCTGTGCCTCTGTGCGAGCAGTGACATGGGCAGATGAGGCTGAGCAACAGCTTTCCAGGCTAGCTCTTTCTGCCTGCGAGCTATCTGCAGCCGTTCGCATTTTCAGAGCAGGGCTGCAGGATATTCCCTGCACAGACCGCCAAAGCTACGATTGAAGTTTGACGGGTTCCAGACAAGAAAGCATCCCCAGTCTCTGTGCCTCTGTGCAAGCAGTGCCATGGGCAGATGAGGCTGAGCAACAGCTTTCCAGGCTAGCTCTTTCTGCCTGCGAGCTATCTGCAGACATTCGCATTTTCAGAGCAGGGCTGCCGGATACGCTGGCCAAGGACCCACAAAGCTACGTTTGAAGTTTGAGGGGGCAAGACAAGCAAGGAGCCCCAGTCTCTGTGCCTCTGTGCGAGCAGTGCCATGGGCAGATGAGGCTGAGCAACAGCTTTCCAGGCTAGCTCTTTCTGCCTGCGAGCTATCTGCAGCCGTTCGCATTTTCAGAGCAGGGCTGCCGGATACGCCGGCCAAGGACCCACAAAGCTACATTTGAAGTTTGAGGGGGCAAAACAAGCAAGCAGCCCCAGTCTCTGTGCCTCTGTGCGAGCAGTGCCATGGGCAGATGAGGCTGAGCAACAGCTTTCCAGGCTAGCTCTTTCTGCCTGCGAGCTGTCTGCAGACGTTCGCATTTTCGGAGCAGGGCTGCAGGATATTCCCTGCACAGACCGCCAAAGCTACGACTGAAGTTTGACGGGTTCCAGACAAGCAAGCATCCCCAGTCTCTGTGCCTCTGTGCGAGCAGTGCCATGGGCAGATGAGGCTGAGCAACAGTTTTCCAGGCTTGCTTTTTCTGGCTGCGAGCTATCTGCAGACGTTCGCATTTTCAGAGCAGGGCTTCTGGAGGTGCCCTGCACGGACCCCCGAAGATACATTTGAAGTTTGAGGTGTCAAGACAAGCAAGCAGCTCCAGTCTCTGTGCCTCTGTGCGAGCAGTGCCATGGGCAGATGAGGCTGAGCAACAGCTTTCCAGGCTAGCTCTTTCTGCCTGCGAGCTATATGCAGACGTTCGCATTTTCGGAGCAGGCCTTCTGGAGGCACCCGGTACGGAACCCCTAAGTTACGTTTGAAGTTTGAGTGAGAAAGACAAGCAAGCAGCCCCAGTCTCTGTGCCTCTGTGCGAGCAGTGCCATGGGCAGACGACGCTGAGCAACAGCTTTCCAGGCTAGCTCTTTCTGCCTGCGAGCTATCTGCAGACGTTCGCATTTTCAGAGCAGGGTTGCCGGATACGCTGGTCAAGGACCCACAAAGCTACGTTTGAAGTTTGAGGGGGCAAGACAAGCAAGCAGCCCCAGTCTCTGTGCCTCTGTGTGAGCAGTGCCATGGGCAGATGAGGCTGAGCAACAGCTTTCCAGGCTAGCTCTTTCTGCCTGCGAGCTATCTGCAGACGTTCGCATTTTCGGAGCAGGGCTGACGGAGGTCCCCTGCACGGAACCCCAAAGATACTTTTGAAGTTTGAGGTTGAAGACAAGCAAGAAAGCAGCCCCAGTCTCTGTGCCTCTATGCGAGCAGTGCCATGGGCAGATGAGGCTGAGCAACAGCTTTCCAGGCTAGCTCTTTCTGCCTGCGAGCAATCTGCAGACGTTCGCATTTTCAGAGCAGGGCTGCCGGATACGCCGGCCAAGGACCCACAAAGCTACGTTTGAAGTTTGAGGGGGCAAAACAAGCAAGCAGCCCCAGTCTCTGTGCCTCTGTGCGAGCAGTGCCATGGGCAGATGAGGCTGAGCAACAGCTTTCCAGGCTAGCTCTTTCTGCCTGCGAGCTATCTGCGGACGTTCGCATTTTCGGAGCAGGGTTGATGGAGGCCCCCTGCACGGAACCCCAAAGATACGACTGAAGTTTGAGGTGGAAGACAAGCAAGCAAGCAGCCCCAGTCTCTGTGCCTCTGTGCGAGCAGTGCCATGGGCAGATGAGGCTGAGCAACAGCTTTCCAGGCTAGCTCTTTCTGCCTGCGAGCTATCTGCAGACGTTCGCATTTTCAGAGCAGGGCTGACGGATATTCCCTGCATAGACCGCCAAAGCTACGATTGAAGTTTGACGGGTTCCAGACAAGAAAGCATCCCCAGTCTCTGTGCCTCTGTGCGAGCAGTGCCATGGGCAGATGAGGCTGAGCAACAGTTTTCCAGGCTTGCTTTTTCTGGCTGCGAGCTATCTGCAGACGTTCGCATTTTCAGAGCAGGGCTTCTGGAGGTGCCCTGCACGGACCCCCGAAGATACGTTTGAAGTTTGAGGTGTCAAGACAAGCAAGCAGGCCGCAGTCTATGTGGCTCTGTGCGAGCAGTGCCATGGGCAGATGAGGCTGAGCAACAGCTTTCCAGGCTAGCTCTTTCTGCCTGCGAGCTATCTGCAGACGTTCGCATTTTCAGAGCAGGGTGCCGCATACGCTGGCCAAGGACCCACAAAGCTACGTTTGAAGTTTGAGGGGGCAAGACAAGCAAGCAGCTCCAGTCTCTGTGCCTCTGTGCGAGCAGTGCCATGGGCAGATGAGGCTGAGCAACAGCTTTCCAGGCTAGCTCTTTCTGCCTGCGAGCTATCTGCAGACGTTCGCATTTTCAGAGCAGGGCTGCCGGATACGCCGGCCACGGACCCACAAAGCTACGTTTGAAGTTTGAGGGGGCAAGACAAGTAAGCAGCCCCAGTCTCTGTGCCTCTGTGCGAGCAGTGCCATGGGCAGATGAGGCTGAGCAACAGCTTTCCAGGCTAGCTCTTTCTGCCTGCGAGCTATCTGCAGACGTTCGCATTTTCGGAGCAGGGTTGATGGAGGCCCCCTGCACGGAACCCCAAAGATACTTTTGAAGTTTGAGGTGGAAGACAAGCAAGCAAGCAGCCCGTCTCTGTGCCTCTGTGCGAGCAGTGCCATGGGCAGATGAGGCTGAGCAACAGCTTTCCAGGCTAGCTCTTTCTGCCTGCGAGCTATCTGCAGACGTTCGCATTTTCAGAGCAGGGCTGCGGGATATTCCCTGCATGGACCGCCAAAGCTACGTTTGAAGTTTGACGGGTTCAAGACAACAAAGCATCCCCAGTCTCTGTGCTTCTGTGCGAGTAGTGCCATGGGCAGATGAGGCTGAGCAACAGCTTTCCAGGCTAGCTCTTTCTGGCTGCGAGCTATCTGCAGACGTTTGCATTTTCAGAGCAGGCCTTGTGGAGGCGCCCGCCAAGTTCCCCCTAAGCTACGTTTGAAGTTTGAGGTGGCAAGACAAGCAAGCAGCCCCAGTCTCTGTGCCTCTGTGCGAGCAGTGCCATGGGCAGATGAGGCTGAGCAACAGCTTTCCAGGCTAGCTCTTTCTGCCTGCGAGCTATCTGCAGACGTTCGCATTTTCGGAGCAGGCCTTCTGGAGGCACCCGGTACGGAACCCCTAAGTTACGTTTGAAGTTTGAGGGAGAAAGACAAGCAAGCAGCCCCAGTCTCTGTGCCTCTGTGCGAGCAGTGCCATGGGCAGATGACGCTGAGCAACAGCTTTCCAGGCTAGCTCTTTCTGCCTGCGAGCTATCTGCAGCCGTTCGCATTTTCAGAGCAGGGTTGCCGGATACGCTGGTCAAGGACCCACAAAGCTACTTTTTAAGTTTGAGGTGGCAAGACAAGCAAGCAGCCCCAGTCTCTGTGCCTCTGTGCGAGCAGTGCCATGGGCAGATGACGATGAGCAACAGCTTTCCAGGCTAGCTCTTTCTGCCTGCGAGCTATCTGCAGCCGTTCGCATTTTCGGAGCAGGGCTGACGGAGGTCCCCTGCACGGAACCCCAAAGATACTTTTGAAGTTTGAGGTTGAAGACAAGCAAGGAAGCAGCCCCAGTCTCTGTGCCTCTGTGCGAGCAGTGCCATGGGCAGATGAGGCTGAGCAACAGCTTTCCAGGCTAGCTCTTTCTGGCTGCGAGCTATCTGCAGACGTTCGCACTTTCAGAGCAGGGCTGCCGGATACGCCGGTCAAGGACCCACAAAGCTACGTTTGAAGTTTGAGAGGGCAAGACAAGCAAGGAGCCCCAGTCTCTGTGCCTCTGTGCGAGCAGTGCCATGGGCAGATGAGGCTGAACAACAGTTTTCCAGGCTTGCTTTTTCTGCCTGCGAGCTATCTGCAGACATTCGCATTTTCAGAGCAGGGCTGCCGGATACGCTGGCCAATAACCCACAATGCTACGTTTGAAGTTTGACGGTTTCAAGACAAGCAAGCATCCCCAGTCTCTGTGCCTCTGTGCGAGCAGTGCCATGGGCAGATGACGATGAGCAACAGCTTTCCAGGCTAGCTCTTTCTGGCTGCGAGCTATCTGCAGACGTTCGCATTTTCAGAGCAGGCCTTCTGGAGGCGCCCGCCAAGTTCCCCCTAAGCTACGTTTGAAGTTTGAGGGGGAAAGACAAGCAAGCAGCCCCAGTCTCTGTGCCTCTGTGCGAGCAGTGCCATGGGCAGATGAGGCTGAGCAACAGCTTTCCAGGCTAGTTCTTTCTGGCTGCGAGCTATCTGCAGACGTTCGCATTTTCAGAGCAGGGCTGCCGGATACGCTGGCCAAGGACCCACAAAGCTACGTTTGAAGTTTGAGGGGGCAAGACAAGCAAGCAGCCCCAGTCTCTGTGCCTCTGTGCGAGCAGTGCCATGGGCAGATGAGGCTGAGCAACAGCTTTCCAGGCTAGCTCTTTCTGCCTGCGAGCTATCTGCAGACGTTCGCATTTTCAGAGCAGGGCTGCCGGATACGCCGGCCAAGGACCCACAAAGCTACGTTTGAAGTTTGAGGGGGCAAAACAAGCAAGCAGCCCCAGTCTCTGTGCCTCTGTGCGAGCAGTGCCATGGGCAGATGAGGCTGAGCAACAGCTTTCCAGGCTAGCTCTTTCTGCCTGCGAGCTATCTGCAGACGTTCGCATTTTCAGAGCAGGGCTGATAGAGGTGCTCTGCACGGACCCCCGAATCTACGTTTGAAGTTTGAGGGAGCAAGACAAGCAAGCAGCCCCAGTCTCTGTGCCTCTGTGCGAGCAGTGCCATGGGCAGATGACGATGAGCAACAGCTTTCCAGGCTAGCTCTTTCTGGCTGCGAGCTATCTGCAGACGTTCGCATTTTCGGAGCAGGGTTGATGGAGGCCCCCTGCACGGAACCCCAAAGATACTTTTGAAGTTTGAGGTGGAAGACAAGCAAGCAAGCAGCCCCAGTCTCTGTGCCTCTGTGCGAGCAGTGCCATGGGCAGATGAGGCTGAGCAACAGCTTTCCAGGCTAGCTCTTTCTGCCTGCGAGCTATCTGCAGACGTTCGCATTTTCAGAGCAGGGCTGCAGGATCACAGACCGCCAAAGCTACGATTGAAGTTTGACGGGTTCCAGACAAGAAAGCATCCCCAGTCTCTGTGCCTCTGTGCGAGCAGTGCCATGGGCAGATGAGGCTGAGCAACAGATTTCCAGGCTTGCTTTTTCTGGCTGCGAGCTATCTGCAGACGTTTGCATTTTCAGAGCAGGGCTGCCGGATACGCCTGTCAAGGACCCACAAAGCTACGTTTGAAGTTTGAGAGGGCAAGACAAGCAAGCAGCCCCAGTCTCTGTGCCTCTGTGCGAGCAGTGCCATGGGCAGATGAGGCTGAACAACAGTTTTCCAGGCTTGCTTTTTCTGCCTGCGAGCTATCTGCAGACATTCGCATTTTCAGAGCAGGGCTGCCGGATACGCTGGCCAAGGACCCACAAAGCTACGTTTGAAGTTTCACGGTTTCAAGACAAGCAAGCATCCCCAGTCTCTGTGCCTCTGTGCGAGCAGTGCCATGGGCAGATGACGATGAGCAACAGCTTTCCAGGCTAGCTCTTTCTGGCTGCGAGCTATCTGCAGACGTTCGCATTTTCGGAGCAGGCCTTCTGGAGGCGCCCGCCAAGTTCCCCCTAAGCTACGTTTGAAGTTTGAGGTGGCAAGACAAGCAATCAGCCCCAGTCTCTGTGCCTCTGTGCGAGCAGTGCCATGGGCAGATGAGGCTGAGCAACAGCTTTCCAGGCTAGTTCTTTCTGGCTGCGTGCTATCTGCAGACGTTCGCATTTTCAGAGCAGGGCTGCCGGATACGCTGGCCAAGGACCCACAAAGCTACGTTTGAAGTTTGAGGGGGCAAGACAAGCAAGCAGCCCCAGTCTCTGTGCCTCTGTGCGAGCAGTGCCATGGGCAGATGAGGCTGAGCAACAGCTTTCCAGGCTAGCTCTTTCTGCCTGCGAGCTATCTGCAGACGTTCGCATTTTCAGAGCAGGGCTGCCGGATACGCCGGCCAAGGACCCACAAAGCTACGTTTGAAGTTTGAGGGGGCAAAACAAGCAAGCAGCCCCAGTCTCTGTGCCTCTGTGCGAGCAGTGCCATGGGCAGATGAGGCTGAGCAACAGCTTTCCAGGCTAGCTCTTTCTGCCTGCGAGCTATCTGCAGACGTTCGCATTTTCGGAGCAGGGTTGATGGAGGCCCCCTGCACGGAACCCCAAAGATACTTTTGAAGTTTGAGGTGGAAGACAAGCAAGGAAGCAGCCCCAGTCTCTGTGCCTCTGTGCGAGCAGTGCCATGGGCAGATGAGGCTGAGCAACAGCTTTCCAGGCTAGCTCTTTCTGCCTGCGAGCTATCTGCAGACGTTCGCATTTTCAGAGCAGGGCTGCAGGATATTCCCTGCACTGACCGCCAAAGCTACGATTGAAGTTTGACGGGTTCCAGACAAGAAAGCATCTCCAGTCTCTGTGCCTCTGTGCGAGCAGTGCCATGGGCAGATGAGGCTGAGCAACAGTTTTCCAGGCTTGTTTTTTTCTGGCTGCGAGCTATCTGCAGACGTTCGCATTTTCAGAGCAGGGCTTCTGGAGGTGCCCTGCACGGACCCCCGAAGATACGTTTGAAGTTTGAGGTGTCAAGACAAGCAAGCAGGCCCCAGTCTATGTGCCTCTGTGCGTGCAGTGCCATGGGCAGATGAGGCTGAGCAACAGCTTTCCAGGCTAGCTCTTTCTGGCTGCGAGCTATCTGCAGACGTTCGCATTTTCAGAGCAGGGTGCCGGATACGCTGGCCAAGGACCCACAAATCTACGTTTGAAGTTTGAGGGGGCAAGACAAGCAAGCAGCTCCAGTCTCTGTGCCTCTGTGCGAGCAGTGCCATGGGCAGATGACGCTGAGCAACAGCTTTCCAGGCTAGCTCTTTCTGCCTGCGAGCTATCTGCAGACGTTCGCATTTTCGGAGCAGGGCTGACGGAGGTCCCCTGCACGGAACCCCAAAGATACTTTTGAAGTTTGAGGTTGAAGACAAGCAAGAAAGCAGCCCCAGTCTCTGTGCCTCTGTGCGAGCAGTGCCATGGGCAGATGAGGCTGAGCAACAGCTTTCCAGGCTAGCTCTTTCTGCCTGCGAGCTATCTGCAGACGTTCGCATTTTCAGAGCAGGCCTTCTGGAGGCGCCCGCCAAGTTCCCCCTAAGCTACGTTTGAAGTTTGAGGGGGCAAGACAAGCAAGCAGCCCCAGTCTCTGTGCCTCTGTGCGAGCAGTGCCATGGGCAGATGAGGCTGAGCAACAGCTTTCCAGGCTAGTTCTTTCTGGCTGCGAGCTATCTGCAGACGTTCGCATTTTCAGAGCAGGGCTGCCGGATACGCTGGCCAAGGACCCACAAAGCTACGTTTGAAGTTTGAGGGGGCAAGACAAGCAAGCAGCCCCAGTCTCTGTGCCTCTGTGCGAGCAGTGCCATGGGCAGATGAGGCTGAGCAACAGCTTTCCAGGCTAGCTCTTTCTGCCTGCGAGCTATCTGCAGACGTTCGCATTTTCAGAGCAGGGCTGCCGGATACGCCGGCCAAGGACCCACAAAGCTACGTTTGAAGTTTGAGGGGGCAAAACAAGCAAGCAGCCCCAGTCTCTGTGCCTCTGTGCGAGCAGTGCCATGGGCAGATGACGATGAGCAACAGCTTTCCAGGCTAGCTCTTTCTGCCTGCGAGCTATCTGCAGACGTTCGCATTTTCGGAGCAGGGTTGATGGAGGCCCCCTGCACGGAACCCCAAAGATACTTGTGAAGTTTGAGGTGGAAGACAAGCAAGGAAGCAGCCCCAGTCTCTGTGCCTCTGTGCGAGCAGTGCCATGGGCAGATGAGGCTGAGCAACAGCTTTCCAGGCTAGCTCTTTCTGCCTGCGAGCTATCTGCAGACGTTCACATTTTCAGAGCAGGGCTGCAGGATATTCCCTGCACTGACCGCCAAAGCTACGATTGAAGTTTGACGGGTTCCAGACAAGAAAGCATCTCCAGTCTCTGTGCCTCTGTGCGAGCAGTGCCATGGGCAGATGAGGCTGAGCAACAGTTTTCCAGGCTTGTTTTTTTCTGGCTGCGAGCTATCTGCAGACGTTCGCATTTTCAGAGCAGGGCTTCTGGAGGTGCCCTGCACGGACCCCCGAAGATACGTTTGAAGTTTGAGGTGTCAAGACAAGCAAGCAGGCCCCAGTCTATGTGCCTCTGTGCGTGCAGTGCCATGGGCAGATGAGGCTGAGCAACAGCTTTCCAGGCTAGCTCTTTCTGGCTGCGAGCTATCTGCAGACGTTCGCATTTTCAGAGCAGGGCTGCCGGATACGCCGGCCAAGGACCCACAAATCTACGTTTGAAGTTTGAGGGGGCAAGACAAGCAAGCAGCTCCAGTCTCTGTGCCTCTGTGCGAGCAGTGCCATGGGCAGATGACGCTGAGCAACAGCTTTCCAGGCTAGCTCTTTCTGCCTGCGAGCTATCTGCAGACGTTCGCATTTTCGGAGCAGGGCTGACGGAGGTCCCCTGCACGGAACCCCAAAGATACTTTTGAAGTTTGAGGTGGAAGACAAGCAAGCAAGCAGCCCCAGTCTCTGTGCCTCTGTGCGAGCAGTGCCATGGGCAGATGAGGCTGAGCAACAGCTTTCCAGGCTAGCTCTTTTTGCCTGCGAGCTATCTGCAGACGTTCGCATTTTCAGAGCAGGGCTGCAGGATCACAGACCGCCAAAGCTACGATTGAAGTTTGACGGGTTCCAGACAAGAAAGCATCCCCAGTCTCTGTGCCTCTGTGCGAGCAGTGCCATGGGCAGATGAGGCTGAGCAACAGATTTCCAGGCTTGCTTTTTCTGGCTGCGAGCTATCTGCAGACGTTCGCATTTTCAGAGCAGGGCTTCTGGAGGTGCCCTGCACGGACCCCCGAAGATACGTTTGAAGTTTGAGGTGTCAAGACAAGCAAGCAGCTCCAGTCTCTGTGCCTCTGTGTGAGCAGTGCCATGGGCAGATGAGGCTGAGCAACAGCTTTCCAGGCTAGCTCTTTCTGCCTGCGAGCTATCTGCAGCCGTTCGCATTTTCAGAGCAGGGCTGCCGGATACGCCGGCCAAGGACCCACAAAGCTACGTTTGAAGTTTGAGGGGGCAAGACAAGGAAGCAGCCCCAGTCTCTGTGCCTCTGTGCGAGCAGTGCCATGGGCAGATGAGGCTGAGCAACAGCTTTCCAGGCTAGCTCTTTCTGCCTGCGAGCTATCTGCAGACGTTCGCATTTTCGGAGCAGGGTTGATGGAGGCCCCCTGCACGGAACCCCAAAGATACTTTTGAAGTTTGAGGTGGAAGACAAGCAAGCAAGCAGCCCCAGTCTCTGTGCCTCTGTGCGAGCAGTGCCATGGGCAGATGAGGCTGAGCAACAGCTTTCCAGGCTAGCTCTTTTTGCCTGCGAGCTATCTGCAGACGTTCGCATTTTCAGAGCAGGGCTGCAGGATCACAGACCGCCAAAGCTACGATTGAAGTTTGACGGGTTCCAGACAAGAAAGCATCCCCAGTCTCTGTGCCTCTGTGCGAGCAGTGCCATGGGCAGATGAGGCTGAGCAACAGATTTCCAGGCTTGCTTTTTCTGGCTGCGAGCTATCTGCAGACGTTCGCATTTTCAGAGCAGGGCTTCTGGAGGTGCCCTGCACGGACCCCCGAAGATACGTTTGAAGTTTGAGGTGTCAAGACAAGCAAGCAGCTCCAGTCTCTGTGCCTCTGTGTGAGCAGTGCCATGGGCAGATGAGGCTGAGCAACAGCTTTCCAGGCTAGCTCTTTCTGCCTGCGAGCTATCTGCAGCCGTTCGCATTTTCAGAGCAGGGCTGCCGGATACGCCGGCCAAGGACCCACAAAGCTACGTTTGAAGTTTGAGGGGGCAAGACAAGGAAGCAGCCCCAGTCTCTGTGCCTCTGTGCGAGCAGTGCCATGGGCAGATGAGGCTGAGCAACAGCTTTCCAGGCTAGCTCTTTCTGCCTGCGAGCTATCTGCAGACGTTCGCATTTTCGGAGCAGGGTTGATGGAGGCCCCCTGCACGGAACCCCAAAGATACTTTTGAAGTTTGAGGTGGAAGACAAGCAAGCAAGCAGCCCCAGTCTCTGTGCCTCTGTGCGAGCAGTGCCATGGGCAGATGAGGCTGAGCAACAGCTTTCCAGGCTAGCTCTTTCTGCCTGCGAGCTATCTGCAGACGTTCGCATTTTCAGAGCAGGGCTGATAGAGGTGCTCTGCACGGACCCCCGAATCTACGTTTGAAGTTTGAGGGAGCAAGACAAGCAAGCAGCCCCAGTCTCTGTGCCTCTGTGCGAGCAGTGCCATGGGCAGATGACGATGAGCAACAGCTTTCCAGGCTAGCTCTTTCTGGCTGCGAGCTATCTGCAGACGTTCGCATTTTCGGAGCAGGGTTGATGGAGGTCCCCTGCACGGAACCCCAAAGATACTTTTGAAGTTTGAGGTGGAAGACAAGCAAGCAAGCAGCCCCAGTCTCTGTGCCTCTGTGCGAGCAGTGCCATGGGCAGATGAGGCTGAGCAACAGCTTTCCAGGCTAGCTCTTTCTGCCTGCGAGCTATCTGCAGACGTTCGCATTTTCAGAGCAGGGCTGCAGGATCACAGACCGCCAAAGCTACGATTGAAGTTTGACGGGTTCCAGACAAGAAAGCATCCCCAGTCTCTGTGCCTCTGTGCGAGCAGTGCCATGGGCAGATGAGGCTGAGCAACAGATTTCCAGGCTTGCTTTTTCTGGCTGCGAGCTATCTGCAGACGTTTGCATTTTCAGAGCAGGGCTGCCGGATACGCCTGTCAAGGACCCACAAAGCTACGTTTGAAGTTTGAGAGGGCAAGACAAGCAAGCAGCCCCAGTCTCTGTGCCTCTGTGCGAGCAGTGCCATGGGCAGATGAGGCTGAACAACAGTTTTCCAGGCTTGCTTTTTCTGCCTGCGAGCTATCTGCAGACATTCGCATTTTCAGAGCAGGGCTGCCGGATACGCTGGCCAAGGACCCACAAAGCTACGTTTGAAGTTTCACGGTTTCAAGACAAGCAAGCATCCCCAGTCTCTGTGCCTCTGTGCGAGCAGTGCCATGGGCAGATGAGGCTGAGCAACAGCTTTCCAGGCTAGCTCTTTCTGCCTGCGAGCTATCTGCAGACGTTCGCATTTTCAGAGCAGGGCTGCCGGATACGCCGGCCAAGGACCCACAAAGCTACGTTTGAAGTTTGAGGGGGCAAAACAAGCAAGCAGCCCCAGTCTCTGTGCCTCTGTGTGAGCAGTGCCATGGGCAGATGAGGCTGAGCAACAGCTTTCCAGGCTAGCTCTTTCTGCCTGCGAGCTATCTGCAGACGTTCGCATTTTCGGAGCAGGGTTGATGGAGGCCCCCTGCACGGAACCCCAAAGATACTTTTGAAGTTTGAGGTGGAAGACAAGCAAGGAAGCAGCCCCAGTCTCTGTGCCTCTGTGCGAGCAGTGCCATGGGCAGATGAGGCTGAGCAACAGCTTTCCAGGCTTGTTTTTTTCTGGCTGCGAGCTATCTGCAGACGTTCGCATTTTCAGAGCAGGGCTTCTGGAGGTGCCCTGCACGGACCCCCGAAGATACGTATGAAGTTTGAGGTGTCAAGACAAGCAAGCAGGCCCCAGTCTATGTGCCTCTGTGCGTGCAGTGCCATGGGCAGATGAGGCTGAGCAACAGCTTTCCAGGCTAGCTCTTTCTGGCTGCGAGCTATCTGCAGACGTTCGCATTTTCAGAGCAGGGCTGCCGGATACGCTGGCCAAGGACCCACAAATCTACGTTTGAAGTTTGAGGGGGCAAGACAAGCAAGCAGCTCCAGTCTCTGTGCCTCTGTGCGAGCAGTGCCATGGGCAGATGACGCTGAGCAACAGCTTTCCAGGCTAGCTCTTTCTGCCTGCGAGCTATCTGCAGACGTTCGCATTTTCGGAGCAGGGCTGACGGAGGTCCCCTGCACGGAACCCCAAAGATACTTTTGAAGTTTGAGGTTGAAGACAAGCAAGAAAGCAGCCCCAGTCTCTGTGCCTCTGTGCGAGCAGTGCCATGGGCAGATGAGGCTGAGCAACAGCTTTCCAGGCTAGCTCTTTCTGCCTGCGAGCTATCTGCAGACGTTCGCATTTTCACAGCAGGGCTGCCGGATACGCCGGCCAAGGACCCACAAAGCTACTTTTGAAGTTTGAGGGGGCAAAACAAGCAAGCAGCCCCAGTCTCTGTGCCTCTGTGCGAGCAGTGCCATGGGCAGATGAGGCTGAGCAACAGCTTTCCAGGCTAGCTCTTTCTGCCTGCGAGCTATCTGCAGACGTTCGCATTTTCGGAGCAGGGTTGATGGAGGCCCCCTGCACGGAACCCCAAAGATACTTTTGAAGTTTGAGGTGGAAGACAAGCAAGCAAGCAGCCCCAGTCTCTGTGCCTCTGTGCGAGCAGTGCCATGGGCAGATGAGGCTGAGCAACAGCTTTCCAGGCTAGCTCTTTTTGCCTGCGAGCTATCTGCAGACGTTCGCATTTTCAGAGCAGGGCTGCAGGATCACAGACCGCCAAAGCTACGATTGAAGTTTGACGGGTTCCAGACAAGAAAGCATCCCCAGTCTCTGTGCCTCTGTGCGAGCAGTGCCATGGGCAGATGAGGCTGAGCAACAGATTTCCAGGCTTGCTTTTTCTGGCTGCGAGCTATCTGCAGACGTTCGCATTTTCAGAGCAGGGCTTCTGGAGGTGCCCTGCACGGACCCCCGAAGATACGTTTGAAGTTTGAGGTGTCAAGACAAGCAAGCAGCTCCAGTCTCTGTGGCTCTGTGTGAGCAGTGCCATGGGCAGATGAGGCTGAGCAACAGCTTTCCAGGCTAGCTCTTTCTGCCTGCGAGCTATCTGCAGCCGTTCGCATTTTCAGAGCAGGGCTGCCGGATACGCCGGCCAAGGACCCACAAAGCTACGTTTGAAGTTTGAGGGGGCAAGACAAGGAAGCAGCCCCAGTCTCTGTGCCTCTGTGCGAGCAGTGCCATGGGCAGATGAGGCTGAGCAACAGCTTTCCAGGCTAGCTCTTTCTGCCTGCGAGCTATCTGCAGACGTTCGCATTTTCGGAGCAGGGTTGATGGAGGCCCCCTGCACGGAACCCCAAAGATACTTTTGAAGTTTGAGGTGGAAGACAAGCAAGCAAGCAGCCCCAGTCTCTGTGCCTCTGTGCGAGCAGTGCCATGGGCAGATGAGGCTGAGCAACAGCTTTCCAGGCTAGCTCTTTCTGCCTGCGAGCTATCTGCAGACGTTCGCATTTTCAGAGCAGGGCTGATAGAGGTGCTCTGCACGGACCCCCGAATCTACGTTTGAAGTTTGAGGGAGCAAGACAAGCAAGCAGCCCCAGTCTCTGTGCCTCTGTGCGAGCAGTGCCATGGGCAGATGACGATGAGCAACAGCTTTCCAGGCTAGCTCTTTCTGGCTGCGAGCTATCTGCAGACGTTCGCATTTTCGGAGCAGGGTTGATGGAGGCCCCCTGCACGGAACCCCAAAGATACTTTTGAAGTTTGAGGTGGAAGACAAGCAAGCAAGCAGCCCCAGTCTCTGTGCCTCTGTGCGAGCAGTGCCATGGGCAGATGAGGCTGAGCAACAGCTTTCCAGGCTAGCTCTTTCTGCCTGCGAGCTATCTGCAGACGTTCGCATTTTCAGAGCAGGGCTGCAGGATCACAGACCGCCAAAGCTACGATTGAAGTTTGACGGGTTCCAGACAAGAAAACATCCCCAGTCTCTGTGCCTCTGTGCGAGCAGTGCCATGGGCAGATGAGGCTGAGCAACAGCTTTCCAGGCTTGCTTTTTCTGGCTGCGAGCTATCTGCAGACGTTTGCATTTTCAGAGCAGGGCTGCCGGATACGCCTGTCAAGGACCCACAAAGCTACGTTTGAAGTTTGAGAGGGCAAGACAAGCAAGCAGCCCCAGTCTCTGTGCCTCTGTGCGAGCAGTGCCATGGGCAGATGAGGCTGAACAACAGTTTTCCAGGCTTGCTTTTTCTGCCTGCGAGCTATCTGCAGACATTCGCATTTTCAGAGCAGGGCTGCCGGATACGCTGGCCAAGGACCCACAAAGCTACGTTTGAAGTTTCACGGTTTCAAGACAAGCAAGCATCCCCAGTCTCTGTGCCTCTGTGCGAGCACTGCCATGGGCAGATGACGATGAGCAACAGCTTTCCAGGCTAGCTCTTTCTGGCTGCGAGCTATCTGCAGACGTTCGCATTTTCAGAGCAGGCCTTCTGGAGGCGCCCGCCAAGTTCCCCCTAAGCTACGTTTGAAGTTTGAGGTGGCAAGACAAGCAAGCAGCCCCAGTCTCTGTGCCTCTGTGCGAGCAGTGCCATGGGCAGATGAGGCTGAGCAACAGCTTTCCAGGCTAGTTCTTTCTGGCTGCGTGCTATCTGCAGACGTTCGCATTTTCAGAGCAGGGCTGCCGGATACGCTGGCCAAGGACCCACAAAGCTACGTTTGAAGTTTGAGGAGGCAAGACAAGCAAGCAGCCCCAGTCTCTGTGCCTCTGTGCGAGCAGTGCCATGGGCAGATGAGGCTGAGCAACAGCTTTCCAGGCTAGCTCTTTCTGCCTGCGAGCTATCTGCAGACGTTCGCATTTTCAGAGCAGGGCTGCCGGATACGCCGGCCAAGGACCCACAAAGCTACGTTTGAAGTTTGAGGGGGCAAAACAAGCAAGCAGCCCCAGTCTCTGTGCCTCTGTGCGAGCAGTGCCATGGGCAGATGAGGCTGAGCAACAGCTTTCCAGGCTAGCTCTTTCTGCCTGCGAGCTATCTGCAGACGTTCGCATTTTCGGAGCAGGGTTGATGGAGGCCCCCTGCACGGAACCCCAAAGATACTTTTGAAGTTTGAGGTGGAAGACAAGCAAGGAAGCAGCCCCAGTCTCTGTGCCTCTGTGCGAGCAGTGCCATGGGCAGATGAGGCTGAGCAACAGCTTTCCAGGCTAGCTCTTTCTGCCTGCGAGCTATCTGCAGACGTTCGCATTTTCAGAGCAGGGCTGCAGGATATTCCCTGCACGGACCGCCAAAGCTACGATTGAAGTTTGACGGGTTCCAGACAAGAAAGCATCTCCAGTCTCTGTGCCTCTGTGCGAGCAGTGCCATGGGCAGATGAGGCTGAGCAACAGTTTTCCAGGCTTGTTTTTTTCTGGCTGCGAGCTATCTGCAGACGTTCGCATTTTCAGAGCAGGGCTTCTGGAGGTGCCCTGCACGGACCCCCGAAGATACGTTTGAAGTTTGAGGTGTCAAGACAAGCAAGCAGGCCCCAGTCTATGTGCCTCTGTGCGTGCAGTGCCATGGGCAGATGAGGCTGAGCAACAGCTTTCCAGGCTAGCTCTTTCTGCCTGCGAGCTATCTGCAGACGTTCGCATTTTCGGAGCAGGGTTGATGGAGGCCCCCTGCACGGAACCCCAAAGATACTTTTGGAGTTTGAGGTGGAAGACAAGCAAGCAAGCAGCCCCAGTCTCTGTGTCTCTGTGCGAGCAGTGCCATGGGCAGATGAGGCTGAGCAACAGCTTTCCAGGCTAGCTCTTTCTGCCTGCGAGCTATCTGCAGACGTTCGCATTTTCAGAGCAGGGCTGATAAAGGTGCTCTGCACGGACCCCCGAATCTACGTTTGAAGTTTGAGGAAGCAAGACAAGCAAGCAGCCCCAGTCTCTGTGCCTCTGTGCGAGCAGTGCCATGGGCAGATGAGGCTGAGCAACAGCTTTCCAGGCTAGCTTTTTCTGTCTGCGAGCTATCTGCAGACGTTCGCATTTTCAAAGCAGGGCTGCGGGATATTCCCTGCATGGACCTCCAAAGCTACGTGTGAAGTTTGACGGGTTCAAGACAACAAAGCATCCCCAGTCTCTGTGCCTCTGTGTGAGCAGTGCCATGGGCAGATGAGGCTGAGCAACAGCTTTCCAGGCTAGCTCTTTCTGGCTGCGAGCTATCTGCAGACGTTCGCATTTTCAGAGCAGGGCTTCTGGAGGTGCCCTGCACGGACCCCCGAAGATACGTTTGAAGTTTGAGGTGTCAAGACAAGCAAGCAGCTCCAGTATCTGTGCCTCTGTGCGAGCAGTGACATGGGCAGATGAGGCTGAGCAACAGCTTTCCAGGCTAGCTCTTTCTGCCTGCGAGCTATCTGCAGCCGTTCGCATTTTCAGAGCAGGGCTGCCGGATACGCCGGCCAAGGACCCACAAAGTTATGTTTGAAGTTTGAGGGGGCAAGACAAGGAAGCAGCCCCAGTCTCTGTGCCTCTGTGCGAGCAGTGCCATGGGCAGATGAGGCTGAGCAACAGCTTTCCAGGCTAGCTCTTTCTGCCTGCGAGCTATCTGCAGACGTTCGCATTTTCGGAGCAGGGTTGATGGAGGCCCCCTGCACGGAACCCCAAAGATAC
Organism: Opisthocomus hoazin; assembly: GCF_030867145.1. Lineage (NCBI taxonomy): Eukaryota > Metazoa > Chordata > Aves > Opisthocomiformes > Opisthocomidae > Opisthocomus > Opisthocomus hoazin. The sequence goes on along the minus strand of NC_134430.1, from coordinate 14,390,989 downwards.
TTTTGAAGTTTGAGGTGGAAGACAAGCAAGCAAGCAGCCCCAGTCTCTGTGCCTCTGTGCGAGCAGTGCCATGGGCAGATGAGGCTAAGCAACAGCTTTCCAGGCTAGCTCTTTCTGCCTGCGAGCTATCTGCAGACGTTCGCATTTTCAGAGCAGGGCTGCAGGATATTCCCTGCACAGACCGCCAAAGCTACGATTGAAGTTTGACGTGTTCCAGACAAGAAAGCATCCCCAGTCTCTGTGCCTCTGTGCGAGCAGTGCCATGGGCAGATGAGGCTGAGCAACAGCTTTCCAGGCTAGCTCTTTCTGCCTGCGAGCTATCTGCAGACGTTCGCATTTTCAGAGCAGGGCTGATAGAGGTGCTCTGCACGGACCCCCGAATCTACGTTTGAAGTTTGAGGGAGCAAGACAAGCAAGCAGCCCCAGTCTCTGTGCCTCTGTGCGAGCAGTGCCATGGGCAGATGACGATGAGCAACAGCTTTCCAGGCTAGCTCTTTCTGCCTGCGAGCTGTCTGCAGCCGTTCGCATTTTCAGAGCAGGGTTGCCGGATACGCTGGCCAAGGACCCACAAAGCTACGTTTGAAGTTTGAGGGGGCAAGACAAGCAAGCAGCTCCAGTCTCTGTGCCTCTGTGCGAGCAGTGCCATGGGCAGATGAGGCTGAGCAACAGCTTTCCAGGCTAGCTCTTTCTGCCTGCGAGCTATCTGCAGACGTTCGCATTTTCGGAGCAGGGCTGACGGAGTTCCCCTGCACGGAACCCCAAAGATACATTTGAAGTTTGAGGTTGAAGACAAGCAAGGAAGCAGCCCCAGTCTCTGTGCCTCTGTGCGAGCAGTGCCATGGGCAGATGACGATGAGCAACAGCTTTCCAGGCTAGCTCTTTCTGGCTGCGAGCTATCTGCAGACGTTCGCATTTTCAGAGCAGGGCTGCCGGATACGCCGGTCAAGGACCCACAAAGCTACGTTTGAAGTTTGAGAGGGCAAGACAAGCAAGCAGCCCCAGTCTCTGTGCCTCTGTGCGAGCAGTGCCATGGGCAGATGACGCTGAGCAACAGTTTTCCAGGCTTGCTTTTTCTGGCTGTGAGCTATCTGCAGACATTCGCATTTTCAGAGCAGGGCTGCCGGATACGCTGGCCAAGGACCCACAAAGCTACGTTTGAAGTTTGAGAGGGCAAGACAAGCAAGCAGCCCCAGTGTCTGTGCCTCTGTGCGAGCAGTGCCATGGGCAGATGAGGCTGAGCAACAGCTTTCCAGGCTAGCTCTTTCTGCCTGCGAGCTATCTGCAGACGTTCGCATTTTCAGAGCAGGGCTGCCGGAAACGCCGGCCAAGGACCCACAAAGCTACATTTGAAGTTTGAGGGGGCAAAACAAGCAAGCAGCCCCAGTCTCTGTGCCTCTGTGCGAGCAGTGCCATGGGCAGATGAGGCTGAGCAACAGCTTTCCAGGCTAGCTCTTTCTGCCTGCGAGCTGTCTGCAGAAGTTCGCTTTTTCGGAGCAGGGCTGCAGGATATTCCCTGCACAGATCGCCAAAGCTACGACTGAAGTTTGACGGGTTCCAGACAAGAAAGCATCCCCAGTCTCTGTGCCTCTGTGCGAGCAGTGCCATGGGCAGATGAGGCTGAGCAACAGTTTTCCAGGGTTGCTTTTTCTGGCTGCGAGCTATCTGCAGACGTTCGCATTTTCAGAGCAGGGCTTCTGGAGGTGCCCTGCACGGACCCCCGAAGATACGTTTGAAGTTTGAGGTGTCAAGACAAGCAAGCAGCCCCAGTCTCTGTGCCTCTGTGCGAGCAGTGCCATGGGCAGATGAGGCTGAGCAACAGCTTTCCAGGCTAGCTCTTTCTGCCTGCGAGCTATCTGCAGACGTTCGCATTTTCGGAGCAGGCCTTCTGGAGGCACCCGGTACGGAACCCCTAAGTTACGTTTGAAGTTTGAGTGAGAAAGACAAGCAAGCAGCCCCAGTCTCTGTGCCTCTGTGCGAGCAGTGCCATGGGCAGATGACGCTGAGCAACAGCTTTCCAGGCTAGCTCTTTCTGCCTGCGAGCTATCTGCAGACGTTCGCATTTTCAGAGCAGGGTTGCCGGATACGCTGGTCAAGGACCCACAAAGCTACGTTTGAAGTTTGAGGGGGCAAGACAAGCAAGCAGCCCCAGTCTCTGTGCCTCTGTGTGAGCAGTGCCATGGGCAGATGAGACTGAGCAACAGCTTTCCAGGCTAGCTCTTTCTGCCTGCGAGCTATCTGCAGACGTTCGCATTTTCGGAGCAGGGCTGACGGAGGTCCCCTGCACGGAACCCCAAAGATACTTTTGAAGTTTGAGGTTGAAGACAAGCAAGAAAGCAGCCCCAGTCTCTGTGCCTCTGTGCGAGCAGTGCCATGGGCAGATGAGGCTGAGCAACAGCTTTCCAGGCTAGCTCTTTCTGCCTGCGAGCTATCTGCAGACGTTCGCATTTTCAGAGCAGGGCTGCCGGATACGCCGGCCAAGGACCCACAAAGCTACGTTTGAAGTTTGAGGGGGCAAAACAAGCAAGCAGCCCCAGTCTCTGTGCCTCTGTGCGAGCAGTGCCATGGGCAGATGAGGCTGAGCAACAGCTTTCCAGGCTAGCTCTTTCTGCCTGCGAGCTATCTGCAGACGTTCGCATTTTCGGAGCAGGGTTGATGGAGCCCCCCTGCACGGAACCCCAAAGATACTTTTGAAGTTTGAGGTGGAAGACAAGCAAGCAAGCAGCCCCAGTCTCTGTGCCTCTGTGCGAGCAGTGCCATGGGCAGATGAGGCTGAGCAACAGCTTTCCAGGCTAGCTCTTTCTGCCTGCGAGCTATCTGCAGACGTTCGCATTTTCAGAGCAGGGCTGCAGGATATTCCCTGCATAGACCGCCAAAGCTACGATTGAAGTTTGACGGGTTCCAGACAAGAAAGCATCCCCAGTCTCTGTGCCTCTGTGCGAGCAGTGCCATGGGCAGATGAGGCTGAGCAACAGTTTTCCAGGCTTGCTTTTTCTGGCTGCGAGCTATCTGCAGACGTTTGCATTTTCAGAGCAGGGCTTCTGGAGGTGCCCTGCACGGACCCCCGAAGATACGTTTGAAGTTTGAGGTGTCAAGACAAGCAAGCAGGCCCCAGTCTATGTGCCTCTGTGCGAGCAGTGCCATGGGCAGATGAGGCTGAGCAACAGCTTTCCAGGCTAGCTCTTTCTGCCTGCGAGCTATCTGCAGACGTTCGCATTTTCAGAGCAGGGCTGCCGGATACGCCGGCCAAGGACCCACAAAGCTACGTTTGAAGTTTGAGGGGGCAAAACAAGCAAGCAGCCCCAGTCTCTGTGCCTCTGTGCGAGCAGTGCCATGGGCAGATGAGGCTGAGCAACAGCTTTCCAGGCTAGCTCTTTCTGCCTGCGAGCTATCTGCAGACGTTCGCATTTTCGGAGCAGGGTTGATGGAGCCCCCCTGCACGGAACCCCAAAGATACTTTTGAAGTTTGAGGTGGAAGACAAGCAAGCAAGCAGCCCCAGTCTCTGTGCCTCTGTGCGAGCAGTGCCATGGGCAGATGAGGCTGAGCAACAGCTTTCCAGGCTAGCTCTTTCTGCCTGCGAGCTATCTGCAGACGTTCGCATTTTCAGAGCAGGGCTGCAGGATATTCCCTGCATAGACCGCCAAAGCTACGATTGAAGTTTGACGGGTTCCAGACAAGAAAGCATCCCCAGTCTCTGTGCCTCTGTGCGAGCAGTGCCATGGGCAGATGAGGCTGAGCAACAGTTTTCCAGGCTTGCTTTTTCTGGCTGCGAGCTATCTGCAGACGTTTGCATTTTCAGAGCAGGGCTTCTGGAGGTGCCCTGCACGGACCCCCGAAGATACGTTTGAAGTTTGAGGTGTCAAGACAAGCAAGCAGGCCCCAGTCTATGTGCCTCTGTGCGAGCAGTGCCATGGGCAGATGAGGCTGAGAACCAGCTTTCCAGGCTAGCTCTTTCTGCCTGCGAGCTATCTGCAGCCGTTCGCATTTTCAGAGCAGGGTGCCGCATACGCTGGCCAAGGACCCACAAAGCTACGTTTGAAGTTTGAGGGGGCAAGACAAGCAAGCAGCTCCAGTCTCTGTGCCTCTGTGCGAGCAGTGCCATGGGCAGATGAGGCTGAGCAACAGCTTTCCAGGCTAGCTCTTTCTGCCTGCGAGCTATCTGCAGACGTTCGCATTTTCGGAGCAGGGTTGATGGAGGCCCCCTGCACGGAACCCCAAAGATACTTTTGAAGTTTGAGGTGGAAGACAAGCAAGCAAGCAGCCCCAGTCTCTGTGCCTCTGTGCGAGCAGTGCCATGGGCAGATGAGGCTGAGCAACAGCTTTCCAGGCTAGGTCTTTCTGCCTGCGAGCTATCTGCAGACGTTCGCATTTTCAGAGCAGGGCTGCAGGATATTCCCTGCATAGACCGCCAAAGCTACGATTGAAGTTTGACGGGTTCCAGACAAGAAAGCATCCCCAGTCTCTGTGCCTCTGTGCGAGCAGTGCCATGTGTGGATGAGGCTGAGCAACAGTTTTCCAGGCTTGCTTTTTCTGGCTGCGAGCTATCTGCAGACGTTCGCATTTTCAGAGCAGGGCTTCTGGAGGTGCCCTGCACGGACCCCCGAAGATACGTTTGAAGTTTGAGGTGTCAAGACAAGCAAGCAGGCCCCAGTCTATGTGTCTCTGTGCGAGCAGTGCCATGGGCAGATGAGGCTGAGCAACAGCTTTCCAGGCTAGCTCTTTCTGCCTGCGAGCTATCTGCAGCCGTTCGCATTTTCAGAGCAGGGTGCCGCATACGCTGGCCAAGGACCCACAAAGCTACGTTTGAAGTTTGAGGGGGCAAGACAAGGAAGCAGCCCCAGTCTCTGTGCCTCTGTGCGAGCAGTGCCATGGGCAGATGAGGCTGAGCAACAGCTTTCCAGGCTAGCTCTTTCTGCCTGCGAGCTATCTGCAGACGTTCGCATTTTCGGAGCAGGGTTGATGGAGGCCCCCTGCACGGAACCCCAAAGATACTTTTGAAGTTTGAGGTGGAAGACAAGCAAGCAAGCAGCCCCAGTCTCTGTCCCTCTGTGCGAGCAGTGCCATGGGCAGATGAGGCTGAGCAACAGCTTTCCAGGCTAGCTCTTTCTGCCTGCGAGCTATCTGCAGACGTTCGCATTTTCAGAGCAGGGCTGATAGAGGTGCTCTGCACGGACCCCCGAATCTACGTATGAAGTTTGAGGGAGCAAGACAAGCAAGCATCCCCAGTCTCTGTGCCTCTGTGCGAGCAGTGCCATGGGCAGATGAGGCTGAGCAACAGCTTTCCAGGCTAGCTTTATCTGTCTGAGAGCTATCTGCAGACGTTCGCATTTTCAAAGCAGGGCTGCGGGATATTCCCTGCATGGACCGCCAAATCTACGTTTGAAGTTTGACGGGTTCAAGACAAGAAAGCATCCCCAGGCTCTGTGCCTCTGTGCGAGCAGTGCCATGGGCAGATGAGGCTGAGCAACAGCTTTCCAGGCTAGCTCTTTCTGCCTGCGAGCTATCTGCAGACGTTCGCATTTTCAGAGCAGGGCTTCTGGAGGTGCCCTGCACGGAACCCCAAAGATGCGTTTGAAGTTTGAGGTGTCAAGACAAGCAAGCAGCCCCAGTCTCTGTGCCTCTGTGCGAGCAGTGCCATGGGCAGATGAGGCTGAGCAACAGCTTTCCAGGCTAGCTCTTTCTGCCTGCGAGCTATCTGCAGCCGTTCGCATTTTCAGAGCAGGGCTGCCGGATACGCTGGCCAGGGACCCACAAAGCTACGTTTGAAGTTTGAGGGGGCAAGACAAGCAAGCAGCCCCAGTCTCTGTGCCTCTGTGCGAGCAGTGCCATGGGCAGATGAGGCTGAGCAACAGCTTTCCAGGCTAGCTCTTTCTGCCTGCGAGCTATCTGCAGACGTTCGCATTTTCAGAGCAGGACTGATAGAGGTGCTCTGCACGGACCCCCGAATCTACGTTTGAAGTTTGAGGGAGCAAGACAAGCAAGCAGCCCCAGTCTCTGTGCCTCTGTGCGAGCAGTGCCATGGGCAGATGAGGCTGAGCAACAGCTTTCCATGCTAGCTCTTTCTGCCTGCGAGCTATCTGCAGACGTTCGCATTTTCGGAGCAGGGCTGACGGAGGCCCCCTGCACGGAACCCCAAAGATACTTTTGAAGTTTGAGGTGGAAGACAAGCAAGGAAGCAGCCCCAGTCTCTGTGCCTCTGTGCGAGCAGTGCCATGGGCAGATGAGGCTGAGCAACAGCTTTCCAGGCTAGCTCTTTCTGCCTGCGAGCTATCTGCAGCCGTTTGCATTTTCAGAGCAGGGCTGCCGGATACGCCGGCCAAGGACCCACAAAGCTACGTTTGAAGTTTGAGGGGGCAAGACAAGCAAGCAGCCCCAGTCTCTGTGCCTCTGTGCGAGCAGTGCCATGGGCAGATGAGGCTGAGCAACAGCTTTCCAGGCTAGCTCTTTCTGCCTGCGAGCTATCTGCAGACGTTCGCATTTTCGGAGCAGGCCTTCTGGAGGCACCCGGTACGGACCACCTAAGTTACGTTTGAAGTTTGAGGTGGCAAGACAAGCAAGCAGCCCCAGTCTCTGTGCCTCTGTGCGTGCAGTGCCATGGGCAGATGACGATGAGCAACAGCTTTCCAGGCTAGCTCTTTCTGGCTGCGAGCTATCTGCAGACGTTCGCATTTTCAGAGCAGGGCTGATAGAGGTGCTCTGCACGGACCCCCGAATCTACGTTTGAAGTTTGAGGGAGCAAGACAAGCAAGCATCCCCAGTCTCTGTGCCTCTGTGCGAGCAGTGCCATGGGCAGATGAGGCTGAGCAACAGCTTTCCAGGCTAGCTCTTTCTGCCTGCGAGCTATCTGCAGACGTTCGCATTTTCGGAGCAGGGCTTCTGGAGGTGCCCTGCACGGACCCCCGAAGATGCGTTTGAAGTTTGAGGTGTCAAGACAAGCAAGCAGCCCCAGTCTCTGTGCCTCTGTGCGAGCAGTGCCATGGGCAGATGAGGCTGAGCAACAGCTTTCCAGGCTAGCTCTTTCTGCCTGCGAGCTATCTGCAGCCGTTCGCATTTTCAGAGCAGGGCTGCCGGATACGCCGGCCAAGGACCCACAAAGCTACGTTTAAAGTTTGAGGGGGCAAGACAAGGAAGCAGCCCCAGTCTCTGTGCCTCTGTGCGAGCAGTGCCATGGGCAGATGAGGCTGAGCAACAGCTTCCCAGGCTAGCTCTTTCTGCCTGCGAGCTATCTGCAGACGTTCGCATTTTCGGAGCATGGCTGCGGGATATTCCCTGCACGGACCGCCAAAGCTACGATTGAAGTTTGACGGTTTCAAGACAAGCAAGCAGCCCCAGTCTCTGTGCCTCTGTGCGAGCAGTGCCATGGGCAGATGAGGCTGAGCAACAGCTTTCCAGGCTTGCTTTTTCTGGCTGCGAGCTATCTGCAGACGTTCGCATTTTCAGAGCAGTGCTTCTGGAGGTACCCTGCACGGACCCCCGAAGATACGTTGGAAGTTTGAGGTGTCAAGACAAGCAAGCAGGCCCCGTCTATGTGCCTCTGTGCGAGCAGTGCCATGGGCAGATGAGGCTGAGCAACAGCTTTCCAGGCTAGCTCTTTCTGCCTGGGAGCTATCTGCAGACGTTCGCATTTTCAGAGCAGGGCTGCCGGATACGCTGGCCAAGGACCCACAAAGATACGTTTGAAGTTTGAGGGGGCAAGACAAGCAAGCAGCCCCAGTCTCTGTGCCTCTGTGCGAGCAGTGCCATGGGCAGATGAGGCTGAGCAACAGCTTTCCAGGCTAGCTCTTTCTGCCTGCGAGCTATCTGCAGACGTTCGCATTTTCGAAGCAGGCCTTCTGGAGGCACCCGGTACGGAACTCCTAAGTTACGTTTGAAGTTTGAGGGAGAAAGACAAGCAAGCAGCCCCAGTCTCTGTGCCTCTGTGCGAGCAGTGCCATGGGCAGATGAGGCTGAGCAACAGCTTTCCAGGCTAGCTCTTTCTGGCTGCGAGCTATCTGCAGACGTTCGCATTTTCAGAGCAGGACTGATAGAGGTGCTCTGCACGGACCCCCGAATCTACGTTTGAAGTTTGAGGGAGCAGGACAAGCAAGCAGCCCCTGTCTCTGTGCCTCTGTGCGAGCAGTGCCATAGGCAGATGAGGCTGAGCAACAGCATTCCAGGCTAGCTCTTTCTGGCTGCGAGCTATCTGCAGACGTTCGCATTTTCAGAGCAGGACTGATAGAGGTGCTCTGCACGGACCCCCGAATCTACGTTTGAAGTTTGAGGGAGCAAGACAAGCAAGCAGCCCCAGTCTCTGTGCCTCTGTGCGAGCAGTGCCATAGGCAGATGAGGCTGAGCAACAGCTTTCCAGGCTAGCTATTTCTGCCTGCGAGCTATCTGCAGACGTTCGCATTTTCGGAGCAGGGCTGACGGAGGCCCCCTGCACGGAACCCCAAAGATACTTTTGAAGTTTGAGGTTGAAGACAAGCAAGGAAGCAGCCCCAGTCTCTGTGCCTCTGTGCGAGCAGTGCCATGGGCAGATGAGGCTGAGCAACAGCTTTCCAGGCTAGCTCTTTCTGCCTGCGAGCTATCTGCAGACGTTCGCATTTTCGGAGCAGGGCTGACGGAGGCCCCCTGCACGAAACCCCAAAGATACTTTTGAAGTTTGAGGTTGAAGACAAGCAAGGAAGCAGCCCCAGTCTCTGTGCCTCTGTGCGAGCAGTGCCATGGGCAGATGAGGCTGAGCAACAGCTTTCCAGGCTAGCTCTTTCTGCCTGCGAGCTATCTGCAGACGTTCGCATTTTCAGAGCAGGGCTGATAGAGGTGCTCTGCACGGACCCCCGAAGATACGTTTGAAGTTTGAGGGAGCAAGACAAGCAAGCATCCCCAGTCTCTGTGCCTCTGTGCGAGCAGTGCCATGGGCAGATGAGGCTGAGCAACAGCTTTCCAGGCTAGCTCTTTCTGCCTGCGAGCTATCTGCAGCCGTTCGCATTTTCAGAGCAGGGCTGCCGGATACGCCGGCCAAGGACCCACAAAGCTACGTTTGAAGTTTGAGGGGGCAAGACAAGCAAGCAGCCCCAGTCTCTGTGCCTCTGTGCGAGCAGTGCCATGGGCAGATGAGGCTGAGCAACAGCTTCCCAGGCTAGCTCTTTCTGCCTGCGAGCTATCTGCAGACGTTCGCATTTTCGGAGCAGGGCTGCGGGATATTCCCTGCACGGACCGCCAAAGCTACGTTTGAAGTTTGACGGTTTCAAGACAAGCAAGCATCCCCAGTCTCTGTGCCTCTGTGCGAGCAGTGCCATGGGCAGATGAGGCTGAGCAACAGCTTTCCAGGCTAGCTCTTTCTGCCTGCGAGCTATCTGCAGACGTTCGCATTTTCAGAGCAGGGCTGATAGAGGTGCTCTGCACGGACCCCCGAATCTACGTTTGAAGTTTGAGGGAGCAAGACAAGCAAGCAGCCCCAGTGTCTGTGCCTCTGTGCGAGCAGTGCCATGGGCAGATGAGGCTGAGCAACAGCTTTCCAGGCTAGCTCTTTCTGCCTGCGAGCTATCTGCAGACGTTCGCATTTTCAGAGCAGGGCTGCAGGATATTCCCTGCACAGACCGCCAAAGCTACGATTGAAGTTTGACGGGTTCCAGACAAGAAAGCATCCCCAGTCTCTGTGCCTCTGTGCGAGCAGTGCCATGGGCAGATGAGGCTGAGCAACAGTTTTCCAGGCTTGCTTTTTCTGGCTGCGAGCTATCTGCAGACGTTCGCATTTTCAGAGCAGGGCTTCTGGAGGTGCCCTGCACGGACCCCCGAAGATACGTTTGAAGTTTGAGGTGTCAAGACAAGCAAGCAGGCCCCGTCTATGTGCCTCTGTGCGAGCAGTGCCATGGGCAGATGAGGCTGAGCAACAGCTTTCCAGGCTAGCTCTTTCTGGCTGCGAGCTATCTGCAGCCGTTCGCATTTTCAGAGCAGGGCTGCCGGATACGCCGGCCAAGGACCCACAAAGATACGTTTGAAGTTTGAGGGGGCAAGACAAGCAAGCAGCCCCAGTCTCTGTGCCTCTGTGCGAGCAGTGCCATGGGCAGATGAGGCTGAGCAACAGCTTTCCAGGCTAGTTCTTTCTGCCTGCGAGCTATCTGCAGACGTTCGCATTTTCAGAGCAGGACTTCTGGAGGCACCCGGTACGGAACTCCTAAGTTACGTTTGAAGTTTGAGGTGGCAAGACAAGCAAGCAGCCCCAGTCTCTGTGCCTCTGTGCGAGCAGTGCCATGGGCAGATGAGGCTGAGCAACAGCTTTCCAGGCTAGCTATTTCTGGCTGCGAGCTATCTGCAGACGTTCGCATTTTCAGAGCAGGACTGATAGAGGTGCTCTGCACGGACCCCCGAATCTACGTTTGAAGTTTGAGGGAGCAAGACAAGCAAGCAGCCCCAGTCTCTGTGCCTCTGTGCGAGCAGTGCCATAGGCAGATGAGGCTGAGCAACAGCTTTCCAGGCTAGCTATTTCTGCCTGCGAGCTATCTGCAGACGTTCGCATTTTCAGAGCAGGGCTGACGGAGGCCCCCTGCACGGAACCCCAAAGATACTTTTGAAGTTTGAGGTTGAAGACAAGCAAGGAAGCAGCCCCAGTCTCTGTGCCTCTGTGCGAGCAGTGCCATGGGCAGATGAGGCTGAGCAACAGCTTTCCAGGCTAGCTCTTTCTGCCTGCGAGCTATCTGCAGACGTTCGCATTTTCGGAGCAGGGCTGACGGAGGCCCCCTGCACGAAACCCCAAAGATACTTTTGAAGTTTGAGGTTGAAGACAAGCAAGGAAGCAGCCCCAGTCTCTGTGCCTCTGTGCGAGCAGTGCCATGGGCAGATGAGGCTGAGCAACAGCTTTCCAGGCTAGCTCTTTCTGCCTGCGAGCTATCTGCAGACGTTCGCATTTTCAGAGCAGGGCTGATAGAGGTGCTCTGCACGGACCCCCGAAGATACGTTTGAAGTTTGAGGGAGCAAGACAAGCAAGCATCCCCAGTCTCTGTGCCTCTGTGCGAGCAGTGCCATGGGCAGATGAGGCTGAGCAACAGCTTTCCAGGCTAGCTCTTTCTGCCTGCGAGCTATCTGCAGCCGTTCGCATTTTCGGAGCAGGGCTGCCGGATACGCCGGCCAAGGACCCACAAAGCTACGTTTGAAGTTTGAGGGGGCAAGACAAGCAAGCAGCCCCAGTCTCTGTGCCTCTGTGCGAGCAGTGCCATGGGCAGATGAGGCTGAGCAACAGCTTCCCAGGCTAGCTCTTTCTGCCTGCGAGCTATCTGCAGACGTTCGCATTTTCGGAGCAGGGCTGCGGGATATTCCCTGCACGGACCGCCAAAGCTACGTTTGAAGTTTGACGGTTTCAAGACAAGCAAGCATCCCCAGTCTCTGTGCCTCTGTGCGAGCAGTGCCATGGGCAGATGAGGCTGAGCAACAGCTTTCCAGGCTAGCTCTTTCTGCCTGCGAGCTATCTGCAGACGTTCGCATTTTCAGAGCAGGGCTGATAGAGGTGCTCTGCACGGACCCCCGAATCTACGTTTGAAGTTTGAGGGAGCAAGACAAGCAAGCAGCCCCAGTCTCTGTGCCTCTGTGCGAGCAGTGCCATGGGCAGATGAGGCTGAGCAACAGCTTTCCAGGCTAGCTCTTTCTGCCTGCGAGCTATCTGCAGACGTTCGCATTTTCAGAGCAGGGCTGCAGGATATTCCCTGCACAGACCGCCAAAGCTACGATTGAAGTTTGACGGGTTCCAGACAAGAAAGCATCCCCAGTCTCTGTGCCTCTGTGCGAGCAGTGCCATGGGCAGATGAGGCTGAGCAACAGTTTTCCAGGCTTGCTTTTTCTGGCTGCGAGCTATCTGCAGACGTTCGCATTTTCAGAGCAGGGCTTCTGGAGGTGCCCTGCACGGACCCCCGAAGATACGTTTGAAGTTTGAGGTGTCAAGACAAGCAAGCAGGCCCCGTCTATGTGCCTCTGTGCGAGCAGTGCCATGGGCAGATGAGGCTGAGCAACAGCTTTCCAGGCTAGCTCTTTCTGCCTGCGAGCTATCTGCAGCCGTTCGCATTTTCAGAGCAGGGCTGCCGGATACGCCGGCCAAGGACCCACAAAGATACGTTTGAAGTTTGAGGGGGCAAGACAAGCAAGCAGCCCCAGTCTCTGTGCCTCTGTGCGAGCAGTGCCATGGGCAGATGAGGCTGAGCAACAGCTTTCCAGGCTAGTTCTTTCTGCCTGCGAGCTATCTGCAGACGTTCGCATTTTCAGAGCAGGACTTCTGGAGGCACCCGGTACGGAACTCCTAAGTTACGTTTGAAGTTTGAGGTGGCAAGACAAGCAAGCAGCCCCAGTCTCTGTGCCTCTGTGCGAGCAGTGCCATGGGCAGATGAGGCTGAGCAACAGCTTTCCAGGCTAGCTCTTTCTGGCTGCGAGCTATCTGCAGACGTTCGCATTTTCAGAGCAGGACTGATAGAGGTGCTCTGCACGGACCCCCGAATCTACGTTTGAAGTTTGAGGGAGCAAGACAAGCAAGCAGCCCCAGTCTCTGTGCCTCTGTGCGAGCAGTGCCATAGGCAGATGAGGCTGAGCAACAGCTTTCCAGGCTAGCTATTTCTGCCTGCGAGCTATCTGCAGACGTTCGCATTTTCGGAGCAGGGCTGACGGAGGCCCCCTGCACGGAACCCCAAAGATACTTTTGAAGTTTGAGGTTGAAGACAAGCAAGGAAGCAGCCCCAGTCTCTGTGCCTCTGTGCGAGCAGTGCCATGGGCAGATGAGGCTGAGCAACAGCTTTCCAGGCTAGCTCTTTCTGCCTGCGAGCTATCTGCAGACGTTCGCATTTTCGGAGCAGGGCTGACGGAGGCCCCCTGCACGAAACCCCAAAGATACTTTTGAAGTTTGAGGTTGAAGACAAGCAAGGAAGCAGCCCCAGTCTCTGTGCCTCTGTGCGAGCAGTGCCATGGGCAGATGAGGCTGAGCAACAGCTTTCCAGGCTAGCTCTTTCTGCCTGCGAGCTATCTGCAGACGTTCGCATTTTCTCAGCAGGGCTGCGGGATATTCCCTGCACGGACCGCCAAAGCTACTTTTGAAGTTTGACGGTTTCAAGACAAGCAAGCATCCCCAGTCTCTGTGCCTCTGTGCGAGCAGTGCCATGGGCAGATGACGCTGAGCAACAGCTTTCCAGGCTAGCTCTTTCTGCCTGCGAGCTATCTGCAGATGTTCGCATTTTCAGAGCAGGCCTTCTGGAGGCGCCCGCCAAGTTCCCCCTAATCTACGTTTGAAGTTTGAGGTGGCAAGACAAGCAAGCAGCCCCAGTCCCTGTGCCTCTGTGCGAGCAGTGCCATGGGCAGATGAGGCTGAGCAACAGCTTTCCAGGCTAGCTCTTTCTGCCTGCGAGCTATCTGCAGCCGTTCGCATTTTCAGAGCAGGGCTGCCGGATACGCTGACCAAGGATCCACAAAGCTACGTTTGAATTGTGAGGGGGCAAAACAAGCAAGCAGCGCCAGTCTCTGTGCCTCTGTGCGAGCAGTGCCATGGGCAGATGAGGCTGAGCAACAGCTTTCCAGGCTAGCTCTTTCTGCCTGCGAGCTATCTGCAGACGTTCGCATTTTCGGAGCAGGCCTTCTGGAGGCACCCGGTACGGACCACCTAAGTTACGTTTGAAGTTTGAGGTGGCAAGACAAGCAAGCAGGCCCAGTCTCTGTGCCTCTGTGCGAGCAGTGCCATGGGCAGATGAGGCTGAGCAACAGCTTTCCAGGCTAGCTCTTTCTGGCTGCGAGCTATCTGCAGACGTTCGCATTTTCAGAGCAGGGCTGATAGAGGTGCTCTGCACGGACCCCCGAATCTACGTTTGAAGTTTGACGAGCAAGACAAGCAAGCAGCCCCAGTCTCTGTGCCTCTGTGCGAGCAGTGCCATGGGCAGATGAGGCTGAGCAACAGCTTTCCAGGCTAGCTCTTTCTGCCTGCGAGCTATCTGCAGACGTTCGCATTTTCGGAGCAGGGCTGACGGAGGCCCCCTGCACGGAACCCCAAAGATACGTTTGAAGTTCGAGTTTGAAGACAAGCAAGGAAGCAGCCCCAGTCTCTGTGGCTCTGTGCGAGCAGTGCCATGGGCACATGAGGCTGAGCAACAGCTTTCCAGGCTAGCTCTTTCTGCCTGCGAGCTATCTGCAGACGTTCGCATTTTCAGAGCAGGGCTGACGGAGGCCCCCTGCACGGAACCCCAAAGATACTTTTGAAGTCTGAGGTTGAAGACAAGCAAGGAAGCAGCCCCAGTCTCTGTGCCTCTGTGCGAGCAGTGCCATGGGCAGATGAGGCTGAGCAACAGCTTTCCAGGCTAGCTCTTTCTGCCTGCGAGCTATCTGCAGACGTTCGCATTTTCAGAGCAGGGCTGCCGGATACGCTGGCCAAGGACCCACAAAGCTACGTTTGAAGTTTGAGGGGGCAAGACAAGCAAGCAGCCCCAGGCTCTGTGCCTCTGTGCGAGCAGTGCCATGGGCAGATGAGGCTGAGCAACAGCTTTCCAGGCTAGCTCTTTCTGCCTGCGAGCTATCTGCAGACGTTCGCATTTTCGGAGCAGGCCTTCTGGAGGCACCCGGTACGGAACACCTAAGTTACGTTTGAAGTTTGAGGTGGCAAGACAAGCAAGCAGCCCCAGTCTCTGTGCCTCTGTGCGAGCAGTGCCATGGGCAGATGAGGCTGAGCAACAGCTTTCCAGGCTAGCTCTTTCTGCCTGCGAGCTATCTGCAGACGTTCGCATTTTCAGAGCAGGGCTGCGGGATATTCCCTGCACAGACCGCCAAAGCTACGATTGAAGTTTGACGGGTTCCAGACAAGAAAGCATCCCCAGTCTCTGTGCCTCTGTGCGAGCAGTGCCATGGGCAGATGAGGCTGAGCAACAGTTTTCCAGGCTTGCTTTTTCTGGCTGCGAGCTATCTGCAGACGTTCGCATTTTCAGAGCAGGGCTTCTGGAGGTGCCCTGCACGGACCCGCGAAGATACGTTTGAAGTTTGAGGTGTCAAGACAAGCAAGCAGGCCCCGTCTATGTGCCTCTGTGCGAGCAGTGCCATGGGCAGATGAGGCTGAGCAACAGCTTTCCAGGCTAGCTCTTTCTGCCTGCGAGCTATCTGCAGACGTTCGCATTTTCAGAGCAGGGCTGCCGGATACGCTGGCCAAGGACCCACAAAGCTACGTTTGAAGTTTGAGGGGGCAAGACAAGCAAGCAGCCGCAGTCTCTGTGCCTCTGTGCGAGCAGTGCCATGGGCAGATGAGGCTGAGCAACAGCTTTCCAGGCTAGCTCTTTCTGCCTGCGAGCTATCTGCAGACGTTCGCATTTTCGGAGCAGGCCTTCTGGAGGCACCCGGTACGGAAAACCTAAGTTACGTTTGAAGTTTGAGGGGGCTAAACAATCAAGCAGCCCCAGTCTCTGTGCCTCTGTGCGAGCAGTGCTATGGGCAGATGAGGCTGAGCAAGAGCTTTCCAGGCTAGCTCTTTCTGGCTGCGAGCTATCTGCAGACGTTCACATTTTCAGAGCAGGGCTGATAGAGGTGTCCTGCACGGACCCCCGAAGATACTTTTGAAGTTTGAGGGAGCAAGACAAGCAAGCATCCCCAGTCTCTGTGCCTCTGTGCGAGCAGTGCCATGGGCAGATGAGGCTGAGCAACAGCTTTCCAGGCTAGCTCTTTCTGCCTGCGAGCTATCTGCAGCCGTTCGCATTTTCAGAGCAGGGCTGCCGGATACGCCGGCCAAGGACCCACAAAGCTACGTTTGAAGTTTGAGGGGGCAAAACAAGCAAGCAGCCCCAGTCTCTGTGCCTCTGTGCGAGCAGTGCCATGGGCAGATGAGGCTGAGCAACAGCTTCCCAGGCTAGCTCTTTCTGCCTGCGAGCTATCTGCAGACGTTCGCATTTTCGGAGCAGGGCTGCGGGATATTCCCTGCACGTACCGCCAAAGCTACGTTTGAAGTTTGACGGTTTCAAGACAAGCAAGCATCCCCAGTCTCTTTGCCTCTGTGCGAGCAGTGCCATGGGCAGATGAGGCTGAGCAACAGCTTTCCAGGCTAGCTCTTTCTGCCTGCGAGCTATCTGCAGACGTTCGCATTTTCAGAGCAGGGCTGCCGGATACGCTGGCCAAGGACCCACAAAGCTACGTTTGAAGTTTGAGGGGGCAAGACAAGCAAGCAGCCCCAGGCTCTGTGCCTCTGTGCGAGCAGTGCCATGGGCAGATGAGACTGAGCAACAGCTTTCTAAGCTAGCTCTTTCTGCCTGCGAGCTATCTGCAGACGTTCGCATTTTCGGAGCAGGCCTTCTGGAGGCACCCGGTACGGAACACCTAAGTTACGTTTGAAGTTTGAGGTGGCAAGACAAGCAAGCAGCCCCAGTCTCTGTGCCTCTGTGCGAGCAGTGCCATGGGCAGATGAGGCTGAGCAACAGCTTTCCAGGCTAGCTCTTTCTGCCTGCGAGCTATCTGCAGATGTTCGCATTTTCAGAGCAGGGCTGCGGGATATTCCCTGCACAGACCGCCAAAGCTACGATTGAAGTTTGACGGGTTCCAGACAAGAAAGCATCCCCAGTCTCTGTGCCTCTGTGCGAGCAGTGCCATGGGCAGATGAGGCTGAGCAACAGTTTTCCAGGCTTGCTTTTTCTGTCTGCGAGCTATCTGCAGACGTTCGCATTTTCAGAGCAGGGCTTCTGGAGGTGCCCTGCACGGACCCGCGAAGATACGTTTGAAGTTTGAGGTGTCAAGACAAGCAAGCAGGCCCCGTCTATGTGCCTCTGTGCGAGCAGTGCCATGGGCAGATGAGGCTGAGCAACAGCTTTCCAGGCTAGCTCTTTCTGCCTGCGAGCTATCTGCAGCCGTTCGCATTTTCAGAGCAGGGCTGCCGGATACGCTCGCCAAGGACCCACAAAGATACGTTTGAAGTTTGAGGGGGCAAGACAAGCAAGCAGCCGCAGTCTCTGTGCCTCTGTGCGAGCAGTGCCATGGGCAGATGAGGCTGAGCAACAGCTTTCCAGGCTAGCTCTTTCTGCCTGCGAGCTATCTGCAGACGTTCGCATTTTCGGAGCAGGCCTTCTGGAGGCACCCGGTACGGACCACCTAAGTTACGTTTGAAGTTTGAGGGGGCAAAACAATCAAGCAGCCCCAGTCTCTGTGCCTCTGTGCGAGCAGTGCCATGGGCAGATGAGGCTGAGCAAGAGCTTTCCAGGCTAGCTCTTTCTGGCTGCGAGCTATCTGCAGACGTTCGCATTTTCAGAGCAGGGCTGATAGAGGTGCTCTGCACGGACCCCCGAAGATACGTTTGAAGTTTGAGGGAGCAAGACAAGCAAGCATCCCCAGTCTCTGTGCCTCTGTGCGAGCAGTGCCATGGGCAGATGAGGCTGAGCAACAGCTTTCCAGGCTAGCTCTTTCTGCCTGCGAGCTATCTGCAGCCGTTCGCATTTTCAGAGCAGGGCTGCCGGATACGCCGGCCAAGGACCCACAAAGCTACGTTTGAAGTTTGAGGGGGCAAAACAAGCAAGCAGCCCCAGTCTCTGTGCCTCTGTGCGAGCAGTGCCATGGGCAGATGAGGCTGAGCAACAGCTTCCCAGGCTAGCTCTTTCTGCCTGCGAGCTATCTGCAGACGTTCGCATTTTCGGAGCAGGGCTGCGGGATATTCCCTGCACGGACCGCCAAAGCTACGTTTGAAGTTTGACGGTTTCAAGACAAGCAAGCATCCCCAGTCTCTGTGCCTCTGTGCGAGCAGTGCCATGGGCAGATGAGGCTGAGCAACAGCTTTCCAGGCTAGCTCTTTCTGCCTGCCAGCTATCTGCAGACGTTCGCATTTTCAGAGCAGGGCTGATAGAGGTGCTCTGCACGGACCCCCGAATCTACGTTTGAAGTTTGAGGGAGCAAGACAAGCAAGCATCCCCAGTCTCTGTGCCTCTGTGCGAGCAGTGCCATGGGCAGATGAGGCTGAGCAACAGCTTTCCAGGCTAGCTCTTTCTGCCTGCGAGCTATCTGCAGACGTTCGCATTTTCAGAGCAGGGCTGCAGGATATTCCCTGCACAGACCGCCAAAGCTACGATTGAAGTTTGACGGGTTCCAGACAAGAAAGCATCCCCAGTCTCTGTGCCTCTGTGCAAGCAGTGCCATGGGCAGATGAGGCTGAGCAACAGTTTTCCAGGCTTGCTTTTTCTGGCTGCGAGCTATCTGCAGACGTTCGCATTTTCAGAGCAGGGCTTCTGGAGGTGCCCTGCACGGACCCCCGAAGATACGTTTGAAGTTTGAGGTGTCAAGACAAGCAAGCAGGCCCCGTCTATGTGCCTCTGTGCGAGCAGTGCCATGGGCAGATGAGGCTGAGCAACAGCTTTCCAGGCTAGCTCTTTCTGCCTGCGAGCTATCTGCAGCCGTTCGCATTTTCAGAGCAGGGCTGCCGGATACGCCGGCCAAGGACCCACAAAGATACGTTTGAAGTTTGAGGGGGCAAGACAAGCAAGCAGCCCCAGTCTCTGTGCCTCTGTGCGAGCAGTGCCATGGGCAGATGAGGCTGAGCAACAGCTTTCCAGGCTAGTTCTTTCTGCCTGCGAGCTATCTGCAGACGTTCGCATTTTCAGAGCAGGACTTCTGGAGGCACCCGGTACGGAACTCCTAAGTTACGTTTGAAGTTTGAGGTGGCAAGACAAGCAAGCAGCCCCAGTCTCTGTGCCTCTGTGCGAGCAGTGCCATGGGCAGATGAGGCTGAGCAACAGCTTTCCAGGCTAGCTCTTTCTGGCTGCGAGCTATCTGCAGACGTTCGCATTTTCAGAGCAGGACTGATAGAGGTGCTCTGCACGGACCCCCGAATCTACGTTTGAAGTTTGAGGGAGCAAGACAAGCAAGCAGCCCCAGTCTCTGTGCCTCTGTGCGAGCAGTGCCATAGGCAGATGAGGCTGAGCAACAGCTTTCCAGGCTAGCTCTTTCTGCCTGCGAGCTATCTGCAGACTTTCGCATTTTCGGAGCAGGGCTGACGGAGGCCCCCTGCACGGAACGCCAAAGATACTTTTGAAGTTTGAGGTTGAAGACAAGCAAGGAAGCAGCCCCAGTCTCTGTGCCTCTGTGCGAGCAGTGCCATGGGCAGATGAGGCTGAGCAACAGCTTTCCAGGCTAGCTCTTTCTGCCTGCGAGCTATCTGCAGACGTTCGCATTTTCGGAGCAGGGCTGACGGAGGACCCCTGCACGAAACCCCAAAGATACTTTTGAAGTTTGAGGTTGAAGACAAGCAAGGAAGCAGCCCCAGTCTCTGTGCCTCTGTGCGAGCAGTGCCATGGGCAGATGAGGCTGAGCAACAGCTTTCCAGGCTAGCTCTTTCTGCCTGCGAGCTATCTGCAGACGTTCGCATTTTCAGAGCAGGGCTGCGGGATATTCCCTGCACAGACCGCCAAAGCTACGTTTGAAGTTTGACGGGTTCAAGACAAGAAAGCATCCCCAGTCTCTGTGCCTCTCTGCGAGCAGTGCCATGAGCAGATGAGGATGAGCAACAGCTTCCCAGGCTAGCTCTTTCTGCCTGCGAGCTATCTGCAGACGTTCGCATTTTCGCAGCAGGGCTGCGGGATATTCCCTGCACGGACCGCCAAAGCTACTTTTGAAGTTTGACGGTTTCAAGACAAGCAAGCATCCCCAGTCTCTGTGCCTCTGTGCGAGCAGTGCCATGGGCAGATGACGCTGAGCAACAGCTTTCCAGGCTAGCTCTTTCTGCCTGCGAGCTATCTGCACATGTTCGCATTTTCAGAGCAGGCCTTCTGGAGGCGCCCGCCAAGTTCCCCCTAAGCTACGTTTGAAGTTTGAGGTGGCAAGACAAGCAAGCAGCCCCAGTCCCTGTGCCTCTGTGCGAGCAGTGCCATGGGCAGATGAGGCTGAGCAACAGCTTTCCAGGCTAGCTCTTTCTGCCTGCGAACTATCTGCAGACGTTCGCATTTTCAGAGCAGGGCTGATAGAGGTGCTCTGCACGGACCCCCGAATCTACGTTTGAAGTTTGAGGGAGCAAGACAAGCAAGCAGCCCCAGTCTCTGTGCCTCTGTGCGAGCAGTGCCATGGGCAGATGAGGCTGAGCAACAGCTTTCCAGGCTAGCTCTTTCTGCCTGCGAGCTATCTGCAGACGTTCGCATTTTCAGAGCAGGGCTGCAGGATATTCCCTGCACAGACCGTCAAAGCTATGATTGAAGTTTGACGGGTTCCAGACAAGAAAGCATCCCCAGTCTCTGTGCCTCTGTGCGAGCAGTGCCATGGGCAGATGAGGCTGAGCAACAGTTTTCCAGGCTTGCTTTTTCTGGCTGCGAGCTATCTGCAGACGTTCGCATTTTCAGAGCAGGGCTTCTGGAGGTGCCCTGCACGGACCCCCGAAGATACGTTTGAAGTTTGAGGTGTCAAGACAAGCAAGCAGGACCCGTCTATGTGCCTCTGTGCGAGCAGTGCCATGGGCAGATGAGGCTGAGCAACAGCTTTCCAGGCTAGCTCTTTCTGCCTGCAAGCTATCTGCAGCCGTTCGCATTTTCAGAGCAGGGCTGCCGGATACGCTGGCCAAGGACCCACAAAGATACGTTTGAAGTTTGAGGGGGCAAGACAAGCAAGCAGCCCCAGTCTCTGTGCCTCTGTGCGAGCAGTGCCATGGGCAGATGAGGCTGAGCAACAGCTTTCCAGGCTAGCTCTTTCTGCCTGCGAGCTATCTGCAGACGTTCGCATTTTCGGAGCAGGCCTTCTGGAGGCACCCGGAACGGAACTCCTAAGTTACGTTTGATGTTTGAGGGAGAAAGACAAGCAAGCATCCCCAGTCTCTGTGCCTCTGTGCGAGCAGTGCCATGGGCAGATGAGGCTGAGCAACAGCTTTCCAGGCTAGCTCTTTCTGCCTGCCAGCTATCTGCAGACGTTCGCATTTTCAGAGCAGGGCTGATAGAGGTGCTCTGCACGGACCCCCGAATCTACGTTTGAAGTTTGAGGGAGCAAGACAAGCAAGCATCCCCAGTCTCTGTGCCTCTGTGCGAGCAGTGCCATGGGCAGATGAGGCTGAGCAACAGCTTTCCAGGCTAGCTCTTTCTGCCTGCCAGCTATCTGCAGACGTTCGCATTTTCAGAGCACGCCTTCTGGAGGCGCCCGCCAAGTTCCCCCTAAGCTACGTTTAAGTTTGAGGTGGCAAGACAAGCAAGCAGCCCCAGTCTCTGTGCCTCTGTGCGAGCAGTGCCATGGGCAGATGAGGCTGAGCAACAGCTTTCCAGGCCAGCTCTTTCTGGCTGCGATCTATCTGCAGACGTTCGCATTTTCAGAGCACGCCTTCTGGAGGCGCCCGCCAAGTTCCCCCTAAGCTACGTTTGAAGTTTGAGGTGGCAAGACAAGCAAGCAGCCCCAGTCTCTGTGCCTCTGTGCGAGCAGTGCCATGGGCAGATGAGGCTGAGCAACAGCTTTCCAGGCTAGCTCTTTCTGGCTGCGAGCTATCTGCAGACGTTCGCATTTTCAGAGCAGGTCTGATAGAGGTCCCCTGCACGGAACCCCAAAGATACTTTTGAAGTTTGAGGTTGAAGACAAGCAAGGAAGCAGCCCCAGTCTCTGTGCCTCTGTGCGAGCAGTGCCATGGGCAGATGAGGCTGAGCAACAGCTTTCCAGGCTAGCTCTTTCTGCCTGCGAGCTATCTGCAGACGTTCGCATTTTCGGAGCAGGCCTTCTGGAGGCACCCGGTACGGAACACCTAAGTTACGTTTGAAGTTTGAGGGGGCAAGACAAGCAAGCAGCCCCAGTCTCTGTGCCTCTGTGCGAGCAGTGCCATGGGCAGATGACGCTGAGCAACAGCTTTCCAGGCTAGCTCTTTCTGGCTGCGAGCTATCTGCAGACGTTCGCATTTTCAGAGCAGGCCTTCTGGAGGCGCCCGCCAAGTTCCCCCTAAGCTACGTTTGAAGTTTGAGGTGGCAAGACAAGCAAGCAGCCCCAGTCTCTGTGCCTCTGTGCGAGCAGTGCCATGAGCAGATGAGGCTGAGCAACAGCTTTCCAGGCTAGCTCTTTCTGGCTGCGAGCTATCTGCAGACGTTCGCATTTTCAGAGCAGGTCTGATAGAGGTGCTCTGCACGGACCCCCGAATCTACGTTTGAAGTTTGAGGGAGCAAGACAAGCAAGCAGCCCCAGTCTCTGTGCCTCTGTGCGAGCAGTGCCATGGGCAGATGAGGCTGAGCAACAGCTTTCCAGGCTAGCTCTTTCTGCCTGCGAGCTATCTGCAGACGTTCGCATTTTCGGAGCAGGGCTGACGGAGGCCCCCTGCACGGAACCCCAAAGATACTTTTGAAGTTTGAGGTGGAAGACAAGCAAGGAAGCAGCCCCAGTCTCTGTGCCTCTGTGCGAGCAGTGCCATGGGCAGATGAGGCTGAGCAACAGCTTTCCAGGCTAGCTCTTTCTGCCTGCGAGCTATCTGCAGCCGTTCGCATTTTCAGAGCAGGGCTGCGGGATATTCCCTGCACAGACCGCCAAAGCTACGATTGAAGTTTGACGGGTTCAAGACAAGAAAGCATTCCCAGTCTCTGTACCTCTGTGCGAGCAGTGCCATGGGCAGATGAGGCTGAGCAACAGCTTTCCAGGCTAGCTCTTTCTGCCTGCGAGCTATCTGCAGACGTTCGCATTTTCAGAGCAGGGCTGCGGGATTTTCCCTGCACAGACCGCCAAAGCTACGATTGAAGTTTGACGGGTTCCAGACAAGAAAGCATCCCCAGTCTCTGTGCCTCTGTGCGAGCAGTGCCATGGGCAGATGAGGCTGAGCAACAGTTTTCAATGCTTGCTTTTTCTGGCTCCGAGCTATCTGCAGACGTTCGCATTTTCAGAGCAGGGCTTCTGGAGGTGCCCTGCACGGACCCCCGAAGATACGTTTGAAGTTTGAGGTGTCAAGACAAGCAAGCAGGCCCCGTCAATGTGCCTCTGTGCGAGCAGTGCCATGGGCAGATGAGGCTGAGCAACAGCTTTCCAGGCTAGCTCTTTCTGGCTGCGAGCTATCTGCAGCCGTTCGCATTTTCAGAGCAGGGCTGCCTTATACGCTGGCCAAGGACCCACAAAGATACGTTTGAAGTTTGAGGGGGCAAGACAAGCAAGCAGCCCCAGTCTCTGTGCCTCTGTGCGAGCAGTGCCATGGGCAGATGAGGCTGAGCAACAGCTTTCCAGGCTAGCTCTTTCTGCCTGCGAGCTATCTGCAGACGTTCGCATTTTCGGAGCAGGCCTTCTGGAGGCACCCGGTACGGACCACCTAAGTTACGTTTGAAGTTTGAGGGTGCAAAACAAGCAAGCAGCCCCAGTCTCTGTGCCTCTGTGCGAGCAGTGCCATGGGCAGATGAGGCTGAGCAACAGCTTTCCAGGCTAGCTCTTTCTGCCTGCGAGCTATCTGCAGACGTTCGCATTTTCAGAGCACGCCTTCTGGAGGCGCCCGCCAAGTTCCCCCTAAGCTACGTTTGAAGTTTGAGCTGGCAAGACAAGCAAGCAGCCCCAGTCTCTGTGCCTCTGTGCGAGCAGTGCCATGGGCAGATGAGGCTGAGCAACAGCTTTCCAGGCTAGCTCTTTCTGCCTGTGAGCTATCTGCAGACGTTCGCATTTTCAGAGCAGGTCTGATAGAGGTCCCCTGCACGGAACCCCAAAGATACTTTTGAAGTTTGAGGTTGAAGACAAGCAAGGAAGCAGCCCCAGTCTCTGTGCCTCTGTGCGAGCAGTGCCATGGGCAGATGAGGCTGAGCAACAGCTTTCCAGGCTAGCTCTTTCTGCCTGCGAGCTATCTGCAGACGTTCGCATTTTCGGAGCAGGCCTTCTGGAGGCACCCGGTACGGAACACCTAAGTTACGTTTGAAGTTTGAGGGGGCAAGACAAGCAAGCAGCCCCAGTCTCTGTGCCTCTGTGCGAGCAGTGCCATGGGCAGATGACGATGAGCAACAGCTTTCCAGGCTAGCTCTTTCTGCCTGCGAGCTATCTGCAGACGTTCGCATTTTCAGAGCAGGCCTTCTGGAGGCGCCCGCCAAGTTCCCCCTAAGCTACGTTTGAAGTTTGAGGTGGCAAGACAAGCAAGCAGCCCCAGTCTCTGTGCCTCTGTGCGAGCAGTGCCATGAGCAGATGAGGCTGAGCAACAGCTTTCCAGGCTAGCTCTTTCTGGCTGCGAGCTATCTGCAGACGTTCGCATTTTCAGAGCAGGTCTGATAGAGGTGCTCTGCACGGACCCCCGAATCTACGTTTGAAGTTTGAGGGAGCAAGACAAGCAAGCAGCCTCAGTCTCTGTGCCTCTGTGCGAGCAGTGCCATGGGCAGATGAGGCTGAGCAACAGCTTTCCAGGCTAGCTCTTTCTGCCTGCGAGCTATCTGCAGACGTTCGCATTTTCGGAGCAGGGCAGACGGAGGCCCCCTGCACGGAACCCCAAAGATACTTTTGAAGTTTGAGGTGGAAGACAAGCAAGGAAGCAGCCCCAGTCTCTGTGCCTCTGTGCGAGCAGTGCCATGGGCAGATGACGCTGAGCAACAGCTTTCCAGGCTAGCTCTTTCTGCCTGCGAGCTATCTGCAGACGTTCGCATTTTCAGAGCAGGGCTGCGGGATATTCCCTGCACAGACCGCCAAAGCTACGATTGAAGTTTGACGGGTTCAAGACAAGAAAGCATTCCCAGTCTCTGTGCCTCTGTGCGAGCAGTGCCATGGGCAGATGAGGCTGAGCAACAGCTTTCCACGCTTGCTTTTTATGGCTGCGAGCTATCTGCAGACGTTCGCATTTTCAGAGCAGGGCTTCTGGAGGTGCCCTGCACGGACCCCCGAAGATACGTTTGAAGTTTGAGGTTTCAAGACAAGCAAGCAGGCCCCGTCTCTGTGCCTCTGTGCGAGCAGTGCCATGGGCAGATGAGGCTGAGCAACAGCTTTCCAGGCTAGCTCTTTCTGGCTGCGAGCTATTGCAGACGTTCGCATTTTCAGAGCAGGCCTTCTGGAGGCGCTCGCCAAGTTCCCGCTAAGCTACGTTTGAAGTTTGATGTGGCAAGACAAGCAAGCAGCCCCAGTCTCTGTGCCTCTGTGCGAGCAGTGCCATGGGCAGATGACGCTGAGCAACAGCTTTCCAGGCTAGCTCTTTCTGCCTGCGAGCTATCTGCAGACGTTCGCATTTTCAGAGCAGGCCTTCTGGAGGCGCCCGCCAAGTTCCCCCTAAGCTACGTTTGAAGTTTGAGGTGGCAAGACAAGCAAGCAGCCCCAGTCTCTGTGCCTCTGTGCGAGCAGTGCCATGGACAGATGAGGCTGAGCAACAGCTTTCCAGGCTAGCTCTTTCTGCCTGTGAGCTATCTGCAGACGTTCGCATTTTCAGAGCAGGGCTGCGGGATATTCCCTGCACAGACCGCCAAAGCTACGATTGAAGTTTGACGGGTTCCAGACAAGAAAGCATCCCCAGTCTCTGTGCCTCTGTGCGAGCAGTGCCATGGGCAGATGAGGCTGAGCAACCGTTTTCCAGGCTTGCTTTTTCTGGCTGCGAGCTATCTGCAGACGTTCGCATTTTCAGAGCAGGGCTTCTGGAGGTGCCCTGCACGGACCCCCGAAGATACGTTTGAAGTTTGAGGTGTCAAGACAAGCAAGCAGGCCCCGTCTATGTGCCTCTGTGCGAGCAGTGCCATGGGCAGATGAGGCTGAGCAACAGCTTTCCATGCTAGCTCTTTCTGGCTGCGAGCTATCTGCAGCCGTTCGCATTTTCAGAGCAGGGCTGCCGGATACGCTGGCGAAGGACCCACAAAGATACGTTTGAAGTTTGAGGGGGCAAGACAAGCAAGCAGCCCCAGTCTCTGTGCCTCTGTGCGAGCAGTGCCATGTGCAGATGAGGCTGAGCAACAGCTTTCCAGGCTAGCTCTTTCTGCCTGCGAGCTATCTGCAGACGTTCGCATTTTCGGAGCAGGCCTTCTGGAGGCACCCGGTACGGACCACCTAAGTTACGTTTGAAGTTTGAGGGGGCAAAACAAGCAAGCAGCCCCAGTCTCTGTGCCTCTGTGCGAGCAGTGCCATGGGCAGATGAGGCTGAGCAACAGCTTTCCAGGCTAGCTCTTTCTGCCTGCGATCTATCTGCAGACGTTCGCATTTTCAGAGCACGCCTTCTGGAGGCGCCCGCCAAGTTCCCCCTAAGCTACGTTTGAAGTTTGAGGTGGCAAGACAAGCAAGCAGCCCCAGTCTCTGTGCCTCTGTGCGAGCAGTGCCATGGGCAGATGAGGCTGAGCAACAGCTTTCCAGGCTAGCTCTTTCTGGCTGCGAGCTATCTGCAGACGTTCGCATTTTCAGAGCAGGTCTGATAGAGGCCCCCTGCACGGAACCCCAAAGATACTTTTGAAGTTTGAGGTTGAAGACAAGCAAGGAAGCAGCCCCAGTCTCTGTGCCTCTGTGCGAGCAGTGCCATGGGCAGATGAGGCTGAGCAACAGCTTTCCAGGCTAGCTCTTTCTGCCTGCGAGCTATCTGCAGACGTTCGCATTTTCGGAGCAGGCCTTCTAGAGGCACCCAGTACGGAATACCTAAGTTACGTTTGAAGTTTGAGGGGGCAAGACAAGCAAGCAGCCCCAGTCTCTGTGCCTCTGTGCGAGCAGTGCCATGGGCAGATGAGGCTGAGCAACAGCTTTCCAGGCTAGCTCTTTCTGGCTGCGAGCTATCTGCAGACGTTCGCATTTTCAGAGCAGGCCTTCTGGAGGCGCCCGCCAAGTTCCCCCTAAGTTACGTTTGAAGTTTGAGGTGGCAAGACAAGCAAGCAGCCCCAGTCTCTGTGCCTCTGTGCGAGCAGTGCCATGAGCAGATGAGGCTGAGCAACAGCTTTCCAGGCTAGCTCTTTCTGCCTGCGAGCTATCTGCAGACGTTCGCATTTTCGGAGCAGGGCTGACGGAGGCCCCCTGCACGGAACCCCAAAGATACTTTTGAAGTTTGAGGTGGAAGACAAGCAAGGAAGCAGCCCCAGTCTCTGTGCCTCTGTGCGAGCAGTGCCATGGGCAGATGACGCTGAGCAACAGCTTTCCAGGCTAGCTCTTTCTGCCTGCGAGCTATCTGCAGACGTTCGCATTTTCAGAGCAGGTCTGATAGAGGTGCTCTGCACGGACCCCCGAATCTACGTTTGAAGTTTGAGGGAGCAAGACAAGCAAGCAGCCCCAGTCTCTGTGCCTCTGTGCGAGCAGTGCCATGGGCAGATGAGGCTGAGCAACAGCTTTCCAGGCTAGCTCTTTCTGCCTGCGAGCTATCTGCAGACGTTCGCATTTTCGGAGCAGGGCTGACGGAGGCCCCCTGCACGGAACCCCAAAGATACTTTTGAAGTTTGAGGTGGAAGACAAGCAAGGAAGCAGCCCCAGTCTCTGTGCCTCTGTGCGAGCAGTGCCATGGGCAGATGACGCTGAGCAACAGCTTTCCAGGCTAGCTCTTTCTGCCTGCGAGCTATCTGCAGACGTTCGCATTTTCAGAGCAGGGCTGCGGGATATTCCCTGCACAGACCGCCAAAGCTACGATTGAAGTTTGACGGGTTCAAGACAAGAAAGCATTCCCAGTCTCTGTGCCTCTGTGCGAGCAGTGCCATGGGCAGATGAGGCTGAGCAACAGCTTTCCACGCTTGCTTTTTATGGCTGCGAGCTATCTGCAGACGTTCGCATTTTCAGAGCAGGGCTTCTGGAGGTGCCCTGCACGGACCCCCGAAGATACGTTTGAAGTTTGAGGTGTCAAGACAAGCAAGCAGGCCCCGTCTCTGTGCCTCTGTGCGAGCAGTGCCATGGGCAGATGAGGCTGAGCAACAGCTTTCCAGGCTAGCTCTTTCTGGCTGCGAGCTATTGCAGACGTTCGCATTTTCAGAGCAGGCCTTCTGGAGGCGCTCGCCAAGTTCCCGCTAAGCTACGTTTGAAGTTTGAGGTGGCAAGACAAGCAAGCAGCCCCAGTCTCTGTGCCTCTGTGCGAGCAGTGCCATGGGCAGATGAGGCTGAGCAACAGCTTTCCAGGCTAGATCTTTCTGGCTGCGAGCTATCTGCAGACGTTTGCATTTTCAGAGCAGGGCTGCAGGATATTCCCTGCACAGACCGCCAAAGCTACGACTGAAGTTTGACGGGTTCCAGACAAGAAAGCATCCCCAGTCTCTGTGCCTCTGTGCGAGCAGTGCCATGGGCAGATGAGGCTGAGCAACAGTTTTCCAGGCTTGCTTTTTCTGGCTGCGAGCTATCTGCAGACGTTCGCATTTTCAGAGCAGGGCTTCTGGAGGTGCCCTGCACGGACCCCCGAAGATACGTTTGAAGTTTGAGGTGTCAAGACAAGCAAGCAGGCCCCGTCTATGTGCCTCTGTGCGAGCAGTGCCATGGGCAGATGAGGCTGAGCAACAGCTTTCCAGGCTAGCTCTTTCTGCCTGCGAGCTATCTGCAGCCGTTCGCATTTTCAGAGCAGGGCTGCCGGATACGCCGGCCAAGGACCCACAAAGCTACGTTTGAAGTTTGAGGGGGCAAGACAAGGAAGCAGCCCCAGTCTCTGTGCCTCTGTGCGAGCAGTGCCATGGGCAGATGAGGCTGAGCAACAGCTTTCCAGGCTAGCTCTTTCTGCCTGCGAGCTATCTGCAGACGTTCTCATTTTCAGAGCACGCCTTCTGGAGGCGCCCGCCAAGTTCCCCCTAAGCTACGTTTGAAGTTTGAGGTGGCAAGACAAGCAAGCAGCCCCAGTCTCTGTGCCTCTGTGCGAGCAGTGCCATGGGCAGATGAGGTTGAGCAACAGCTATCCAGGCTAGCTCTTTCTGCCTGCCAGCTATCTGCAGACGTTCGCATTTTCAGAGCAGGGCTGATAGAGGTGCTCTGCACGGACCCCCGAATCTACGTTTGAAGTTTGAGGGAGCAAGACAAGCAAGCAGCCCCAGTCTCTGTGCCTCTGTGCGAGCAGTGCTATGGGCAGATGAGGCTGAGCAACAGCTTTCCAGGCTAGCTCTTTCTGCCTGCGAGCTATCTGCAGACGTTCGCATTTTCAGAGCAGGGCTGACGGAGGCCCCCTGCACGGAACCCCAAAGATACTTTTGAAGTTTGAGGTGGAAGACAAGCAAGGAAGCAGCCCCAGTCTCTGTGCCTCTGTGCGAGCAGTGCCATGGGCAGATGACGCTGAGCAACAGCTTTCCAGGCTAGCTCTTTCTGCCTGCGAGCTATCTGCAGACGTTCGCATTTTCAGAGCAGGGCTGCGGGATATTCCCTGCACAGACCGCCAAAGCTACGATTGAAGTTTGACGGGTTCAAGACAAGAAAGCATTCCCAGTCTCTGTGCCTCTGTGCGAGCAGTGCCATGGGCAGATGAGGCTGAGCAACAGCTTTCCACGCTTGCTTTTTATGGCTGCGAGCTATCTGCAGACGTTCGCATTTTCAGAGCAGGGCTTCTGGAGGTGCCCTGCACGGACCCCCGAAGATACGTTTGAACTTTGAGGTGTCAAGACAAGCAAGCAGGCCCCGTCTCTGTGCCTCTGTGCGAGCAGTGCCATGGGCAGATGAGGCTGAGCAACAGCTTTCCAGGCTAGCTCTTTCTGCCTGCGAGCTATCTGCAGACGTTCGCATTTTCGGAGCAGGCCTTCTAGAGGCACCCAGTACGGAATACCTAAGTTACGTTTGAAGTTTGAGGGGGCAAGACAAGCAAGCAGCCCCAGTCTCTGTGCCTCTGTGCGAGCAGTGCCATGGGCAGATGAGGCTGAGCAACAGCTTTCCAGGCTAGCTCTTTCTGCCTGCGAGCTATCTGCAGACGTTCGCATTTTCAGAGCAGGCCTTCTGGAGGCGCCCGCCAAGTTCCCCCTAAGTTACGTTTGAAGTTTGAGGTGGCAAGACAAGCAAGCAGCCCCAGTCTCTGTGCCTCTGTGCGAGCAGTGCCATGAGCAGATGAGGCTGAGCAACAGCTTTCCAGGCTAGCTCTTTCTGCCTGCGAGCTATCTGCAGACGTTCGCATTTTCGGAGCAGGGCTGACGGAGGCCCTCTGCACGGAACCCCAAAGATACTTTTGAAGTTTGAGGTGGAAGACAAGCAAGGAAGCAGCCCCAGTCTCTGTGCCTCTGTGCGAGCAGTGCCATGGGCAGATGACGCTGAGCAACAGCTTTCCAGGCTAGCTCTTTCTGCCTGCGAGCTATCTGCAGACGTTCGCATTTTCAGAGCAGGTCTGATAGAGGTGCTCTGCACGGACCCCCGAATCTACGTTTGAAGTTTGAGGGAGCAAGACAAGCAAGCAGCCCCAGTCTCTGTGCCTCTGTGCGAGCAGTGCCATGGGCAGATGAGGCTGAGCAACAGCTTTCCAGGCTAGCTCTTTCTGCCTGCGAGCTATCTGCAGACGTTCGCATTTTCGGAGCAGGGCTGACGGAGGCCCCCTGCACGGAACCCCAAAGATACTTTTGAAGTTTGAGGTGGAAGACAAGCAAGGAAGCAGCCCCAGTCTCTGTGCCTCTGTGCGAGCAGTGCCATGGGCAGATGACGCTGAGCAACAGCTTTCCAGGCTAGCTCTTTCTGCCTGCGAGCTATCTGCAGACGTTCGCATTTTCAGAGCAGGGCTGCGGGATATTCCCTGCACAGACCGCCAAAGCTACGATTGAAGTTTGACGGGTTCAAGACAAGAAAGCATTCCCAGTCTCTGTGCCTCTGTGCGAGCAGTGCCATGGGCAGATGAGGCTGAGCAACAGCTTTCCAGGCTTGCTTTTTATGGCTGCGAGCTATCTGCAGACGTTCGCATTTTCAGAGCAGGGCTTCTGGAGGTGCCCTGCACGGACCCCCGAAGATACGTTTGAACTTTGAGGTGTCAAGACAAGCAAGCAGGCCCCGTCTCTGTGCCTCTGTGCGAGCAGTGCCATGGGCAGATGAGGCTGAGCAACAGCTTTCCAGGCTAGCTCTTTCTGCCTGCGAGCTATTGCAGACGTTCGCATTTTCAGAGCAGGCCTTCTGGAGGCGCTCGCCAAGTTCCCGCTAAGCTACGTTTGAAGTTTGAGGTGTCAAGACAAGCAAGCAGCCCCAGTCTCTGTGCCTCTGTGCGAGCAGTGCCATGGGCAGATGAGGCTGAGCAACAGCTTTCCAGGCTAGCTCTTTCTGCCTGCGAGCTATCTGCAGACGTTCGCATTTTCAGAGCAGGGCTGCAGGATATTCCCTGCACAGACCACCAAAGCTACGATTGAAGTTTGACGGGTTCCAGACAAGAAAGCATCCCCAGTCTCTGTGCCTCTGTGCGAGCAGTGCCATGGGCAGATGAGGCTGAGCAACAGCTTTCCAGGCTAGCTCTTTCTGCCTGCGAGCTATCTGCAGACGTTCGCATTTTCGGAGCAGGCCTTCTGGAGGCACCCGGTACGGAACACCTAAGTTACGTTTGAAGTTTGAGGGGGCAAGACAAGCAAGCAGCCCCAGTCTCTGTGCCTCTGTGCGAGCAGTGCCATGGGCAGATGAGGCTGAGCAACAGCTTTCCAGGCTAGCTCTTTCTGCCTGCGAGCTATCTGCAGACGTTCGCATTTTCAGAGCAGGCCTTCTGGAGGCGCCCGCCAAGTTCCCCCTAAGTTACGTTTGAAGTTTGAGGTGGCAAGACAAGCAAGCAGCCCCAGTCTCTGTGCCTCTGTGCGAGCAGTGCCATGAGCAGATGAGGCTGAGCAACAGCTTTCCAGGCTAGCTCTTTCTGCCTGCGAGCTATCTGCAGACGTTCGCATTTTCGGAGCAGGGCTGACGGAGGCCCCCTGCACGGAACCCCAAAGATACTTTTGAAGTTTGAGGTGGAAGACAAGC
Organism: Opisthocomus hoazin; assembly: GCF_030867145.1. NCBI lineage: Eukaryota > Metazoa > Chordata > Aves > Opisthocomiformes > Opisthocomidae > Opisthocomus > Opisthocomus hoazin. Next base: position 14,359,338 of record NC_134430.1, on the reverse strand, counting down.
AAGGAAGCAGCCCCAGTCTCTGTGCCTCTGTGCGAGCAGTGCCATGGGCAGATGACGCTGAGCAACAGCTTTCCAGGCTAGCTCTTTCTGCCTGCGAGCTATCTGCAGACGTTCGCATTTTCAGAGCAGGTCTGATAGAGGTGCTCTGCACGGACCCCCGAAGATACGTTTGAAGTTTGAGGGAGCAAGACAAGCAAGCAGCCCCAGTCTCTGTGCCTCTGTGCGAGCAGTGCCATGGGCAGATGAGGCTGAGCAACAGCTTTCCAGGCTAGCTCTTTCTGCCTGCGAGCTATCTGCAGACGTTCGCATTTTCGGAGCAGGGCTGACGGAGGCCCCCTGCACGGAACCCCAAAGATACTTTTGAAGTTTGAGGTGGAAGACAAGCAAGGAAGCAGCCCCAGTCTCTGTGCCTCTGTGCGAGCAGTGCCATGGGCAGATGACGCTGAGCAACAGCTTTCCAGGCTAGCTCTTTCTGCCTGCGAGCTATCTGCAGACGTTCGCATTTTCAGAGCAGGACTGCGGGATATTCCCTGCACAGACCGCCAAAGCTACGATTGAAGTTTGACGGGTTCAAGACAAGAAAGCATTCCCAGTCTCTGTGCCTCTGTGCGAGCAGTGCCATGGGCAGATGAGGCTGAGCAACAGCTTTCCAGGCTTGCTTTTTATGGCTGCGAGCTATCTGCAGACGTTCGCATTTTCAGAGCAGGGCTTCTGGAGGTGCCCTGCACGGACCCCCGAAGATACGTTTGAAGTTTGAGGTGTCAAGACAAGCAAGCAGGCCCCGTCTCTGTGCCTCTGTGCGAGCAGTGCCATGGGCAGATGAGGCTGAGCAACAGCTTTCCAGGCTAGCTCTTTCTGCCTGCGAGCTATTGCAGACGTTCGCATTTTCAGAGCAGGCCTTCTGGAGGCGCTCGCCAAGTTCCCGCTAAGCTACGTTTGAAGTTTGAGGTGGCAAGACAAGCAAGCAGCCCCAGTCTCTGTGCCTCTGTGCGAGCAGTGCCATGGGCAGATGAGGCTGAGCAACAGCTTTCCAGGCTAGATCTTTCTGGCTGCGAGCTATCTGCAGACGTTTGCATTTTCAGAGCAGGGCTGCAGGATATTCCCTGCACAGACCACCAAAGCTACGATTGAAGTTTGACGGGTTCCAGACAAGAAAGCATCCCCAGTCTCTGTGCCTCTGTGCGAGCAGTGCCATGGGCAGATGAGGCTGAGCAACAGTTTTCCAGGCTTGCTTTTTCTGGCTGCGAGCTATCTGCAGACGTTCGCATTTTCAGAGCAGGGCTTCTGGAGGTGCCCTGCACGGACCCCCGAAGATACGTTTGAAGTTTGAGGTGTCAAGACAAGCAAGCAGGCCCCGTCTATGTGCCTCTGTGCGAGCAGTGCCATGGGCAGATGAGGCTGAGCAACAGCTTTCCAGGCTAGCACTTTCTGCCTGCGAGCTATCTGCAGCCGTTCGCATTTTCAGAGCAGGGCTGCCGGATACGCCGGCCAAGGACCCACAAAGCTACGTTTGAAGTTTGAGGGGGCAAGACAAGCAAGCAGCCCCAGTCTCTGTGCCTCTGTGCGAGCAGTGCCATGGGCAGATGAGGCTGAGCAACAGCTTTCCAGGCTAGCTCTTTCTGCCTGCGAGCTATCTGCAGACGTTCGCATTTTCAGAGCACGCCTTCTGGAGGCGCCCGCCAAGTTCCCCCTAAGCTACGTTTGAAGTTTGAGGTGGCAAGACAAGCAAGCAGCCCCAGTCTCTGTGCCTCTGTGCGAGCAGTGCCATGGGCAGATGAGGCTGAGCAACAGCTTTCCAGGCTAGCTCTTTCTGCCTGCGAGCTATCTGCAGACGTTCGCATTTTCAGAGCAGGGCTGATAGAGGTGCTCTGCACGGACCCCCGAATCTACGTTTGAAGTTTGAGGGAGCAAGACAAGCAAGCAGCCCCAGTCTCTGTGCCTCTGTGCGAGCAGTGCTATGGGCAGATGAGGCTGAGCAACAGCTTTCCAGGCTAGCTCTTTCTGCCTGCGAGCTATCTGCAGACGTTCGCATTTTCGGAGCAGGGCTGACGGAGGCCCCCTGCACGGAACCCCAAAGATACTTTTGAAGTTTGAGGTGGAAGACAAGCAAGGAAGCAGCCCCAGTCTCTGTGCCTCTGTGCGAGCAGTGCCATGGGCAGATGACGCTGAGCAACAGCTTTCCAGGCTAGCTCTTTCTGCCTGCGAGCTATCTGCAGACATTCGCATTTTCAGAGCAGGGCTGCGGGATATTCCCTGCACAGACCGCCAAAGCTACGATTGAAGTTTGACGGGTTCAAGACAAGAAAGCATTCCCAGTCTCTGTGCCTCTGTGCGAGCAGTGCCATGGGCAGATGAGGCTGAGCAACAGCTTTCCAGGCTTGCTTTTTATGGCTGCGAGCTATCTGCAGACGTTCGCATTTTCAGAGCAGGGCTTCTGGAGGTGCCCTGCACGGACCCCCGAAGATACGTTTGAACTTTGAGGTGTCAAGACAAGCAAGCAGGCCCCGTCTCTGTGCCTCTGTGCGAGCAGTGCCATGGGCAGATGAGGCTGAGCAACAGCTTTCCAGGCTAGCTCTTTCTGCCTGCGAGCTATTGCAGACGTTCGCATTTTCAGAGCAGGCCTTCTGGAGGCGCTCGCCAAGTTCCAGCTAAGCTACGTTTGAAGTTTGAGGTGGCAAGACAAGCAAGCAGCCCCAGTCTCTGTGCCTCTGTGCGAGCAGTGCCATGGGCAGATGAGGCTGAGCAACAGCTTTCCAGGCTAGCTCTTTCTGCCTGCGAGCTATCTGCAGACGTTCGCATTTTCAGAGCAGGGCTGCAGGATATTCCCTGCACAGACCGCCAAAGCTACGATTGAAGTTTGACGGGTTCCAGACAAGAAAGCATCCCCAATCTCTGTGCCTCTGTGCGAGCAGTGCCATGGGCAGATGAGGCTGAGCAACAGTTTTCCAGGCTTGCTTTTTCTGGCTGCGAGCTATCTGCAGACATTCGCATTTTCAGAGCAGGGCTGCCGGATACGCTGGCCAAGGACCCACAAAGCTACGTTTGAAGTTTGAGGTGTCAAGACAAGCAAGCAGCCCCAGTCTCTGTGCCTCTGTGCGAGCAGTGCCATGGGCAGATGAGGCTGAGCAACAGCTTTCCAGGCTAGCTCTTTCTGCCTGCGAGCTATCTGCAGACGTTCACATTTTCAGAGCAGGACTTCTGGAGGCACCCGGTACGGAACTCCTAAGTTACGTTTGAAGTTTGAGGGAGAAAGACAAGCAAGCAGCCCCAGTCTCTGTGCCTCTGTGCGAGCAGTGCCATGGGCAGATGACGCTGAGCAACAGCTTTCCAGGCTAGCTCTTTCTGGCTGCGAGCTATCTGCAGACGTTCGCATTTTCAGAGCAGGCCTTCTGGAGGCGCCCGCCAAGTTCCCCCTAAGCTACGTTTGAAGTTTGAGGTGGCAAGACAAGCAAGCAGCCCCAGTCTCTGTGCCTCTGTGCGAGCAGTGCCATGGGCAGATGAGGCTGAGCAACAGCTTTCCAGGCTAGCTCTTTCTGGCTGCGAGCTATCTGCAGACGTTCGCATTTTCAGAGCAGGACTGATAGAGGTGCTCTGCACGGACCCCCGAATCTACGTTTGAAGTTTGAGGGAGCAAGACAAGCAAGCAGCCCCAGTCTCTGTGCCTCTGTGCGAGCAGTGCCATAGGCAGATGAGGCTGAGCAACAGCTTTCCAGGCTAGCTCTTTCTGCCTGCGAGCTATCTGCAGACGTTCGCATTTTCAGAGCAGGGCTGACGGAGGCCCCCTGCACGGAACCCCAAAGATACTTTTGAAGTTTGAGGTTGAAGACAAGCAAGGAAGCAGCCCCAGTCTCTGTGCCTCTGTGCGAGCAGTGCCATGGGCAGATGAGGCTGAGCAACAGCTTTCCAGGCTAGCTCTTTCTGCCTGCGAGCTATCTGCAGACGTTCGCATTTTCGGAGCAGGGCTGACGGAGGCCCCCTGCACGGAACCCCAAAGATACTTTTGAAGTTTGAGGTGGCAAGACAAGCAAGCAAGCAGCCCCAGTCTCTGTGCCTCTGTGCGAGCAGTGCCATGGGCAGATGAGGCTGAGCAACAGCTTTCCAGGCTAGCTCTTTCTGCCTGCGAGCTATCTGCAGACGTTCGCATTTTCGGAGCAGGGCTGCGGGATATTCCCTGCACAGACCGCCAAAGCTACGTTTGAAGTTTGACGGGTTCAAGACAAGAAAGCATCCCCAGTCTCTGTGCCTCTCTGCGAGCAGTGCCATGAGCAGATGAGGCTGAGCAACAGCTTCCCAGGCTAGCTCTTTCTGCCTGCGAGCTATCTGCAGACGTTCGCATTTTCGGAGCAGGGCTGCGGGATATTCCCTGCACGGACCGCCAAAGCTACGTTTGAAGTTTGACGGTTTCAAGACAAGCAAGCATCCCCAGTCTCTGTGCCTCTGTGCGAGCAGTGCCATGGGCAGATGACGATGAGCAACAGCTTTCCAGGCTAGCTCTTTCTGGCTGCGAGCTATCTGCAGATGTTCGCATTTTCAGAGCAGGCCTTCTGGAGGCGCCCGCCAAGTTCCCCCTAAGCTACGTTTGAAGTTTGAGGTGGCAAGACAAGCAAGCAGCCCCAGTCCCTGTGCCTCTGTGCGAGCAGTGCCATGGGCAGATGAGGCTGAGCAACAGCTTTCCAGGCTAGCTCTTTCTGTCTGCGAGCTATCTGCAGACGTTCGCATTTTCAGAGCAGGGCTGATAGAGGTGCTCTGCACGGATCCCCGAATCTACGTTTGAAGTTTGAGGGAGCAAGACAAGCAAGCAGCCCCAGTCTCTGTGCCTCTGTGCGAGCAGTGCCATGGGCAGATGAGGCTGAGCAACAGCTTTCCAGGCTAGCTCTTTCTGCCTGCGGGCTATCTGCAGACGTTCGCATTTTCAGAGCAGGGCTGCAGGATATTCCCTGCACAGACCGCCAAAGCTACGATTGAAGTTTGACGGGTTCCAGACAAGAAAGCATACCCACTCTCTGTGCCTCTGTGCGAGCAGTGCCATGGGCAGATGAGGCTGAGCAACAGTTTTCCAGGCTTGCTTTTTCTGGCTGCGAGCTATCTGCAGACGTTCGCATTTTCAGAGCAGGGCTTCTGGAGGTGCCCTGCACGGACCCCCGAAGATACGTTTGAAGTTTGAGGTGTCAAGACAAGCAAGCAGGCCCCGTCTATGTGCCTCTGTGCGAGCAGTGCCATGGGCAGATGAGGCTGAGCAACAGCTTTCCAGGCTAGCTCTTTCTGCCTGCGAGCTATCTGCAGCCGTTCGCATTTTCAGAGCAGGGCTGCCGGATACGCTGGCCAAGGACCCACAAAGATACGTTTGAAGTTTGAGGGGGCAAGACAAGCAAGCAGCCCCAGTCTCTGTGCCTCTGTGCGAGCAGTGCCATGGGCAGATGAGGCTGAGCAACAGCTTTCCAGGCTAGCTCTTTCTGGCTGCGAGCTATCTGCAGACGTTCGCATTTTCAGAGCAGGACTGATAGAGGTGCTCTGCACGGACCCCCGAATCTACGTTTGAAGTTTGAGGGAGCAAGACAAGCAAGCAGCCCCAGTCTCTGTGCCTCTGTGCGAGCAGTGCCATAGGCAGATGAGGCTGAGCAACAGCTTTCCAGGCTAGATCTTTCTGCCTGCGAGCTATCTGCAGACGTTCGCATTTTCGGAGCAGGGCTGACGGAGACCCCCTGCACGGAACTCCAAAGATACATTTGAAGTTTGATGTGGCAAGACAAGGAAGCAGCCCCAGTCTCTGTGCTTCTGTGCGAGCAGTGCCATGGGCAGATGACGCTGAGCAACAGCTTTCCAGGCTAGCTCTTTCTGGCTGCGAGCTATCTGCAGACGTTCGCATTTTCAGAGCAGGCCTTCTGGAGGCGCCCGCCAAGTTCCCCCTAAGCTACGTTTGAAGTTTGAGGTGGCAAGACAAGCAAGCAGCCCCAGTCTCTGTGCCTCTGTGCGAGCAGTGCCATGGACAGATGAGGCTGAGCAACAGCTTTCCAGGCTAGCTCTTTCTGCCTGCGAGCTATCTGCAGACGTTCGCATTTTCAGAGCAGGGCTGCGGGATATTCCCTGCACAGACCGCCAAAGCTACGATTGAAGTTTGACGGGTTCCAGACAAGAAAGCATCCCCAGTCTCTGTGCCTCTGTGCGAGCAGTGCCATGGGCAGATGAGGCTGAGCAACAGTTTTCCAGGCTTGCTTTTTCTGGCTGCGAGCTATCTGCAGACGTTCGCATTTTCAGAGCAGGGCTTCTGGAGGTGCCCTGCACGGACCCCCGAAGATACGTTTGAAGTTTGAGGTGTCAAGACAAGCAAGCAGGCCCAGTCTCTGTGCCTCTGTGCGAGCAGTGCCATGGGCAGATGAGGCTGAGCAACAGCTTTCCAGGCTAGCTCTTTCTGGCTGCGAGCTATCTGCAGCCGTTCGCATTTTCAGAGCAGGGCTGCCGGATACGCTGGCCAAGGACCCACAAAGATACGTTTGAAGTTTGAGGGGGCAAGACAAGCAAGCAGCCCCAGTCTCTGTGCCTCTGTGCGAGCAGTGCCATGGGCAGATGAGGCTGAGCAACAGCTTTCCAGGCTAGCTCTTTCTGCCTGCGAGCTATCTGCAGACGTTCGCATTTTCGGAGCAGGCCTTCTGGAGGCACCCGGTACGGACCACCTAAGTTACGTTTGAAGTTTGAGGGGGCAAAACAAGCAAGCAGCCCCAGTCTCTGTGCCTCTGTGCGAGCAGTGCCATGGGCAGATGAGGCTGAGCAACAGCTTTCCAGGCTAGCTCTTTCTGCCTGCGAGCTATCTGCAGACGTTCGCATTTTCAGAGCAGGGCTGATAGAGGTGCTCTGCACGGACCCCCGAATCTACGTTTGAAGTTTGAGGGAGCAAGACAAGCAAGGAAGCAGCCCCAGTCTCTGTGCCTCTGTGCGAGCAGTGCCATGGGCAGATGAGGCTGAGCAACAGCTTTCCAGGCTAGCTCTTTCTGCCTGCGAGCTATCTGCAGACGTTCGCATTTTCAGAGCAGGACTGATAGAGGTGCTCTGCACGGACCCCCGAATCTACGTTTGAAGTTTGAGGAAGCAAGACAAGCAAGCAGCCCCAGTCTCTGTGCCTCTGTGCGAGCAGTGCCATAGGCAGATGAGGCTGAGCAACAGCTTTCCAGGCTAGCTCTTTCTGCCTGCGAGATATCTGCAGACGTTCGCATTTTCAGAGCAGGGCTGACGGAGGCCCCCTGCACGGAACCCCAAAGATACTTTTGAAGTTTGAGGTTGAAGACAAGCAAGGAAGCAGCCCCAGTCTCTGTGCCTCTGTGCGAGCAGTGCCATGGGCAGATGAGGCTGAGCAACAGCTTTCCAGGCTAGCTCTTTCTGCCTGCGAGCTATCTGCAGACGTTCGCATTTTCGGAGCAGGGCTGACGGAGGCCCCCTGCACGGAACCCCAAAGATACTTTTGAAGTTTGAGGTTGAAGACAAGCAAGGAAGCAGCCCCAGTCTCTGTGCCTCTGTGCGAGCAGTGCCATGGGCAGATGACGCTGAGCAACAGCTTTCCAGGCTAGCTCTTTCTGCCTGCGAGCTATCTGCAGACGTTCGCATTTTCAGAGCAGGGCTGCGGGATATTCCCTGCACAGACCGCCAAAGCTACGTTTGAAGTTTGACGGGTTCAAGACAAGAAAGCATCCCCAGTCTCTGTGCCTCTCTGCGAGCAGTGCCATGAGCAGATGAGGCTGAGCAACAGCTTCCCAGGCTAGCTCTTTCTGCCTGCGAGCTATCTGCAGACGTTCGCATTTTCGGAGCAGGGCTGCGGGATATTCCCTGCACGGACCGCCAAAGCTACGTTTGAAGTTTGACGGTTTCAAGACAAGCAAGCATCCCCAGTCTCTGTGCCTCTGTGCGAGCAGTGCCATGGGCAGATGACGATGAGCAACAGCTTTCCAGGCTAGCTCTTTCTGGCTGCGAGCTATCTGCAGATGTTCGCATTTTCAGAGCAGGCCTTCTGGAGGCGCCCGCCAAGTTCCCCCTAAGCTACGTTTGAAGTTTGAGGTGGCAAGACAAGCAAGCAGCCCCAGTCCCTGTGCCTCTGTGCGAGCAGTGCCATGGGCAGATGAGGCTGAGCAACAGCTTTCCAGGCTAGCTCTTTCTGCCTGCGAGCTATCTGCAGACGTTCGCATTTTCAGAGCAGGGCTGCAGGATATTCCCTGCACAGACCGCCAAAGCTACGATTGAAGTTTGACGGGTTCCAGACAAGAAAGCATCCCCAGTCTCTGTGCCTCTGTGCGAGCAGTGCCATGGGCAGATGAGACTGAGCAACAGTTTTCCAGGCTTGCTTTTTCTGGCTGCGAGCTATCTGCAGACGTTCGCATTTTCAGAGCAGGGCTGATAGGGGTGCTCTGCACGGACCCCCAAATATACGCTTGAAGTTTGAGGGAGCAAGACAAGCAAGCAGCCCCAGTCTCTGTGCCTCTGTGCGAGCAGTGCCATGGGCAGATGAGGCTGAGCAACAGTTTTCCAGGCTTGCTTTTTCTGGCTGCGAGCTATCTGCAGACGTTCGCATTTTCAGAGCAGGGCTTCTGGAGGTGCCCTGCACGGACCCCCGAAGATACGTTTGAAGTTTGAGGTGTCAAGACAAGCAAGCAGGCCCAGTCTCTGTGCCTCTGTGCGAGCAGTGCCATGGGCAGATGAGGCTGAGCAACAGCTTTCCAGGCTAGCTCTTTCTGGCTGCTAGCTATCTGCAGCCGTTCGCATTTTCAGAGCAGGGCTGCCGGATACGCTGGCCAAGGACCCACAAAGATACGTTTGAAGTTTGAGGGGGCAAGACAAGCAAGCAGCCCCAGTCTCTGTGCCTCTGTGCGAGCAGTGCCATGGGCAGATGAGGCTGAGCAAGAGCTTTCCAGGCTAGCTCTTTCTGCCTGCGAGCTATCTGCAGACGTTCGCATTTTCGGAGCAGGCCTTCTGGAGGCACCCGGTACGGACCACCTAAGTTACGTTTGAAGTTTGAGGGGGAAAACAAGCAAGCAGCCCCAGTCTCTGTGCCTCTGTGCGAGCAGTGCCATGGGCAGATGAGGCTGAGCAACAGCTTTCCAGGCTAGCTCTTTCTGCCTGCGAGCTATCTGCAGACGTTCGCATTTTCAGAGCAGGGCTGATAGAGGTGCTCTGCACGGACCCCCGAATCTACGTTTGAAGTTTGAGGGAGCAAGACAAGCAAGGAAGCAGCCCCAGTCTCTGTGCCTCTGTGCGAGCAGTGCCATGGGCAGATGAGGCTGAGCAACAGCTTTCCAGGCTAGCTCTTTCTGCCTGCGAGCTATCTGCAGACGTTCGCATTTTCAGAGCAGGACTGATAGAGGTGCTCTGCACGGACCCCCGAATCTACGTTTGAAGTTTGAGGAAGCAAGACAAGCAAGCAGCCCCAGTCTCTGTGCCTCTGTGCGAGCAGTGCCATAGGCAGATGAGGCTGAGCAACAGCTTTCCAGGCTAGCTCTTTCTGCCTGCGAGATATCTGCAGACGTTCGCATTTTCAGAGCAGGGCTGACGGAGGCCCCCTGCACGGAACCCCAAAGATACTTTTGAAGTTTGAGGTTGAAGACAAGCAAGGAAGCAGCCCCAGTCTCTGTGCCTCTGTGCGAGCAGTGCCATGGGCAGATGAGGCTGAGCAACAGCTTTCCAGGCTAGCTCTTTCTGCCTGCGAGCTATCTGCAGACGTTCGCATTTTCGGAGCAGGGCTGACGGAGGCCCCCTGCACGGAACCCCAAAGATACTTTTGAAGTTTGAGGTTGAAGACAAGCAAGGAAGCAGCCCCAGTCTCTGTGCCTCTGTGCGAGCAGTGCCATGGGCAGATGACGCTGAGCAACAGCTTTCCAGGCTAGCTCTTTCTGCCTGCGAGCTATCTGCAGACGTTCGCATTTTCAGAGCAGGGCTGCGGGATATTCCCTGCACAGACCGCCAAAGCTACGTTTGAAGTTTGACGGGTTCAAGACAAGCAAGCATCCCCAGTCTCTGTGCCTCTGTGCGAGCAGTGCCATGAGCAGATGAGGCTGAGCAACAGCTTCCCAGGCTAGCTCTTTCTGCCTGCGAGCTATCTGCAGACGTTCGCATTTTCGGAGCAGGGCTGCGGGATATTCCCTGCACGGACCGCCAAAGCTACGTTTGAAGTTTGACGGTTTCAAGACAAGCAAGCATCCCCAGTCTCTGTGCCTCTGTGCGAGCAGTGCCATGGGCAGATGACGATGAGCAACAGCTTTCCAGGCTAGCTCTTTCTGGCTGCGAGCTATCTGCAGATGTTCGCATTTTCAGAGCAGGCCTTCTGGAGGCGCCCGCCAAGTTCCCCCTAAGCTACGTTTGAAGTTTGAGGTGGCAAGACAAGCAAGCAGCCCCAGTCCCTGTGCCTCTGTGCGAGCAGTGCCATGGGCAGATGAGGCTGAGCAACAGCTTTCCAGGCTAGCTCTTTCTGCCTGCGAGCTATCTGCAGACGTTCGCATTTTCAGAGCAGGGCTGCAGGATATTCCCTGCACAGACCGCCAAAGCTACGATTGAAGTTTGACGGGTTCCAGACAAGAAAGCATCCCCAGTCTCTGTGCCTCTGTGCGAGCAGTGCCATGGGCAGATGAGGCTGAGCAACAGCTTTCCAGGCTAGCTCTTTCTGCCTGCGAGCTATCTGCAGACGTTCGCATTTTCAGAGCAGGACTGATAGAGGTGCTCTGCACGGACCCCCGAATCTACGTTTGAAGTTTGAGGAAGCAAGACAAGCAAGCAGCCCCAGTCTCTGTGCCTCTGTGCGAGCAGTGCCATAGGCAGATGAGGCTGAGCAACAGCTTTCCAGGCTAGCTCTTTCTGCCTGCGAGATATCTGCAGACGTTCGCATTTTCAGAGCAGGGCAGACGGAGGCCCCCTGCACGGAACCCCAAAGATACTTTTGAAGTTTGAGGTTGAAGACAAGCAAGGAAGCAGCCCCAGTCTCTGTGCCTCTGTGCAAGCAGTGCCATGGGCAGATGAGGCTGAGCAACAGCTTTCCAGGCTAGCTCTTTCTGCCTGCGAGCTATCTGCAGACGTTCGCATTTTCGGAGCAGGGCTGACGGAGGCCCCCTGCACGGAACCCCAAAGATACTTTTGAAGTTTGAGGTTGAAGACAAGCAAGGAAGCAGCCCCAGTCTCTGTGCCTCTGTGCGAGCAGTGCCATGGGCAGATGACGCTGAGCAACAGCTTTCCAGGCTAGCTCTTTCTGCCTGCGAGCTATCTGCAGACGTTCGCATTTTCAGAGCAGGGCTGCGGGATATTCCCTGCACAGACCGCCAAAGCTACGTTTGAAGTTTGACGGGTTCAAGACAAGAAAGCATCCCCAGTCTCTGTGCCTCTCTGCGAGCAGTGCCATGAGCAGATGAGGCTGAGCAACAGCTTCCCAGGCTAGCTCTTTCTGCCTGCGAGCTATCTGCAGACGTTCGCATTTTCGGAGCAGGGCTGCGGGATATTCCCTGCACGGACCGCCAAAGCTACGTTTGAAGTTTGACGGTTTCAAGACAAGCAAGCATCCCCAGTCTCTGTGCCTCTGTGCGAGCAGTGCCATGGGCAGATGACGATGAGCAACAGCTTTCCAGGCTAGCTCTTTCTGGCTGCGAGCTATCTGCAGATGTTCGCATTTTCAGAGCAGGCCTTCTGGAGGCGCCCGCCAAGTTCCCCCTAAGCTACGTTTGAAGTTTGAGGTGGCAAGACAAGCAAGCAGCCCCAGTCCCTGTGCCTCTGTGCGAGCAGTGCCATGGGCAGATGAGGCTGAGCAACAGCTTTCCAGGCTAGCTCTTTCTGCCTGCGAGCTATCTGCAGACGTTCGCATTTTCAGAGCAGGGCTGCAGGATATTCCCTGCACAGACCGCCAAAGCTACGATTGAAGTTTGACGGGTTCCAGACAAGAAAGCATCCCCAGTCTCTGTGCCTCTGTGCGAGCAGTGCCATGGGCAGATGAGACTGAGCAACAGTTTTCCAGGCTTGCTTTTTCTGGCTGCGAGCTATCTGCAGACGTTCGCATTTTCAGAGCAGGGCTGATAGGGGTGCTCTGCACGGACCCCCAAATATACGCTTGAAGTTTGAGGGAGCAAGACAAGCAAGCAGCCCCAGTCTCTGTGCCTCTGTGCGAGCAGTGCCATGGGCAGATGAGGCTGAGCAACAGTTTTCCAGGCTTGCTTTTTCTGGCTGCGAGCTATCTGCAGACGTTCGCATTTTCAGAGCAGGGCTTCTGGAGGTGCCCTGCACGGACCCCCGAAGATACGTTTGAAGTTTGAGGTGTCAAGACAAGCAAGCAGGCCCAGTCTCTGTGCCTCTGTGCGAGCAGTGCCATGGGCAGATGAGGCTGAGCAACAGCTTTCCAGGCTAGCTCTTTCTGCCTGCGAGCTATCTGCAGACGTTCGCATTTTCGGAGCAGGCCTTCTGGAGGCACCCGGTACGGACCACCTAAGTTACGTTTGAAGTTTGAGGGGGCAAAACAAGCAAGCAGCCCCAGTCTCTGTGCCTCTGTGCGAGCAGTGCCATGGGCAGATGAGGCTGAGCAACAGCTTTCCAGGCTAGCTCTTTCTGCCTGCGAGCTATCTGCAGACGTTCGCATTTTCAGAGCAGGGCTGATAGAGGTGCTCTGCACGGACCCCCGAATCTACGTTTGAAGTTTGAGGGAGCAAGACAAGCAAGGAAGCAGCCCCAGTCTCTGTGCCTCTGTGCGAGCAGTGCCATGGGCAGATGAGGCTGAGCAACAGCTTTCCAGGCTAGCTCTTTCTGCCTGCGAGCTATCTGCAGACGTTCGCATTTTCAGAGCAGGACTGATAGAGGTGCTCTGCACGGACCCCCGAATCTACGTTTGAAGTTTGAGGAAGCAAGACAAGCAAGCAGCCCCAGTCTCTGTGCCTCTGTGCGAGCAGTGCCATAGGCAGATGAGGCTGAGCAACAGCTTTCCAGGCTAGCTCTTTCTGCCTGCGAGATATCTGCAGACGTTCGCATTTTCAGAGCAGGGCTGACGGAGGCCCCCTGCACGGAACCCCAAAGATACTTTTGAAGTTTGAGGTTGAAGACAAGCAAGGAAGCAGCCCCAGTCTCTGTGCCTCTGTGCGAGCAGTGCCATGGGCAGATGAGGCTGAGCAACAGCTTTCCAGGCTAGCTCTTTCTGCCTGCGAGCTATCTGCAGACGTTCGCATTTTCGGAGCAGGGCTGACGGAGGCCCCCTGCACGGAACCCCAAAGATACTTTTGAAGTTTGAGGTTGAAGACAAGCAAGGAAGCAGCCCCAGTCTCTGTGCCTCTGTGCGAGCAGTGCCATGGGCAGATGACGCTGAGCAACAGCTTTCCAGGCTAGCTCTTTCTGCCTGCGAGCTATCTGCAGACGTTCGCATTTTCAGAGCAGGGCTGCAGGATATTCCCTGCACAGACCGCCAAAGCTACGATTGAAGTTTGACGGGTTCCAGACAAGAAAGCATCCCCAGTCTCTGTGCCTCTGTGCGAGCAGTGCCATGGGCAGATGAGACTGAGCAACAGTTTTCCAGGCTTGCTTTTTCTGGCTGCGAGCTATCTGCAGACGTTCGCATTTTCAGAGCAGGGCTGATAGGGGTGCTCTGCACGGACCCCCAAATATACGCTTGAAGTTTGAGGGAGCAAGACAAGCAAGCAGCCCCAGTCTCTGTGCCTCTGTGCGAGCAGTGCCATGGGCAGATGAGGCTGAGCAACAGCTTTCCAGGCTAGCTCTTTCTGGCTGCGAGCTATCTGCAGACGTTCGCATTTTCAGAGCAGGCCTTCTGGAGGCGCCCGCCACGTTCCCCCTAAGCTACGTTTGAAGTTTGAGGTGGCAAGACAAGCAAGCAGCCCCAGTCTCTGTGCCTCTGTGCGAGCAGTGCCATGGGCAGATGAGGCTGAGCAACAGCTTTCCAGGCTAGCTCTTTCTGCCTGCGAGCTATCTGCAGACGTTCGCATTTTCAGAGCAGGACTGATAGAGGTGCTCTGCACGGACCCCCGAATCTACGTTTGAAGTTTGAGGGAGCAAGACAAGCAAGCAGCCCCAGTCTCTGTGCCTCTGTGCGAGCAGTGCATAGGCAGATGAGGCTGAGCAACAGCTTTCCAGGCTAGCTCTTTCTGCCTGCGAGCTATCTGCAGACGTTCGCATTTCGGAGCAGGCCTTCTGGAGGCACCCGGTACGGACCACCTAAGTTACGTTTGAAGTTTGAGGTGTCAAGACAAGCAAGCAGGCCCCAGTCTCTGTGCCTCTGTGCGAGCAGTGCCATGGGCAGATGACGATGAGCAACAGCTTTCCAGGCTAGCTCTTTCTGGCTGCGAGCTATCTGCAGACGTTCGCATTTTCAGAGCAGGCCTTCTGGAGGCGCCCGCCAAGTTCCCCCTAAGCTACGTTTGAAGTTTGAGGTGGCAAGACAAGCAAGCAGCCCCAGTCTCTGTGCCTCTGTGCGAGCAGTGCCATGGGCAGATGAGGCTGAGCAACAGCTTTCCAGGCTAGCTCTTTCTGGCTGCGAGCTATCTGCAGACGTTCGCATTTTCAGAGCAGGTCTGATAGAGGTCCCCTGAACGGAACCCCAAAGATACTTTTGAAGTTTGAGGTTGAAGACAAGCAAGGAAGCAGCCCCAGTCTCTGTGCCTCTGTGCGAGCAGTGCCATGGGCAGATGAGGCTGAGCAACAGCTTTCCAGGCTAGCTCTTTCTGCCTGCGAGCTATCTGCAGACGTTCGCATTTTCGGAGCAGGCCTTCTGGAGGCACTCGGTACGGAACACCTAAGTTACGTTTGAAGTTTGAGGGGGCAAGACAAGCAAGCAGCCCCAGTCTCTGTGCCTCTGTGCGAGCAGTGCCATGGGCAGATGAGGCTGAGCAACAGCTTTCCAGGCTAGCTCTTTCTGCCTGCGAGCTATCTGCAGAGGTTCGCATTTTCAGAGCAGGCCTTCTGGAGGCGCCCGCCAAGATCCCCTAAGCTACGTTTGAAGTTTGAGGTGGCAAGACAAGCAAGCAGCCCCAGTCTCTGTGCCTCTGTGCGAGCAGTGCCATGAGCAGATGAGGCTGAGCAACAGCTTTCCAGGCTAGCTCTTTCTGCCTGCGAGCTATCTGCAGACGTTCGCATTTTCAGAGCAGGTTTGATAGAGGTGCTCTGCACGGACCCCCGAATCTACGTTTGAAGTTTGAGGGAGCAAGACAAGCAAGCAGCCCCAGTCTCTGTGCCTCTGTGCGAGCAGTGCCATGGGCAGATGACGCTGAGCAACAGCTTTCCAGGCTAGCTCTTTCTGGCTGCGAGCTATCTGCAGACGTTCGCATTTTCAGAGCAGGCCTTCTGGAGGCGCCCGCCAAGTTCCCCCTAAGCTACGTTTGAAGTTTGAGGTGGCAAGACAAGCAAGCAGCCCCAGTCTCTGTGCCTCTGTGCGAGCAGTGCCATGGGCAGATGAGGCTGAGCAACAGCTTTCCAGGCTAGCTCTTTCTGCCTGCGAGCTATCTGCAGACGTTCGCATTTTCAGAGCAGGGCTGCGGGATATTCCCTGCACAGACCGCCAAAGCTACGATTGAAGTTTGACGGGTTCCAGACAAGAAAGCATCCCCAGTCTCTGTGCCTCTGTGCGAGCAGTGCCATGGGCAGATGAGGCTGAGCAACAGTTTTCCAGGCTTGCTTTTTCTGGCTGCGAGCTATCTGCAGACGTTCGCATTTTCAGAGCAGGGCTTCTGGAGGTGCCCTGCACGGACCCCCGAAGATACGTTTGAAGTTTGAGGTGTCAAGACAAGCAAGCAGGCCCAGTCTCTGTGCCTCTGTGCGAGCAGTGCCATGGGCAGATGAGGCTGAGCAACAGCTTTCCAGGCTAGCTCTTTCTGGCTGCGAGCTATCTGCAGCCGTTCGCATTTTCAGAGCAGGGCTGCCGGATACGCTGGCCAAGGACCCACAAAGATACGTTTGAAGTTTGAGGGGGCAAGACAAGCAAGCAGCCCCAGTCTCTGTGCCTCTGTGCGAGCAGTGCCATGGGCAGATGAGGCTGAGCAAGAGCTTTCCAGGCTAGCTCTTTCTGCCTGCGAGCTATCTGCAGACGTTCGCATTTTCGGAGCAGGCCTTCTGGAGGCACCCGGTACGGACCACCTAAGTTACGTTTGAAGTTTGAGGGGGCAAAACAAGCAAGCAGCCCCAGTCTCTGTGCCTCTGTGCGAGCAGTGCCATGGGCAGATGAGGCTGAGCAACAGCTTTCCAGGCTAGCTCTTTCTGCCTGCGAGCTATCTGCAGACGTTCGCATTTTCAGAGCAGGGCTGATAGAGGTGCTCTGCACGGACCCCCGAATCTACGTTTGAAGTTTGAGGGAGCAAGACAAGCAAGGAAGCAGCCCCAGTCTCTGTGCCTCTGTGCGAGCAGTGCCATGGGCAGATGAGGCTGAGCAACAGCTTTCCAGGCTAGCTCTTTCTGCCTGCGAGCTATCTGCAGACGTTCGCATTTTCAGAGCAGGACTGATAGAGGTGCTCTGCACGGACCCCCGAATCTACGTTTGAAGTTTGAGGAAGCAAGACAAGCAAGCAGCCCCAGTCTCTGTGCCTCTGTGCGAGCAGTGCCATAGGCAGATGAGGCTGAGCAACAGCTTTCCAGGCTAGCTCTTTCTGCCTGCGAGATATCTGCAGACGTTCGCATTTTCAGAGCAGGGCTGACGGAGGCCCCCTGCACGGAACCCCAAAGATACTTTTGAAGTTTGAGGTTGAAGACAAGCAAGGAAGCAGCCCCAGTCTCTGTGCCTCTGTGCGAGCAGTGCCATGGGCAGATGAGGCTGAGCAACAGCTTTCCAGGCTAGCTCTTTCTGCCTGCGAGCTATCTGCAGACGTTCGCATTTTCGGAGCAGGGCTGACGGAGGCCCCCTGCACGGAACCCCAAAGATACTTTTGAAGTTTGAGGTTGAAGACAAGCAAGGAAGCAGCCCCAGTCTCTGTGCCTCTGTGCGAGCAGTGCCATGGGCAGATGACGCTGAGCAACAGCTTTCCAGGCTAGCTCTTTCTGCCTGCGAGCTATCTGCAGACGTTCGCATTTTCAGAGCAGGGCTGCGGGATATTCCCTGCACAGACCGCCAAAGCTACGTTTGAAGTTTGACGGGTTCAAGACAAGAAAGCATCCCCAGTCTCTGTGCCTCTCTGCGAGCAGTGCCATGAGCAGATGAGGCTGAGCAACAGCTTCCCAGGCTAGCTCTTTCTGCCTGCGAGCTATCTGCAGACGTTCGCATTTTCGGAGCAGGGCTGCGGGATATTCCCTGCACGGACCGCCAAAGCTACGTTTGAAGTTTGACGGTTTCAAGACAAGCAAGCATCCCCAGTCTCTGTGCCTCTGTGCGAGCAGTGCCATGGGCAGATGACGATGAGCAACAGCTTTACAGGCTAGCTCTTTCTGGCTGCGAGCTATCTGCAGACGTTCGCATTTTCAGAGCAGGCCTTCTGGAGGCGCCCGCCAAGTTCCCCCTAAGCTACGTTTGAAGTTTGAGGTGGCAAGACAAGCAAGCAGCCCCAGTCCCTGTGCCTCTGTGCGAGCAGTGCCATGGGCAGATGAGGCTGAGCAACAGCTTTCCAGGCTAGCTCTTTCTGCCTGCGAGCTATCTGCAGACGTTCGCATTTTCAGAGCAGGGCTGCAGGATATTCCCTGCACAGACCGCCAAAGCTACGATTGAAGTTTGACGGGTTCCAGACAAGAAAGCATCCCCAGTCTCTGTGCCTCTGTGCGAGCAGTGCCATGGGCAGATGAGACTGAGCAACAGTTTTCCAGGCTTGCTTTTTCTGGCTGCGAGCTATCTGCAGACGTTCGCATTTTCAGAGCAGGGCTGATAGAGGTGCTCTGCACGGACCCCCAAATATACGCTTGAAGTTTGAGGGAGCAAGACAAGCAAGCAGCCCCAGTCTCTGTGCCTCTGTGCGAGCAGTGCCATGGGCAGATGAGGCTGAGCAACAGCTTTCCAGGCTAGCTCTTTCTGCCTGCGAGCTATCTGCAGACGTTCGCATTTTCAGAGCAGGGCTGCAGGATATTCCCTGCACAGACCGCCAAAGCTACGATTGAAGTTTGACGGGTTCCAGACAAGAAAGCATCCCCAGTCTCTGTGCCTCTGTGCGAGCAGTGCCATGGGCAGATGAGGCTGAGCAACAGTTTTCCAGGCTTGCTTTTTCTGGCTGCGAGCTATCTGCAGACGTTCGCATTTTCAGAGCAGGGCTTCTGGAGGTGCCCTGCACGGACCCCCGAAGATACGTTTGAAGTTTGACGTGTCAAGACAAGCAAGCAGGCCCCGTCTATGTGCCTCTGTGCGAGCAGTGCCATGGGCAGATGAGGCTGAGCAACAGCTTTCCAGGCTAGCTCTTTCTGGCTGCGAGCTATCTGCAGACGTTCGCATTTTCAGAGCAGGCCTTCTGGAGGCGCCCGCCACGTTCCCCCTAAGCTACGTTTGAAGTTTGAGGTGGCAAGACAAGCAAGCAGCCCCAGTCTCTGTGCCTCTGTGCGAGCAGTGCCATGGGCAGATGAGGCTGAGCAACAGCTTTCCAGGCTAGCTCTTTCTGCCTGCGAGCTATCTGCAGACGTTCGCATTTTCAGAGCAGGACTGATAGAGGTGCTCTGCACGGACCCCCGAATCTACGTTTGAAGTTTGAGGGAGCAAGACAAGCAAGCAGCCCCAGTCTCTGTGCCTCTGTGCGAGCAGTGCATAGGCAGATGAGGCTGAGCAACAGCTTTCCAGGCTAGCTCTTTCTGCCTGCGAGCTATCTGCAGACGTTCGCATTTTCGGAGCAGGCCTTCTGGAGGCACCCGGTACGGACCACCTAAGTTACGTTTGAAGTTTGAGGGGGCAAAACAAGCAAGCAGCCCCAGTCTCTGTGCCTCTGTGCGAGCAGTGCCATGGGCAGATGACGATGAGCAACAGCTTTCCAGGCTAGCTCTTTCTGGCTGCGAGCTATCTGCAGACGTTCGCATTTTCAGAGCAGGCCTTCTGGAGGCGCCCGCCAAGTTCCCCCTAAGCTACGTTTGAAGTTTGAGGTGGCAAGACAAGCAAGCAGCCCCAGTCTCTGTGCCTCTGTGCGAGCAGTGCCATAGGCAGATGAGGCTGAGCAACAGCTTTCCAGGCTAGCTCTTTCTGGCTGCGAGCTATCTGCAGACGTTCGCATTTTCAGAGCAGGTCTGATAGAGGTCCCCTGAACGGAACCCCAAAGATACTTTTGAAGTTTGAGGTTGAAGACAAGCAAGGAAGCAGCCCCAGTCTCTGTGCCTCTGTGCGAGCAGTGCCATGGGCAGATGAGGCTGAGCAACAGCTTTCCAGGCTAGCTCTTTCTGCCTGCGAGCTATCTGCAGACGTTCGCATTTTCGGAGCAGGCCTTCTGGAGGCACTCGGTACGGAACACCTAAGTTACGTTTGAAGTTTGAGGGGGCAAGACAAGCAAGCAGCCCCAGTCTCTGTGCCTCTGTGCGAGCAGTGCCATGGGCAGATGAGGCTGAGCAACAGCTTTCCAGGCTAGCTCTTTCTGCCTGCGAGCTATCTGCAGACGTTCGCATTTTCAGAGCAGGCCTTCTGGAGGCGCCCGCCAAGATCCCCTAAGCTACGTTTGAAGTTTGAGGTGGCAAGACAAGCAAGCAGCCCCAGTCTCTGTGCCTCTGTGCGAGCAGTGCCATGAGCAGATGAGGCTGAGCAACAGCTTTCCAGGCTAGCTCTTTCTGCCTGCGAGCTATCTGCAGACGTTCGCATTTTCAGAGCAGGTTTGATAGAGGTGCTCTGCACGGACCCCCGAATCTACGTTTGAAGTTTGAGGGAGCAAGACAAGCAAGCAGCCCCAGTCTCTGTGCCTCTGTGCGAGCAGTGCCATGGGCAGATGACGCTGAGCAACAGCTTTCCAGGCTAGCTCTTTCTGCCTGCGAGCTATCTGCAGACGTTCGCATTTTCGGAGCAGGGCTGACGGAGGCCCCCTGCACGGAACCCCAAAGATACTTTTGAAGTTAGAGGTGGAAGACAAGCAAGGAAGCAGCCCCAGGCTCTGTGCCTCTGTGCGAGCAGTGCCATGGGCAGATGACGCTGAGCAACAGCTTTCCAGGCTAGCTCTTTCTGCCTGCGAGCTATCTGCAGACGTTCGCATTTTCAGAGCAGGGCTGCGGGATATTCCCTGCACAGACCGCCAAAGCTACGATTGAAGTTTGACGGGTTCAAGACAAGAAAGCATTCCCAGTCTCTGTGCCTCTGTGCGAGCAGTGCCATGGGCAGATGAGGCTGAGCAACAGCTTTCCAGGCTTGCTTTTTATGGCTGCGAGCTATCTGCAGACGTTCGCATTTTCAGAACAGGGCTTCTGGAGGTGCCCTGCACGGACCCCCGAAGATACGTTTGAAGTTTGAGGTGTCAAGACAAGCAAGCAGGCCCCGTCTCTGTGCCTCTGTGCGAGCAGTGCCATGGGCAGATGAGGCTGAGCAACAGTTTTCCAGGCTTGCTTTTTCTGGCTGCGAGCTATCTGCAGACGTTCGCATTTTCAGAGCAGGACTTCTGGAGGTGCCCTGCACGGACCCCCGAAGATACGTTTGAAGTTTGACGTGTCAAGACAAGCAAGCAGGCCCCGTCTATGTGCCTCTGTGCGAGCAGTGCCATGGGCAGATGAGGCTGAGCAACAGCTTTCCAGGCTAGCTCTTTCTGCCTGCGAGCTATCTGCAGACGTTCGCATTTTCGGAGCAGGCCTTCTGGAGGCACTCGGTACGGAACACCTAAGTTACGTTTGAAGTTTGAGGGGGCAAGACAAGCAAGCAGCCCCAGTCTCTGTGCCTCTGTGCGAGCAGTGCCATGGGCAGATGAGGCTGAGCAACAGCTTTCCAGGCTAGCTCTTTCTGCCTGCGAGCTATCTGCAGACGTTCGCATTTTCAGAGCAGGCCTTCTGGAGGCGCCCGCCAAGATCCCCTAAGCTACGTTTGAAGTTTGAGGTGGCAAGACAAGCAAGCAGCCCCAGTCTCTGTGCCTCTGTGCGAGCAGTGCCATGAGCAGATGAGGCTGAGCAACAGCTTTCCAGGCTAGCTCTTTCTGCCTGCGAGCTATCTGCAGACGTTCGCATTTTCAGAGCAGGGCTGCGGGATATTCCCTGCACAGACCGCCAAAGCTACGATTGAAGTTTGACGGGTTCAAGACAAGAAAGCATTCCCAGTCTCTGTGCCTCTGTGCGAGCAGTGCCATGGGCAGATGAGGCTGAGCAACAGCTTTCCAGGCTAGCTCTTTCTGCCTGCGAGCTATCTGCAGACGTTCGCATTTTCAGAGCAGGCCTTCTGGAGGCGCCCACCAAGTTCCCCCTAAGCTACGTTTGAAGTTTGAGGTGGCAAGACAAGCAAGCAGCCCCAGTCTCTGTGCCTCTGTGCGAGCAGTGCCATGGGCAGATGAGGCTGAGCAACAGCTTTCCAGGCTAGCTCTTTCTGGCTGCGAGCTATCTGCAGACGTTCGCATTTTCAGAGCAGGTCTGATAGAGGTCCCCTGCACGGAACCCCAAAGATACTTTTGAAGTTTGAGGTTGAAGACAAGCAAGGAAGCAGCCCCAGTCTCTGTGCCTCTGTGCGAGCAGTGCCATGGGCAGATGAGGCTGAGCAACAGCTTTCCAGGCTAGCTCTTTCTGCCTGCGAGCTATCTGCAGATGTTCGCATTTTCAGAGCAGGCCTTCTGGAGGTGCCCGCCAAGTTCCCCCTAAGTTACGTTTGAAGGTTGAGGTGGCAAGACAAGCAAGCAGCCCCAGTCTCTGTGCCTCTGTGCGAGCAGTGCCATGGGCAGATGAGGCTGAGCAACAGCTTTCCAGGCTAGCTCTTTCTGCCTGCGAGCTATCTGCAGACGTTCGCATTTTCAGAGCAGGGCTGATAGAGGTGCTCTGCACGGACCCCCGAATCTACGTTTGAAGTTTGAGGGAGCAAGACAAGCAAGCAGCCCCAGTCTCTGTGCCTCTGTGCGAGCAGTGCCATGGGCAGATGAGGCTGAGCAACAGCTTTCCAGGCTAGCTCTTTCTGCCTGCGAGCTATCTGCAGACGTTCGCATTTTCGGAGCAGGGCTGACGGAGGCCCCCTGCACGGAACCCCAAAGATACTTTTGAAGTT
Organism: Opisthocomus hoazin; assembly: GCF_030867145.1. Lineage (NCBI taxonomy): Eukaryota > Metazoa > Chordata > Aves > Opisthocomiformes > Opisthocomidae > Opisthocomus > Opisthocomus hoazin. Next base: position 14,337,299 of record NC_134430.1, on the reverse strand, counting down.
TGAGGTGGAAGACAAGCAAGGAAGCAGCCCCAGTCTCTGTGCCTCTGTGCGAGCAGTGCCATGGGCAGATGACGCTGAGCAACAGCTTTCCAGGCTAGCTCTTTCTGCCTGCGAGCTATCTGCAGACGTTCGCATTTTCAGAGCAGGTCTGCGGGATATTCCCTGCACAGACCGCCAAAGCTACGATTGAAGTTTGACGGGTTCAAGACAAGAAATCATTCCCAGTCTCTGTGCCTCTGTGCGAGCAGTGCCATGGGCAGATGAGGCTGAGCAACAGCTTTCCAGGCTTGCTTTTTATGGCTGCGAGCTATCTGCAGACGTTCGCATTTTCAGAGCAGGGCTTCTGGAGGTGCCCTGCACGGACCCCCGAAGATACGTTTGAACTTTGAGGTGTCAAGACAAGCAAGCAGGCCCCGTCTCTGTGCCTCTGTGCGAGCAGTGCCATGGGCAGATGAGGCTGAGCAACAGCTTTCCAGGCTAGCTCTTTCTGGCTGCGAGCTATTGCAGACGTTCGCATTTTCAGAGCAGGCCTTCTGGAGGCGCTCGCCAAGTTCCCGCTAAGCTACGTTTGAAGTTTGAGGTGGCAAGACAAGCAAGCAGCCCCAGTCTCTGTGCCTCTGTGCGAGCAGTGCCATGGGCAGATGAGGCTGAGCAACAGCTTTCCAGGCTAGCTCTTTCTGCCTGCGAGCTATCTGCAGACGTTCGCATTTTCAGAGCAGGGCTGCAGGATATTCCCTGCACAGACCGCCAAAGCTACGATTGAAGTTTGACGGGTTCCAGACAAGAAAGCATCCCCAGTCTCTGTGCCTCTGTGCGAGCAGTGCCATGGGCAGATGAGGCTGAGCAACCGTTTTCCAGGCTTGCTTTTTCTGGCTGCGAGCTATCTGCAGACGTTCGCATTTTCAGAGCAGGGCTTCTGGAGGTGCCCTGCACGGACCCCCGAAGATACGTTTGAAGTTTGAGGTGTCAAGACAAGCAAGCAGGCCCCGTCTATGTGCCTCTGTGCGAGCAGTGCCATGGGCAGATGAGGCTGAGCAACAGCTTTCCAGGCTAGCTCTTTCTGCCTGCGAGCTATCTGCAGCCGTTCGCATTTTCAGAGCAGGGCTGCCGGATACTCTGGCCAAGGACCCACAAAGCTACGTTTGAAGTTTGAGGTGGCAAGACAAGAAAGCAGCCCCAGTCTCTGTGCCTCTGTGCGAGCAGTGCCATGGGCAGATGAGGCTGAGCAACAGCTTTCCAGGCTAGCTCTTTCTGCCTGCGAGCTATCTGCAGACGTTCACATTTTCAGAGCAGGACTTCTGGAGGCACCCGGTACGGAACTCCTAAGTTACGTTTGAAGTTTGAGGGAGAAAGACAAGCAAGCAGCCCCAGTCTCTGTGCCTCTGTGCGAGCATTGCCATGGGCAGATGACGCTGAGCAACAGCTTTCCAGGCTAGCTTTTTCTGTCTGCGAGCTATCTGCAGACGTTCGCATTTTCAGAGCAGGCCTTCTGGAGACGCCCGCCAAGTTCCCCCTAAGCTACGTTTGAAGTTTGAGGTGGCAAGACAAGCAAGCAGCCCCAGTCTCTGTGCATCTGTGCGAGCAGTGCCATGGGCAGATGAGGCTGAGCAACAGCTTTCCAGGCTAGCTCTTTCTGGCTGCGAGCTATCTGCAGACGTTCGCATTTTCAGAGCAGGACTGATAGAGGTGCTCTGCCCGGACCCCCGAATCTACGTTTGAAGTTTGAGGGAGCAAGACAAGCAAGCAGCCCCAGTCTCTGTGCCTCTGTGCGAGCAGTGCCATAGGCAGATGAGGCTGAGCAACAGCTTTCCAGGCTAGCTCTTTCTGCCTGCGAGCTATCTGCAGACGTTCGCATTTTCGGAGCAGGGCTGACGGAGGCCACCTGCACGGAACCCCAAAGATACTTTGAAGTTTGAGGTTGAAGACAAGCAAGGAAGCAGCCCCAGTCTCTGTGCCTCTGTGCGAGCAGTGCCATGGGCAGATGAGGCTGAGCAACAGCTTTCCAGGCTAGCTCTTTCTGCCTGCGAGCTATCTGCAGACGTTCGCATTTTCGGAGCAGGGCTGACGGAGGCCCCCTGCACGGAACCCCAAAGATACTTTTGAAGTTTGAGGTGGAAGACAAGCAAGGAAGCAGCCCCAGGCTCTGTGCCTCTGTGCGAGCAGTGCCATGGGCAGATGACGCTGAGCAACAGCTTTCCAGGCTAGCTCTTTCTGCCTGCGAGCTATCTGCAGCCGTTCGCATTTTCAGAGCAGGGCTGCGGGATATTCCCTGCACAGACCGCCAAAGCTACGATTGAAGTTTGACGGGTTCAAGACAAGAAATCATTCCCAGTCTCTGTGCCTCTGTGCGAGCAGTGCCATGGGCAGATGAGGCTGAGCAACAGCTTTCCAGGCTTGCTTTTTATGGCTGCGAGCTATCTGCAGACGTTCGCATTTTCAGAACAGGGCTTCTGGAGGTGCCCTGCACGGACCCCCGAAGATACGTTTGAAGTTTGAGGGAGCAAGACAAGCAAGCAGGCCCCGTCTCTGTGCCTCTGTGCGAGCAGTGCCATGGGCAGATGAGGCTGAGCAACAGCTTTCCAGGCTAGCTCTTTCTGCCTGCGAGCTATTGCAGACGTTCGCATTTTCAGAGCAGGCCTTCTGGAGGCGCTCGCCAAGTTCCCGCTAAGCTACGTTTGAAGTTTGAGGAAGCAAGACAAGCAAGCAGCCCCAGTCTCTGTGCCTCTGTGCGAGCAGTGCCATGGGCAGATGAGGCTGAGCAACAGCTTTCCAGGCTAGATCTTTCTGCCTGCGAGCTATCTGCAGACGTTCGCATTTTCAGAGCAGGGCTGCAGGATATTCCCTGCACAGACCGCCAAAGCTACGATTGAAGTTTGACGGGTTCCAGACAAGAAAGCATCCCCAGTCTCTGTGCCTCTGTGCGAGCAGTGCCATGGGCAGATGAGGCTGAGCAACAGTTTTCCAGGCTTGCTTTTTCTGGCTGCGAGCTATCTGCAGACGTTCGCATTTTCAGAGCAGGGCTTCTGGAGGTGCCCTGCACGGACCCCCGAAGATACGTTTGAAGTTTGACGTGTCAAGGCAAGCAAGCAGGCCCCGTCTCTGTGCCTCTGTGCGAGCAGTGCCATGGGCAGATGAGGCTGAGCAACAGCTTTCCAGGCTAGCTCTTTCTGCCTGCGAGCTATCTGCAGCCGTTCGCATTTTCAGAGCAGGGCTGCCGGATACGCTGGCCAAGGACCCACAAAGCTACGTTTGAAGTTTGAGGGGGCAAGACAAGCAAGCAGCCCCAGTCTCTGTGCCTCTGTGCGAGCAGTGCCATGGGCAGATGAGGCTGAGCAACAGCTTTCCAGGCTAGCTCTTTCTGCCTGCGAGCTATCTGCAGACGTTCGCATTTTCAGAGCACGCCTTCTGGAGGCGCCCGCCAAGTTCCCCCTAAGCTACGTTTGAAGTTTGAGGTGGCAAGACAAGCAAGCAGCCCCAGTCTCTGTGCCTCTGTGCGAGCAGTGCCATGGGCAGATGAGGCTGAGCAACAGCTTTCCAGGCTAGCTCTTTCTGGCTGCGAGCTATCTGCAGACGTTCGCATTTTCAGAGCAGGTCTGATAGAGGTCCCCTGCACGGAACCCCAAAGATACTTTTGAAGTTTGAGGTTGAAGACAAGCAAGGAAGCAGCCCCAGTCTCTGTGCCTTAGTGCGAGCAGTGCCATGGGCAGATGAGGCTGAGCAACAGCTTTCCAGGCTAGCTCTTTCTGCCTGCGAGCTATCTGCAGACGTTCGCATTTTCAGAGCAGGCCTTCTGGAGGCGCCCGCCAAGTTCCCCCTAAGCTACGTTTGAAGGTTGAGGTGGCAAGACAAGCAAGCAGCCCCAGTCTCTGTGCCTCTGTGCGAGCAGTGCCATGGGCAGATGAGGCTGAGCAACAGCTTTCCAGGCTAGCTCTTTCTGCCTGCGAGCTATCTGCAGACGTTCGCATTTTCAGAGCAGGGCTGATAGAGGTGCTCTGCACGGACCCCCGAATCTACGTTTGAAGTTTGAGGGAGCAAGACAAGCAAGCAGCCCCAGTCTCTGTGCCTCTGTGCGAGCAGTGCCATGGGCAGATGAGGCTGAGCAACAGCTTTCCAGGCTAGCTCTTTCTGCCTGCGAGCTATCTGCAGACGTTCGCATTTTCGGAGCAGGGCTGACGGAGGCCCCCTGCACGGAACCCCAAAGATACTTTTGAAGTTTGAGGTGGAAGACAAGCAAGGAAGCAGCCCCAGTCTCTGTGCCTCTGTGCGAGCAGTGCCATGGGCAGATGACGCTGAGCAACAGCTTTCCAGGCTAGCTCTTTCTGCCTGCGAGCTATCTGCAGCCGTTCGCATTTTCAGAGCAGGGCTGCGGGATATTCCCTGCACAGACCGCCAAAGCTACGATTGAAGTTTGACGGGTTCAAGACAAGAAATCATTCCCAGTCTCTGTGCCTCTGTGCGAGCAGTGCCATGGGCAGATGAGGCTGAGCAACAGCTTTCCAGGCTTGCTTTTTATGGCTGCGAGCTATCTGCAGACGTTCGCATTTTCAGAGCAGGGCTTCTAGAGGTGCCCTGCACGGACCCCCGAAGATACGTTTGAACTTTGAGGTGTCAAGACAAGCAAGCAGGCCCCGTCTCTGTGCCTCTGTGCGAGCAGTGCCATGGGCAGATGAGGCTGAGCAACAGCTTTCCAGGCTAGCTCTTTCTGCCTGCGAGCTATTGCAGACGTTCGCATTTTCAGAGCAGGCCTTCTGGAGGCGCTCGCCAAGTTCCCCCTAAGCTACGTTTGAAGTTTGAGGTGGCAAGACAAGCAAGCAGCCCCAGTCTCTGTGCCTCTGTGCGAGCAGTGCCATGGGCAGATGAGGCTGAGCAACAGCTTTCCAGGCTAGATCTTTCTGCCTGCGAGCTATCTGCAGACGTTCGCATTTTCAGAGCAGGGCTGCAGGATATTCCCTGCACAGACCGCCAAAGCTACGATTGAAGTTTGACGGGTTCCAGACAAGAAAGCATCCCCAGTCTCTGTGCCTCTGTGCGAGCAGTGCCATGGGCAGATGAGGCTGAGCAACCGATTTCCAGGCTTGCTTTTTCTGGCTGCGAGCTATCTGCAGACGTTCGCATTTTCAGAGCAGGGCTTCTGGAGGTGCCCTGCACGGACCCCCGAAGATACGTTTGAAGTTTGACGTGTCAAGACAAGCAAGCAGGCCCCGTCTCTGTGCCTCTGTGCGAGCAGTGCCATGGGCAGATGAGGCTGAGCAACAGATTTCCAGGCTAGCTCTTTCTGCCTGCGAGCTATCTGCAGCCGTTCGCATTTTCAGAGCAGGGCTGCCGGATACGCTGGCCAAGGACCCACAAAGCTACGTTTGAAGTTTGAGGGGGCAAGACAAGCAAGCAGCCCCAGTCTCTGTGCCTCTGTGCGAGCAGTGCCATGGGCAGATGAGGCTGAGCAACAGCTTTCCAGGCTAGCTCCTTCTGCCTGCGAGCTATCTGCAGACGTTCGCATTTTCAGAGCACGCCTTCTGGAGGCGCCCGCCAAGTTCCCCCTAAGCTACGTTTGAAGTTTGAGGTGGCAAGACAAGCAAGCAGCCCCAGTCTCTGTGCCTCTGTGCGAGCAGTGCCATGGGCAGATGAGGCTGAGCAACAGCTTTCCAGGCTAGCTCTTTCTGGCTGCGAGCTATCTGCAGACGTTCGCATTTTCAGAGCAGGTCTGATAGAGGTCCCCTGCACGGAACCCCAAAGATACTTTTGAAGTTTGAGGTTGAAGACAAGCAAGGAAGCAGCCCCAGTCTCTGTGCCTCTGTGCGAGCAGTGCCATGGGCAGATGAGGCTGAGCAACAGCTTTCCAGGCTAGCTCTTTCTGCCTGCGAGCTATCTGCAGACGTTCGCATTTTCAGAGCAGGCCTTCTGGAGGCGCCCGCCAAGTTCCCCCTAAGCTACGTTTGAAGGTTGAGGTGGCAAGACAAGCAAGCAGCCCCAGTCTCTGTGCCTCTGTGCGAGCAGTGCCATGGGCAGATGAGGCTGAGCAACAGCTTTCCAGGCTAGCTCTTTCTGCCTGCGAGCTATCTGCAGACGTTCGCATTTTCAGAGCAGGGCTGATAGAGGTGCTCTGCACGGACCCCCGAATCTACGTTTGAAGTTTGAGGGAGCAAGACAAGCAAGCAGCCCCAGTCTCTGTGCCTCTGTGCGAGCAGTGCCATGGGCAGATGAGGCTGAGCAACAGCTTTCCAGGCTAGCTCTTTCTGCCTGCGAGCTATCTGCAGACGTTCGCATTTTCGGAGCAGGGCTGACGGAGGCCCCCTGCACGGAACCCCAAAGATACTTTTGAAATTTGAGGTGGAAGACAAGCAAGGAAGCAGCCCCAGTCTCTGTGCCTCTGTGCGAGCAGTGCCATGGGCAGATGAGGCTGAGCAACAGCTTTCCAGGCTAGCTCTTTCTGCCTGCGAGCTATCTGCAGCCGTTCGCATTTTCAGAGCAGGGCTGCGGGATATTCCCTGCACAGACCGCCAAAGCTACGATTGAAGTTTGACGGGTTCAAGACAAGAAATCATTCCCAGTCTCTGTGCCTCTGTGCGAGCAGTGCCATGGGCAGATGAGGCTGAGCAACAGCTTTCCAGGCTTGCTTTTTATGGCTGCGACCTATCTGCAGACGTTCGCATTTTCAGAGCAGGGCTTCTGGAGGTGCCCTGCACGGACCCCCGAAGATACGTTTGAAGTTTGAGGTGTCAAGACAAGCAAGCAGGCCCCGTCTCTGTGCCTCTGTGTGAGCAGTGCCATGGGCAGATGAGGCTGAGCAACAGCTTTCCAGGCTAGCTCTTTCTGGCTGCGAGCTATTGCAGACGTTCGCATTTTCAGAGCAGGCCTTCTGGAGGCGCTCGCCAAGTTCCCGCTAAGCTACGTTTGAAGTTTGAGGTGGCAAGACAAGCAAGCAGCCCCAGTCTCTGTGCCTCTGTGCGAGCAGTGCCATGGGCAGATGAGGCTGAGCAACAGCTTTCCAGGCTAGCTCTTTCTGCCTGCGAGCTATCTGCAGACGTTCGCATTTTCAGAGCAGGGCTGCAGGATATTCCCTGCACAGACCGCCAAAGCTACGATTGAAGTTTGACGGGTTCCAGACAAGAAAGCATCCCCAGTCTCTGTGCCTCTGTGCGAGCAGTGCCATGGGCAGATGAGGCTGAGCAACAGTTTTCCAGGCTTGCTTTTTCTGGCTGCGAGCTATCTGCAGACGTTCGCATTTTCAGAGCAGGGCTTCTGGAGGTGCCCTGCACGGACCCCCGAAGATACGTTTGAAGTTGACGTGTCAAGACAAGCAAGCAGGCCCCGTCTCTGTGCCTCTGTGCGAGCAGTGCCATGGGCAGATGAGGCTGAGCAACAGATTTCCAGGCTAGCTCTTTCTGCCTGCGAGCTATCTGCAGCCGTTCGCATTTTCAGAGCAGGGCTGCCGGATACGCTGGCCAAGGACCCACAAAGCTACGTTTGAAGTTTGAGGGGGCAAGACAAGCAAGCAGCCCCAGTCTCTGTGCCTCTGTGCGAGCAGTGCCATGGGCAGATGAGGCTGAGCAACAGCTTTCCAGGCTAGCTCCTTCTGCCTGCGAGCTATCTGCAGACGTTCGCATTTTCAGAGCACGCCTTCTGGAGGCGCCCGCCAAGTTCCCCCTAAGCTACGTTTGAAGTTTGAGGTGGCAAGACAAGCAAGCAGCCCCAGTCTCTGTGCCTCTGTGCGAGCAGTGCCATGGGCAGATGAGGCTGAGCAACAGCTTTCCAGGCTAGCTCTTTCTGGCTGCGAGCTATCTGCAGACGTTCGCATTTTCAGAGCAGGTCTGATAGAGGTCCCCTGCACGGAACCCCAAAGATACTTTTGAAGTTTGAGGTTGAAGACAAGCAAGGAAGCAGCCCCAGTCTCTGTGCCTCTGTGCGAGCAGTGCCATGGGCAGATGAGGCTGAGCAACAGCTTTCCAGGCTAGCTCTTTCTGCCTGCGAGCTATCTGCAGACGTTCGCATTTTCAGAGCAGGCCTTCTGGAGGCGCCCGCCAAGTTCCCCCTAAGCTACGTTTGAAGTTTGAGGTGGCAAGACAAGCAAGCAGCCCCAGTCTCTGTGCCTCTGTGCGAGCAGTGCCATGGGCAGATGAGGCTGAGCAACAGCTTTCCAGGCTAGCTCTTTCTGCCTGCGAGCTATCTGCAGACGTTCGCATTTTCAGAGCAGGGCTGATAGAGGTGCTCTGCACGGACCCCCGAATCTACGTTTGAAGTTTGAGGGAGCAAGACAAGCAAGCAGCCCCAGTCTCTGTGCCTCTGTGCGAGCAGTGCCATGGGCAGATGAGGCTGAGCAACAGCTTTCCAGGCTAGCTCTTTCTGCCTGCGAGCTATCTGCAGACGTTCGCATTTTCGGAGCAGGGCTGACGGAGGCCCCCTGCACGGAACCCCAAAGATACTTTTGAAGTTTGAGGTGGAAGACAAGCAAGGAAGCAGCCCCAGTCTCTGTGCCTCTGTGCGAGCAGTGCCATGGGCAGATGAGGCTGAGCAACAGCTTTCCAGGCTAGCTCTTTCTGCCTGCGAGCTATCTGCAGCCGTTCGCATTTTCAGAGCAGGGCTGCGGGATATTCCCTGCACAGACCGCCAAAGCTACGATTGAAGTTTGACGGGTTCAAGACAAGAAATCATTCCCAGTCTCTGTGCCTCTGTGCGAGCAGTGCCATGGGCAGATGAGGCTGAGCAACAGCTTTCCAGGCTTGCTTTTTATGGCTGCGACCTATCTGCAGACGTTCGCATTTTCAGAGCAGGGCTTCTGGAGGTGCCCTGCACGGACCCCCGAAGATACGTTTGAACTTTGAGGTGTCAAGACAAGCAAGCAGGCCCCGTCTATGTGCCTCTGTGCGAGCAGTGCCATGGGCAGATGAGGCTGAGCAACAGCTTTCCAGGCTAGCTCTTTCTGCCTGCGAGCTATCTGCAGACGTTCGCATTTTCAGAGCACGCCTTCTGGAGGCGCCCACCAAGTTCCCCCTAAGCTACGTTTGAAGTTTGAGGTGGCAAGACAAGCAAGCAGCCCCAGTCTCTGTGCCTCTGTGCGAGCAGTGCCATGGGCAGATGAGGCTGAGCAACAGCTTTCCAGGCTAGCTCTTTCTGGCTGCGAGCTATCTGCAGACGTTCGCATTTTCAGAGCAGGTCTGATAGAGGTCCCCTGCACGGAACCCCAAAGATACTTTTGAAGTTTGAGGTTGAAGACAAGCAAGGAAGCAGCCCCAGTCTCTGTGCCTCTGTGCGAGCAGTGCCATGGGCAGATGAGGCTGAGCAACAGCTTTCCAGGCTAGCTCTTTCTGCCTGCGAGCTATCTGCAGACGTTCGCATTTTCAGAGCAGGCCTTCTGGAGGTGCCCGCCAAGTTCCCCCTAACCTACGTTTGAAGGTTGAGGTGGCAAGACAAGCAAGCAGCCCCAGTCTCTGTGCCTCTGTGCGAGCAGTGCCATGGGCAGATGAGGCTGAGCAACAGCTTTCCAGGCTAGCTCTTTCTGCCTGCGAGCTATCTGCAGACGTTCGCATTTTCAGAGCAGGGCTGATAGAGGTGCTCTGCACGGACCCCCGAATCTACGTTTGAAGTTTGAGGGAGCAAGACAAGCAAGCAGCCCCAGTCTCTGTGCCTCTGTGCGAGCAGTGCCATGGGCAGATGAGGCTGAGCAACAGCTTTCCAGGCTAGCTCTTTCTGCCTGCGAGCTATCTGCAGACGTTCGCATTTTCGGAGCAGGGCTGACGGAGGCCCCCTGCACGGAACCCCAAAGATACTTTTGAAGTTTGAGGTGGAAGACAAGCAAGGAAGCAGCCCCAGTCTCTGTGCCTCTGTGCGAGCAGTGCCATGGGCAGATGACGCTGAGCAACAGCTTTCCAGGCTAGCTCTTTCTGCCTGCGAGCTATCTGCAGACGTTCGCATTTTCAGAGCAGGGCTGCGGGATATTCCCTGCACAGACCGCCAAAGCTACGATTGAAGTTTGACGGGTTCAAGACAAGAAATCATTCCCAGTCTCTGTGCCTCTGTGCGAGCAGTGCCATGGGCAGATGAGGCTGAGCAACAGCTTTCCAGGCTTGCTTTTTATGGCTGCGAGCTATCTGCAGACGTTCGCATTTTCAGAGCAGGGCTTCTGGAGGTGCCCTGCACGGACCCCCGAAGATACGTTTGAACTTTGAGGTGTCAAGACAAGCAAGCAGGCCCCGTCTCTGTGCCTCTGTGCGAGCAGTGCCATGGGCAGATGAGGCTGAGCAACAGCTTTCCAGGCTAGCTCTTTCTGGCTGCGAGCTATTGCAGACGTTCGCATTTTCAGAGCAGGCCTTCTGGAGGCGCTCGCCAAGTTCCCGCTAAGCTACGTTTGAAGTTTGAGGTGGCAAGACAAGCAAGCAGCCCCAGTCTCTGTGCCTCTGTGCGAGCAGTGCCATGGGCAGATGAGGCTGAGCAACAGCTTTCCAGGCTAGCTCTTTCTGGCTGCGAGCTATCTGCAGACGTTCGCATTTTCAGAGCAGGGCTGCAGGATATTCCCTGCACAGACCGCCAAAGCTACGATTGAAGTTTGACGGGTTCCAGACAAGAAAGCATCCCCAGTCTCTGTGCCTCTGTGCGAGCAGTGCCATGGGCAGATGAGGCTGAGCAACCGTTTTCCAGGCTTGCTTTTTCTGGCTGCGAGCTATCTGCAGACGTTCGCATTTTCAGAGCAGGGCTTCTGGAGGTGCCCTGCACGGACCCCCGAAGATACGTTTGAAGTTTGAGGTGTCAAGACAAGCAAGCAGGCCCCGTCTATGTGCCTCTGTGCGAGCAGTGCCATGGGCAGATGAGGCTGAGCAACAGCTTTCCAGGCTAGCTCTTTCTGCCTGCGAGCTATCTGCAGCCGTTCGCATTTTCAGAGCAGGGCTGCCGGATACGCTGTCCAAGGACCCACAAAGCTACGTTTGAAGTTTGAGGGGGCAAGACAAGCAAGCAGCCCCAGTCTCTGTGCCTCTGTGCGAGCAGTGCCATGGGCAGATGAGGCTGAGCAACAGCTTTCCAGGCTAGCTCTTTCTGCCTGCGAGCTATCTGCAGACGTTCGCATTTTGGGAGCAGGCCTTCTGGAGGCGCCCGCCAAGTTCCCCCTAAGCTACGTTTGAAGGTTGAGGTGGCAAGACAAGCAAGCAGCCCCAGTCTCTGTGCCTCTGTGCGAGCAGTGCCATGGGCAGATGAGGCTGAGCAACAGCTTTCCAGGCTAGCTCTTTCTGCCTGCGAGCTATCTGCAGACGTTCGCATTTTCAGAGCAGGGCTGATAGAGGTGCTCTGCACGGACCCCCGAATCTACGTTTGAAGTTTGAGGGAGCAAGACAAGCAAGCATCCCCAGTCTCTGTGCCTCTGTGTGAGCAGTGCCATGGGCAGATGAGGCTGAGCAACAGCTTTCCAGGCTAGCTCTTTCTGCCTGCGAGCTATCTGCAGACGTTCGCATTTTCGGAGCAGGGCTGACGGAGGCCCCCTGCACGGAACCCCAAAGATACTTTTGAAGTTTGAGGTGGAAGACAAGCAAGGAAGCAGCCCCAGTCTCTGTGCCTCTGTGCGAGCAGTGCCATGGGCAGATGAGGCTGAGCAACAGCTTTCCAGGCTAGCTCTTTCTGCCTGCGAGCTATCTGCAGCCGTTCGCATTTTCAGAGCAGGGCTGCGGGATATTCCCTGCACAGACCGCCAAAGCTACGATTGAAGTTTGACGGGTTCAAGACAAGAAATCATTCCCAGTCTCTGTGCCTCTGTGCGAGCAGTGCCATGGGCAGATGAGGCTGAGCAACAGCTTTCCAGGCTTGCTTTTTATGGCTGCGACCTATCTGCAGACGTTCGCATTTTCAGAGCAGGGCTTCTGGAGGTGCCCTGCACGGACCCCCGAAGATACGTTTGAACTTTGAGGTGTCAAGACAAGCAAGCAGGCCCCGTCTATGTGCCTCTGTGCGAGCAGTGCCATGGGCAGATGAGGCTGAGCAACAGCTTTCCAGGCTAGCTCTTTCTGCCTGCGAGCTATCTGCAGACGTTCGCATTTTCAGAGCACGCCTTCTGGAGGCGCCCACCAAGTTCCCCCTAAGCTACGTTTGAAGTTTGAGGTGGCAAGACAAGCAAGCAGCCCCAGTCTCTGTGCCTCTGTGCGAGCAGTGCCATGGGCAGATGAGGCTGAGCAACAGCTTTCCAGGCTAGCTCTTTCTGGCTGCGAGCTATCTGCAGACGTTCGCATTTTCAGAGCAGGTCTGATAGAGGTCCCCTGCACGGAACCCCAAAGATACTTTTGAAGTTTGAGGTTGAAGACAAGCAAGGAAGCAGCCCCAGTCTCTGTGCCTCTGTGCGAGCAGTGCCATGGGCAGATGAGGCTGAGCAACAGCTTTCCAGGCTAGCTCTTTCTGCCTGCGAGCTATCTGCAGACGTTCGCATTTTCAGAGCAGGCCTTCTGGAGGTGCCCGCCAAGTTCCCCCTAACCTACGTTTGAAGGTTGAGGTGGCAAGACAAGCAAGCAGCCCCAGTCTCTGTGCCTCTGTGCGAGCAGTGCCATGGGCAGATGAGGCTGAGCAACAGCTTTCCAGGCTAGCTCTTTCTGCCTGCGAGCTATCTGCAGACGTTCGCATTTTCAGAGCAGGGCTGATAGAGGTGCTCTGCACGGACCCCCGAATCTACGTTTGAAGTTTGAGGGAGCAAGACAAGCAAGCAGCCCCAGTCTCTGTGCCTCTGTGCGAGCAGTGCCATGGGCAGATGAGGCTGAGCAACAGCTTTCCAGGCTAGCTCTTTCTGCCTGCGAGCTATCTGCAGACGTTCGCATTTTCGGAGCAGGGCTGACGGAGGCCCCCTGCACGGAACCCCAAAGATACTTTTGAAGTTTGAGGTGGAAGACAAGCAAGGAAGCAGCCCCAGGCTCTGTGCCTCTGTGCGAGCAGTGCCATGGGCAGATGACGCTGAGCAACAGCTTTCCAGGCTAGCTCTTTCTGCCTGCGAGCTATCTGCAGACGTTCGCATTTTCAGAGCAGGGCTGCGGGATATTCCCTGCACAGACCGCCAAAGCTACGATTGAAGTTTGACGGGTTCAAGACAAGAAATCATTCCCAGTCTCTGTGCCTCTGTGCGAGCAGTGCCATGGGCAGATGAGGCTGAGCAACAGCTTTCCAGGCTTGCTTTTTATGGCTGCGAGCTATCTGCAGACGTTCGCATTTTCAGAGCAGGGCTTCTGGAGGTGCCCTGCACGGACACCCGAAGATACGTTTGAACTTTAAGGTGTCAAGACAAGCAAGCAGGCCCCGTCTCTGTGCCTCTGTGCGAGCAGTGCCATGGGCAGATGAGGCTGAGCAACAGCTTTCCAGGCTAGCTCTTTCTGGCTGCGAGCTATTGCAGACGTTCGCATTTTCAGAGCAGGCCTTCTGGAGGCGCTCGCCAAGTTCCCGCTAAGCTACGTTTGAAGTTTGAGGTGGCAAGACAAGCAAGCAGCCCCAGTCTCTGTGCCTCTGTGCGAGCAGTGCCATGGGCAGATGAGGCTGAGCAACAGCTTTCCAGGCTAGCTCTTTCTGCCTGCGAGCTATCTGCAGACGTTCGCATTTTCAGAGCAGGGCTGCAGGATATTCCCTGCACAGACCGCCAAAGCTACGATTGAAGTTTGACGGGTTCCAGACAAGAAAGCATCCCCAGTCTCTGTGCCTCTGTGCGAGCAGTGCCATGGGCAGATGAGGCTGAGCAACCGTTTTCCAGGCTTGCTTTTTCTGGCTGCGAGCTATCTGCAGACGTTCGCATTTTCAGAGCAGGGCTTCTGGAGGTGCCCTGCACGGACCCCCGAAGATACGTTTGAAGTTTGAGGTGTCAAGACAAGCAAGCAGGCCCCTTCTATGTGCCTCTGTGCGAGCAGTGCCATGGGCAGATGAGGCTGAGCAACAGCTTTCCAGGCTAGCTCTTTCTGCCTGCGAGCTATCTGCAGACGTTCGCATTTTCAGAGCAGGCCTTCTGGAGGCGCCCGCCAAGTTCCCCCTAAGCTACGTTTGAAGTTTGAGGTGGCAAGACAAGCAAGCAGCCCCAGTCTCTGTGCCTCTGTGCGAGCAGTGCCATGGGGAGATGAGGCTGAGCAACAGCTTTCCAGGCTAGCTCTTTCTGGCTGCGAGCTATCTGCAGACGTTCGCATTTTCAGAGCAGGACTGATAGAGGTGCTCTGCACGGACCCCCGAATCTACGTTTGAAGTTTGAGGGAGCAAGACAAGCAAGCAGCCCCAGTCTCTGTGCCTCTGTGCGAGCAGTGCCATAGGCAGATGAGGCTGAGCAACAGCTTTCCAGGCTAGCTCTTTCTGCCTGCGAGCTATCTGCAGACGTTCGCATTTTCGGAGCAGGGCTGACGGAGGCCCCCTGCACGGAACCCCAAAGATACTTTTGAAGTTTGAGGTTGAAGACAAGCAAGGAAGCAGCCCCAGTCTCTGTGCCTCTGTGCGAGCAGTGCCATGGGCAGATGAGGCTGAGCAACAGCTTTCCAGGCTAGCTCTTTCTGCCTGCGAGCTATCTGCAGACGTTCTCATTTTCAGAGCAGGGCTGCGGGATATTCCCTGCACAGACCGCCAAAGCTACGTTTGAAGTTTGACGGGTTCAAGACAAGAAAGCATCCCCAGTCTCTGTGCCTCTGTGCGAGCAGTGCCATGAGCATATGAGGCTGAGCAACAGCTTCCCAGGCTAGCTCTTTCTGCCTGCGAGCTATCTGCAGACGTTCGCATTTTCGGAGCAGGGCTGCGGGATATTCCCTGCACGGACCCCCAAAGCTACGTTTGAAGTTTGACGGTTTCAAGACAAGCAAGCATCCCCAGTCTCTGTGCCTCTGTGCGAGCAGTGCCATGGGCAGATGACGATGAGCAACAGCTTTCCAGGCTAGCTCTTTCTGGCTGCGAGCTATCTGCAGATGTTCGCATTTTCAGAGCAGGCCTTCTGGAGGCGCCCGCCAAGTTCCCCCTAAGCTACGTTTGAAGTTTGAGGTGGCAAGACAAGCAAGCAGCCCCAGTCCCTGTGCCTCTGTGCGAGCAGTGCCATGGGCAGATGAGGCTGAGCAACAGCTTTCCAGGCTAGCTCTTTCTGCCTGCGAGCTATCTGCAGACGTTCGCATTTTCAGAGCAGGGCTGATAGAGGTGCTCTGCACGGACCCCCGAATCTACGTTTGAAGTTTGAGGGAGCAAGACAAGCAAGCAGCC
Organism: Opisthocomus hoazin; assembly: GCF_030867145.1. NCBI lineage: Eukaryota > Metazoa > Chordata > Aves > Opisthocomiformes > Opisthocomidae > Opisthocomus > Opisthocomus hoazin. Next base: position 14,322,131 of record NC_134430.1, on the reverse strand, counting down.
CCAGTCTCTGTGCCTCTGTGCGAGCAGTGCCATGGGCAGATGAGGCTGAGCAACAGCTTTCCAGGCTAGCTCTTTCTGCCTGCGAGCTATCTGCAGACGTTCGCATTTTCGGAGCAGGGCTGCGGGATATTCCCTGCACGGACCCCCAAAGCTACGTTTGAAGTTTGACGGTTTCAAGACAAGCAAGCATCCCCAGTCTCTGTGCCTCTGTGCGAGCAGTGCCATGGGCAGATGACGATGAGCAACAGCTTTCCAGGCTAGCTCTTTCTGGCTGCGAGCTATCTGCAGATGTTCGCATTTTCAGAGCAGGCCTTCTGGAGGCGCCCGCCAAGTTCCCCCTAAGCTACGTTTGAAGTTTGAGGTGGCAAGACAAGCAAGCAGCCCCAGTCCCTGTGCCTCTGTGCGAGCAGTGCCATGGGCAGATGAGGCTGAGCAACAGCTTTCCAGGCTAGCTCTTTCTGCCTGCGAGCTATCTGCAGACGTTCGCATTTTCAGAGCAGGGCTGATAGAGGTGCTCTGCACGGACCCCCGAATCTACGTTTGAAGTTTGAGGGAGCAAGACAAGCAAGCAGCCCCAGTCTCTGTGCCTCTGTGCGAGCAGTGCCATGGGCAGATGAGGCTGAGCAACAGCTTTCCAGGCTAGCTCTTTCTGCCTGCGAGCTATCTGCAGACGTTCGCATTTTCAGAGCAGGGCTGCGGGATATTCCCTCCACAGACCGCCAAAGCTACGTTTGAAGTTTGAGGTGTCAAGACAAGCAAGCAGGCCCAGTCTCTGTGCCTCTGTGCGAGCAGTGCCATGGACAGATGAGGCTGAGCAACAGCTTTCCAGGCTTGCTTTTTCTGGCTGCGAGCTATCTGCAGACGTTCGCATTTTCAGAGCAGGGCTTCTGGAGGTGCCCTGCACGGACCCCCGAAGATACGTTTGAAGTTTGAGGTGTCAAGACAAGCAAGCAGGCCCCGTCTATGTGCCTCTGTGCGAGCAGTGCCATGGGCAGATGAGGCTGAGCAACAGCTTTCCAGGCTAGCTCTTTCTGCCTGCGAGCTATCTGCAGCCGTTCGCATTTTCAGAGCAGGACTGCCGGATACGCCGGTCAAGGACCCACAAAGCTACGTTTGAAGTTTGAGGGGGCAAGACAAGCAAGCAGCCCCAGTCTCTGTGCCTCTGTGCGAGCAGTGCCATGGGCAGATGAGGCTGAGCAACAGCTTTCCAGGCTAGCTCTTTCTGCCTGCGAGCTATCTGCAGACGTTCGCATTTTCGGAGCAGGCCTTCTGGAGGCACCCGGTACGGAACTCCTAAGTTACGTTTGATGTTTGAGGGAGAAAGACAAGCAAGCAGCCCCAGTCTCTGTGCCTCTGTGCGAGCAGTGCCATGGGCAGATGAGGCTGAGCAACAGCTTTCCAGGCTAGCTCTTTCTGCCTGCGAGCTATCTGCAGACGTTCGCATTTTCGGAGCAGGGCTGACGGAGGCCCCCTGCACGGAACGCCAAAGATACTTTTGAAGTTTGAGGTGGAAGACAAGCAAGGAAGCAGCCCCAGTCTCTGTGCCTCTGTGCGAGCAGTGCCATGGGCAGATGAGGCTGAGCAACAGCTTTCCAGGCTAGCTCTTTCTGCCTGCGAGCTATCTGCAGCCGTTCGCATTTTCAGAGCAGGCCTTCTGGAGGCACCCGGTACGAACCACCTAAGTTACGTTTGAAGTTTGAGGTGGCAAGACAAGCAAGCAGCCCCAGTCTCTGTGCCTCTGTGCGAGCAGTGCCATGGGCAGATTATGCTGAGCAACAGCTTTTCAGGCTAGCTCTTTCTGGCTGCGAGCTATCTGCAGACGTTCGCATTTTCAGAGCAGGCCTTCTGGAGGCCCCCTGCACGGAATCCCAAAGATACATTTGAAGTTTGAGGTGGCAAGACAAGCAAGCAGCCCCAGTCTCTGTGCCTCTGTGCGAGCAGTGCCATGGGCAGATGAGGCTGAGCAACAGCTTTCCAGGCTAGCTCTTTCTGCCTGCGATCTATCTGCAGACGTTCGCATTTTCAGAGCAGGCCTTCTGGAGGCGCTCGCCAAGTTCCCCCTAAGCTACGTTTGAAGTTTGGGGTTGCAAGACAAGCAAGCAGCCCCAGTCTCTGTGCCTCTGTGCGAGCAGTGCCATGGGCAGATGAGGCTGAGCAAGAGCTTTCCAGGCTAGCTCTTTCTGCCTGCGAGCTATCTGCAGACGTTCGCATTTTCAGAGCAGGACTGATAGAGGTGCTCTGCACGGACCCCCGAATCTACGTTTGAAGTTTGAGGGAGCAAGACAAGCAAGCAGCCCCAGTCTCTGTGCCTCTGTGCGAGCAGTGCCATAGGCAGATGAGGCTGAGCAACAGCTTTCCAGGCTAGCTCTTTCTGCCTGCGAGCTATCTGCAGACGTTCGCATTTTCGGAGCAGGGCTGACGGAGGCCCCCTGCACGGAACCCCAAAGATACTTTTGAAGTTTGAGGTTGAAGACAAGCAAGGAAGCAGCCCCAGTCTCTGTGCCTCTGTGCGAGCAGTGCCATGGGCAGATGAGGCTGAGCAACAGCTTTCCAGGCTAGCTCTTTCTGCCTGCGAGCTATCTGCAGACGTTCTCATTTTCAGAGCAGGGCTGCGGGATATTCCCTGCACAGACCGCCAAAGCTACGTTTGAAGTTTGACGGGTTCAAGACAAGAAAGCATCCCCAGTCTCTGTGCCTCTGTGCGAGCAGTGCCATGAGCATATGAGGCTGAGCAACAGCTTCCCAGGCTAGCTCTTTCTGCCTGCGAGCTATCTGCAGACGTTCGCATTTTCGGAGCAGGGCTGCGGGATATTCCCTGCACGGACCCCCAAAGCTACGTTTGAAGTTTGACGGTTTCAAGACAAGCAAGCATCCCCAGTCTCTGTGCCTCTGTGCGAGCAGTGCCATGGGCAGATGACGATGAGCAACAGCTTTCCAGGCTAGCTCTTTCTGGCTGCGAGCTATCTGCAGATGTTCGCATTTTCAGAGCAGGCCTTCTGGAGGCGCCCGCCAAGTTCCCCCTAAGCTACGTTTGAAGTTTGAGGTGGCAAGACAAGCAAGCAGCCCCAGTCCCTGTGCCTCTGTGCGAGCAGTGCCATGGGCAGATGAGGCTGAGCAACAGCTTTCCAGGCTAGCTCTTTCTGCCTGCGAGCTATCTGCAGACGTTCGCATTTTCAGAGCAGGGCTGATAGAGGTGCTCTGCACGGACCCCCGAATCTACGTTTGAAGTTTGAGGGAGCAAGACAAGCAAGCAGCCCCAGTCTCTGTGCCTCTGTGCGAGCAGTGCCATGGGCAGATGAGGCTGAGCAACAGCTTTCCAGGCTAGCTCTTTCTGCCTGCGAGCTATCTGCAGACGTTCGCATTTTCGGAGCAGGGCTGCGGGATATTCCCTGCACGGACCCCCAAAGCTACGTTTGAAGTTTGACGGTTTCAAGACAAGCAAGCATCCCCAGTCTCTGTGCCTCTGTGCGAGCAGTGCCATGGGCAGATGACGATGAGCAACAGCTTTCCAGGCTAGCTCTTTCTGGCTGCGAGCTATCTGCAGATGTTCGCATTTTCAGAGCAGGCCTTCTGGAGGCGCCCGCCAAGTTCCCCCTAAGCTACGTTTGAAGTTTGAGGTGGCAAGACAAGCAAGCAGCCCCAGTCCCTGTGCCTCTGTGCGAGCAGTGCCATGGGCAGATGAGGCTGAGCAACAGCTTTCCAGGCTAGCTCTTTCTGCCTGCGAGCTATCTGCAGACGTTCGCATTTTCAGAGCAGGGCTGATAGAGGTGCTCTGCACGGACCCCCGAATCTACGTTTGAAGTTTGAGGGAGCAAGACAAGCAAGCAGCCCCAGTCTCTGTGCCTCTGTGCGAGCAGTGCCATGGGCAGATGAGGCTGAGCAACAGCTTTCCAGGCTAGCTCTTTCTGCCTGCGAGCTATCTGCAGACGTTCGCATTTTCAGAGCAGGGCTGCGGGATATTCCCTCCACAGACCGCCAAAGCTACGTTTGAAGTTTGAGGTGTCAAGACAAGCAAGCAGGCCCAGTCTCTGTGCCTCTGTGCGAGCAGTGCCATGGACAGATGAGGCTGAGCAACAGCTTTCCAGGCTTGCTTTTTCTGGCTGCGAGCTATCTGCAGACGTTCGCATTTTCAGAGCAGGGCTTCTGGAGGTGCCCTGCACGGACCCCCGAAGATACGTTTGAAGTTTGAGGTGTCAAGACAAGCAAGCAGGCCCCGTCTATGTGCCTCTGTGCGAGCAGTGCCATGGGCAGATGAGGCTGAGCAACAGCTTTCCAGGCTAGCTCTTTCTGCCTGCGAGCTATCTGCAGCCGTTCGCATTTTCAGAGCAGGACTGCCGGATACGCTGGCCAAGGACCCACAAAGCTACGTTTGAAGTTTGAGGGGGCAAGACAAGCAAGCAGCCCCAGTCTCTGTGCCTCTGTGCGAGCAGTGCCATGGGCAGATGAGGCTGAGCAACAGCTTTCCAGGCTAGCTCTTTCTGCCTGCGAGCTATCTGCAGACGTTCGCATTTTCGGAGCAGGCCTTCTGGAGGCACCCGGTACGGAACTCCTAAGTTACGTTTGATGTTTGAGGGAGAAAGACAAGCAAGCAGCCCCAGTCTCTGTGCCTCTGTGCGAGCAGTGCCATGGGCAGATGAGGTTGAGCAACAGCTTTCCAGGCTAGCTCTTTCTGCCTGCGAGCTATCTGCAGACGTTCGCATTTTCGGAGCAGGGCTGACGGAGGCCCCCTGCACGGAACGCCAAAGATACTTTTGAAGTTTGAGGTGGAAGACAAGCAAGGAAGCAGCCCCAGTCTCTGTGCCTCTGTGCGAGCAGTGCCATGGGCAGATGAGGCTGAGCAACAGCTTTCCAGGCTAGCTCTTTCTGCCTGCGAGCTATCTGCAGCCGTTCGCATTTTCAGAGCAGGCCTTCTGGAGGCACCCGGTACGAACCACCTAAGTTACGTTTGAAGTTTGAGGTGGCAAGACAAGCAAGCAGCCCCAGTCTCTGTGCCTCTGTGCGAGCAGTGCCATGGGCAGATTATGCTGAGCAACAGCTTTTCAGGCTAGCTCTTTCTGGCTGCGAGCTATCTGCAGACGTTCGCATTTTCAGAGCAGGCCTTCTGGAGGCCCCCTGCACGGAATCCCAAAGATACATTTGAAGTTTGAGGTGGCAAGACAAGCAAGCAGCCCCAGTCTCTGTGCCTCTGTGCGAGCAGTGCCATGGGCAGATGAGGCTGAGCAACAGCTTTCCAGGCTAGCTCTTTCTGCCTGCGATCTATCTGCAGACGTTCGCATTTTCAGAGCAGGCCTTCTGGAGGCGCTCGCCAAGTTCCCCCTAAGCTACGTTTGAAGTTTGGGGTTGCAAGACAAGCAAGCAGCCCCAGTCTCTGTGCCTCTGTGCGAGCAGTGCCATGGGCAGATGAGGCTGAGCAAGAGCTTTCCAGGCTAGCTCTTTCTGCCTGCGAGCTATCTGCAGACGTTCGCATTTTCAGAGCAGGGCTGCAGGATATTCCCTGCACAGACCGCCAAAGCTACGATTGAAGTTTGACGGGTTCCAGACAAGAAAGCATCCCCAGTCTCTGTGCCTCTGTGCGAGCAGTGCCATGGGCAGATGAGGCTGAGCAACCGTTTTCCAGGCTTGCTTTTTCTGGCTGCGAGCTATCTGCAGACGTTCGCATTTTCAGAGCAGGGCTTCTGGAGGTGCCCTGCACGGACCCCCGAAGATACGTTTGAAGTTTGAGGTGTCAAGACAAGCAAGCAGGCCCCGTCTATGTGCCTCTGTGCGAGCAGTGCCATGGGCAGATGAGGCTGAGCAACAGCTTTCCAGGCTAGCTCTTTCTGCCTGCGAGCTATCTGCAGCCGTTCGCATTTTCAGAGCAGGGCTGCCGGATACGCTGGCCAAGGACCCACAAAGCTACGTTTGAAGTTTGAGGGGGCAAGACAAGCAAGCAGCCCCAGTCTCTGTGCCTCTGTGCGAGCAGTGCCATGGGCAGATGAGGCTGAGCAACAGCTTTCCAGGCTAGCTCTTTCTGCCTGCGAGCTATCTGCAGACGTTCACATTTTCATAGCAGGACTTCTGGAGGCACCCGGTACGGAACTCCTAAGTTACGTTTGAAGTTTGAGGGAGAAAGACAAGCAAGCAGCCCCAGTCTCTGTGCCTCTGTGCGAGCAGTGCCATGGGCAGATGACGCTGAGCAACAGCTTTCCAGGCTAGCTCTTTCTGGCTGCGAGCTATCTGCAGACGTTCGCATTTTCAGAGCAGGCCTTCTGGAGGCGCCCGCCAAGTTCCCCCTAAGCTACGTTTGAAGTTTGAGGTGGCAAGACAAGCAAGCAGCCCCAGTCTCTGTGCCTCTGTGCGAGCAGTGCCATGGGCAGATGAGGCTGAGCAACAGCTTTCCAGGCTAGCTCTTTCTGGCTGCGAGCTATCTGCAGACGTTCGCATTTTCAGAGCAGGACTGATAGAGGTGCTCTGCACGGACCCCCGAATCTACGTTTGAAGTTTGAGGGAGCAAGACAAGCAAGCAGCCCCAGTCTCTGTGCCTCTGTGCGAGCAGTGCCATGGGCAGATGAGGCTGAGCAACAGCTTTCCAGGCTAGCTCTTTCTGCCTGCGAGCTATCTGCAGACGTTCGCATTTTCAGAGCAGGGCTGCGGGATATTCCCTCCACAGACCGCCAAAGCTACGTTTGAAGTTTGAGGTGTCAAGACAAGCAAGCAGGCCCAGTCTCTGTGCCTCTGTGCGAGCAGTGCCATGGACAGATGAGGCTGAGCAACAGCTTTCCAGGCTTGCTTTTTCTGGCTGCGAGCTATCTGCAGACGTTCGCATTTTCAGAGCAGGGCTTCTGGAGGTGCCCTGCACGGACCCCCGAAGATACGTTTGAAGTTTGAGGTGTCAAGACAAGCAAGCAGGCCCCGTCTATGTGCCTCTGTGCGAGCAGTGCCATGGGCAGATGAGGCTGAGCAACAGCTTTCCAGGCTAGCTCTTTCTGCCTGCGAGCTATCTGCAGCCGTTCGCATTTTCAGAGCAGGACTGCCGGATACGCTGGCCAAGGACCCACAAAGATACGTTTGAAGTTTGAGGGGGCAAGACAAGCAAGCAGCCCCAGTCTCTGTGCCTCTGTGCGAGCAGTGCCATGGGCAGATGAGGCTGAGCAACAGCTTTCCAGGCTAGCTCTTTCTGCCTGCGAGCTATCTGCAGACGTTCGCATTTTCGGAGCAGGCCTTCTGGAGGCGCCCGGTACGGAACTCCTAAGTTACGTTTGATGTTTGAGGGAGAAAGACAAGCAAGCAGCCCCAGTCTCTGTGCCTCTGTGCGAGCAGTGCCATGGGCAGATGAGGCTGAGCAACAGCTTTCCAGGCTAGCTCTTTCTGCCTGCGAGCTATCTGCAGACGTTCGCATTTTCAGAGCAGGGCTGATAGAGGTGCTCTGCACGGACCCCCGAATCTACGTTTGAAGTTTGATGGAGCAAGACAAGCAAGCAGCCCCAGTCTCTGTGCCTCTGTGCGAGCAGTGCCATGGGCAGATGACGCTGAGCAACAGCTTTCCAGGCTAGCTCTTTCTGCCTGCGAGCTATCTGCAGACGTTCGCATTTTCAGAGCAGGGCTGCAGGATATTCCCTGCACAGACCGCCAAAGCTACGATTGAAGTTTGACGGGTTCAAGACAAGAAATCATTCCCAGTCTCTGTGCCTCTGTGCGAGCAGTGCCATGGGCAGATGAGGCTGAGCAACAGCTTTCCAGGCTTGCTTTTTATGGCTGCCAGCTATCTGCAGACGTTCGCATTTTCAAAGCAGGGCTTCTGGAGGTGCCCTGCACGGACCCCCGAAGATACGTTTGAACTTTGAGGTGTCAAGACAAGCAAGCAGGCCCCGTATCTGTGCCTCTGTGCGAGCAGTGCCATGGGCAGATGAGGCTGAGCAACAGCTTTCCAGGCTAGCTCTTTCTGGCTGCGAGCTATTGCAGACGTTCGCATTTTCAGAGCAGGCCTTCTGGAGGCGCTCGCCAAGTTCCCGCTAAGCTACGTTTGAAGTTTGAGGTGGCAAGACAAGCAAGCAGCCCCAGTCTCTGTGCCTCTGTGCGAGCAGTGCCATGGGCAGATGAGGCTGAGCAACAGCTTTCCAGGCTAGCTCTTTCTGGCTGCGAGCTATCTGCAGACGTTCGCATTTTCAGAGCAGGGCTGCAGGATATTCCCTGCACAGACCGCCAAAGCTACGATTGAAGTTTGACGGGTTCCAGACAAGAAAGCATCCCCAGTCTCTGTGCCTCTGTGCGAGCAGTGCCATGGGCAGATGAGGCTGAGCAACCGTTTTCCAGGCTTGCTTTTTCTGGCTGCGAGCTATCTGCAGACGTTCGCATTTTCAGAGCAGGGCTTCTGGAGGTGCCCTGCACGGACCCCCGAAGATACGTTTGAAGTTTGAGGTGTCAAGACAAGCAAGCAGGCCCCGTCTATGTGCCTCTGTGCGAGCAGTGCCATGGGCAGATGAGGCTGAGCAACAGCTTTCCAGGCTAGCTCTTTCTGCCTGCGAGCTATCTGCAGACGTTCGCATTTTCAGAGCAGGGCTGACGGATACGCTGGCCAAGGACCCACAAAGCTACGTTTGAAGTTTGAGGGGGCAAGACAAGCAAGCAGCCCCAGTCTCTGTGCCTCTGTGCGAGCAGTGCCATGGGCAGATGAGGCTGAGCAACAGCTTTCCAGGCTAGCTCTTTCTGCCTGCGAGCTATCTGCAGCCGTTCGCATTTTCAGAGCAGGACTGCCGGATACGCTGGCCAAGGACCCACAAAGATACGTTTGAAGTTTGAGGGGGCAAGACAAGCAAGCAGCCCCAGTCTCTGTGC